>NC_042625.1:21415713-21718741 GCF_901001135.1 Rhinatrema bivittatum
CCTCTGTGAGCAATCTTTCTCTCACTCACACACACACACACACACCAGTCACCTCTGTGAGCAATCTTTCTCTCACTCTCACACACACACACCAGTCACCTCTGTGAGCAATCTTTCTCTCACTCTCACACACACACACACACACACCAGTCACCTCTGTGAGCAATCTTTCTCTCACTCACACACACACACACACCAGTCACCTCTGTGAGCAATCTTTCTCTCACTCACACACACCAGTCACCTCTGTGAGCAATCTTTCTCTCACTCACACACACACACACACCAGTCACCTCTGTGAGCAATCTTTCTCTCTCACAAACACATACACACCAGTCACCTCTGTGAGCAATCTTTCTCTCACTCACACACACACACCAGTCACCTCTGTGAGCAATCTTTCTTTTTCTCACACACACACACCAGTCACCTCTGTGAGCAATCTTTCTTTTTCTCACACACACACACCAGTCACCTCTGTGAACAATCTTTCTCTCTCACACACAAACACACACACACCAGTCACCTCTGTGAGCAATCTTTCTCACACACACCAGTCACCTCTGTGAGCAATCTTTCTCTCACTCACACACACACACACCAGTCACCTCTGTGAGCAATCTTTCTCTCACTCACACCCACACACACACACCAGTCACCTCTGTGAGCAATCTTTCTCTCACTCACACACACCAGTCACCTCTGTGAGCAATCTTTCTCTCACTCACACCCACACACACACACACACCAGTCACCTCTGTGAGCAATCTTTCTCTCACTCACACACACCAGTCACCTCTGTGAGCAATCTTTCTCTCACTCACACACACACCAGTCACCTCTGTGAGCAATCTTTCTCTCACTCACACACACACCAGTCACCTCTGTGAGCAATCTTTCTCTTTCTCACTCACACACACACCAGTCACCTCTGTGAGCAATCTTTCTCTTTCTCACTCACACACACACCAGTCACCTCTGTGAGCAATCTTTCTCTTTCTCACTCACACACACACCAGTCACCTCTGTGAGCAATCTTTCTCTTTCTCACTCACACACACACCAGTCACCTCTGTGAGCAATCTTTCTCTTTCTCACTCACACACACACCAGTCACCTCTGTGAGCAATCTTTCTCTTTCTCACTCACACACACACCAGTCACCTCTGTGAGCAATCTTTCTCTTTCTCACTCACACACACACCAGTCACCTCTGTGAGCAATCTTTCTCTTTCTCACTCACACACACACCAGTCACCTCTGTGAGCAATCTTTCTCTTTCTCACTCACACACACACCAGTCACCTCTGTGAGCAATCTTTCTCTTTCTCACTCACACACACACCAGTCACCTCTGTGAGCAATCTTTCTCTTTCTCACTCACACACACACACCAGTCACCTCTGTGAGCAATCTTTCTCTTTCTCACTCACACACACACCAGTCACCTCTGTGAGCAATCTTTCTCTTTCTCACTCACACACACACCAGTCACCTCTGTGAGCAATCTTTCTCTTTCTCACTCACACACACACCAGTCACCTCTGTGAGCAATCTTTCTCTTTCTCACTCACACACACACCAGTCACCTCTGTGAGCAATCTTTCTCTTTCTCACTCACACACACACCAGTCACCTCTGTGAGCAATCTTTCTCTTTCTCACACACACACACACCAGTCACCTCTGTGAGCAATCTTTCTCTCACTCACACCCACACACACACACACACCAGTCACCTCTGTGAGCAATCTTTCTCTCACTCACACACACCAGTCACCTCTGTGAGCAATCTTTCTCTCACTCACACACACCAGTCACCTCTGTGAGCAATCTTTCTCTCACTCACACCCACACACACCAGTCACCTCTGTGAGCAATCTTTCTCTCACTCACACACACCAGTCACCTCTGTGAGCAATCTTTCTCTTTCTCACTCACACACACACCAGTCACCTCTGTGAGCAATCTTTCTCTTTCTCACTCACACACACACCAGTCACCTCTGTGAGCAATCTTTCTCTTTCTCACTCACACACACACCAGTCACCTCTGTGAGCAATCTTTCTCTTTCTCACTCACACACACACCAGTCACCTCTGTGAGCAATCTTTCTCTTTCTCACTCACACACACACCAGTCACCTCTGTGAGCAATCTTTCTCTTTCTCACACACACACACACCAGTCACCTCTGTGAGCAATCTTTCTCTTTCTCACACACACACACACCAGTCACCTCTGTGAGCAATCTTTCTCTCTCTCACACACACACACACCAGTCACCTCTGTGAGCAATCTTTCTCTCACTCACACACACCAGTCACCTCTGTGAGCAATCTTTCTCTCACTCACACACACCAGTCACCTCTGTGAGCAATCTTTCTCTCACTCACACCCACACACACCAGTCACCTCTGTGAGCAATCTTTCTCTCACTCACACACACCAGTCACCTCTGTGAGCAATCTTTCTCTTTCTCACTCACACACACACCAGTCACCTCTGTGAGCAATCTTTCTCTTTCTCACTCACACACACACCAGTCACCTCTGTGAGCAATCTTTCTCTTTCTCACTCACACACACACCAGTCACCTCTGTGAGCACTCTTTCTCTTTCTCACACACACACACACCAGTCACCTCTGTGAGCAATCTTTCTCTTTCTCACACACACACACACCAGTCACCTCTGTGAGCAATCTTTCTCTTTCTCACACACACACACACCAGTCACCTCTGTGAGCAATCTTTCTCTTTCTCACACACACACACACCAGTCACCTCTGTGAGCAATCTTTCTCTTTCTCACACACACACACACACACCAGTCACCTCTGTGAGCAATCTTTCTCTTTCTCACACACACACACACCAGTCACCTCTGTGAGCAATCTTTCTCTCTCTCACACACACACACAAGAGTCACCTCTGTGAGCAATCTTTCTCTCACTCACACCCACACACACACCAGTCACCTCTGTGAGCAATCTTTCTCTCACTCACACCCACACACACACCAGTCACCTCTGTGAGCAATCTTTCTCTCTCTCACACACACACACACACCAGTCACCTCTGTGAGCAATCTTTCTCTTTCTCACACACACACACACACCAGTCACCTCTGTGAGCAATCTTTCTCTTTCTCACACACACACACACACCAGTCACCTCTGTGAGCAATCTTTCTCTTTCTCACACACACACACACACCAGTCACCTCTGTGAGCAATCTTTCTCTCTCACACACACACACACACCAGTCACCTCTGTGAGCAATCTTTCTCTTTCTCACACACACACCAGTCACCTCTGTGAGCAATCTTTCTCTTTCTCACACACACACACACCAGTCACCTCTGTGAGCAATCTTTCTCTCTCACACACACACACACACACCAGTCACCTCTGTGAGCAATCTTTCTCTTTCTCACACACACACACACACCAGTCACCTCTGTGAGCAATCTTTCTCTTTCTCACACACACACACACACCAGTCACCTCTGTGAGCAATCTTTCTCTTTCTCACACACACACACACACACCAGTCACCTCTGTGAGCAATCTTTCTCTTTCTCACACACACACACACACACCAGTCACCTCTGTGAGCAATCTTTCTCTCTCACACACACACACACACCAGTCACCTCTGTGAGCAATCTTTCTCTTTCTCACACACACACACACACACCAGTCACCTCTGTGAGCAATCTTTCTCTTTCTCACACACACACACACACCAGTCACCTCTGTGAGCAATCTTTCTCTCACACACACACACACACCAGTCACCTCTGTGAGCAATCTTTCTCTCTCACACACACACACACACACCAGTCACCTCTGTGAGCAATCTTTCTCTTTCTCACACACACACACACACACACACCAGTCACCCTCTGTGAGCAATCTTTCTCTTTCTCACACACACACACACACACCAGTCACCTCTGTGAGCAATCTTTCTCTCTCTCACACACACACACACACCAGTCACCTCTGTGAGCAATCTTTCTCTCTCTCACACACACACACACACCAGTCACCTCTGTGAGCAATCTTTCTCTCTCTCACACACACACACACACCAGTCACCTCTGTGAGCAATCTTTCTCTCACTCACACCCACACACACACCAGTCACCTCTGTGAGCAATCTTTCTCTCACTCACACCCACACACACACCAGTCACCTCTGTGAGCAATCTTTCTCTCACTCACACACACACACACACCAGTCACCTCTGTGAGCAATCTTTCTCTCACTCACACACACACACACACCAGTCACCTCTGTGAGCAATCTTTCTCTCACTCACACACACACACACACCAGTCACCTCTGTGAGCAATCTTTCTCTCTCACACACACACACACACCAGTCACCTCTGTGAGCAATCTTTCTCTTTCTCACACACACACACACACCAGTCACCTCTGTGAGCAATCTTTCTCTTTCTCACACACACACACACACCAGTCACCTCTGTGAGCAATCTTTCTCTTTCTCACACACACACACACACACACACCAGTCACCTCTGTGAGCAATCTTTCTCTTTCTCACACACACACACACACACACACCAGTCACCTCTGTGAGCAATCTTTCTCTTTCTCACACACACACACACACCAGTCACCTCTGTGAGCAATCTTTCTCTTTCTCACACACACACACACACCAGTCACCTCTGTGAGCAATCTTTCTCTTTCTCACACACACACACACACACACCAGTCACCTCTGTGAGCAATCTTTCTCTTTCTCACACACACACACACACCAGTCACCTCTGTGAGCAATCTTTCTCTTTCTCACACACACACACACACCAGTCACCTCTGTGAGCAATCTTTCTCTTTCTCACACACACACACACACACACCAGTCACCTCTGTGAGCAATCTTTCTCTTTCTCACACACACACACACACACACCAGTCACCTCTGTGAGCAATCTTTCTCACACACACACACACACACCAGTCACCTCTGTGAGCAATCTTTCTCTTTCTTACACACACACACACACACCAGTCACCTCTGTGAGCAATCTTTCTCTTTCTCACACACACACACACACACCAGTCACCTCTGTGAGCAATCTTTCTCTTTCTCACACACACACACACACACCAGTCACCTCTGTGAGCAATCTTTCTCTTTCTCACACACACACACACACACACCAGTCACCTCTGTGAGCAATCTTTCTCACACACACACACACACACACCAGTCACCTCTGTGAGCAATCTTTCTCTTTCTCACACACACACACACACCAGTCACCTCTGTGAGCAATCTTTCTCTTTCTCACACACACACACACACCAGTCACCTCTGTGAGCAATCTTTCTCTTTCTCACACACACACACACACCAGTCACCTCTGTGAGCAATCTTTCTCTTTCTCACACACACACACACAGTCACCTCTGTGAGCAATCTTTCTCTTTCTCACACACACACACACCAGTCCCCTCTGTGAGCAATCTTTCTCTTCACACACACACACACACACAAGTCACCTCTGTGAGCAATCTTTCTCTCACACACACACCACACAAGTCACCTCTGTGAGCAATCTTTCTCTCACACACAACACACACCAGTCACTCTGTGAGCAATCTTTCTCTCACACACACACACACCAGTCACCTCTGTGAGCAATCTTTCTCTCACACACACACACACACCAGTCACCTCTGTGAGCAATCTTTCTCTCACACACACACACACCCAGTCACCCTTGTGAGCAATCTTTCTCTCACACACACACACACCAGTCACCTCTGTGAGCAATCTTTCTCTCACACACACACACACCAGTCACCTCTGTGAGCAATCTTTCTCTCACTCACACACACCAGTCACCTCTATAAGCAATCTTTCTCTCACTCACACACACCAGTCACCTCTGTGAGCAATCTTTCTCACACACACACACACCAGTCACCTCTGTGAGCAATCTTTCTCTCACACACACACACCAGTCACCTCTGTGAGCAATCTTTCTCTCACACACACACACACACACACACAGTCACCTCTGTGAGCAATCTTTCTCTCACACACACACACACACCAGACACCTCCCTGTTCAATCTCTTGCTGTCACACACAAAGGTCACCCCTAATCAGTCTCTCTCACATATGCCTTCTCTTTCTTACTTACATCCACAGTCTCAATCACACACATTCTCTCACACACTTACACATATGCTGGCTCACTTTTTCTATCCCACTATTTACCCCCTCCCCCCCAGCACACATGGCAGCTACAGCACAAGGCATTGGGATTTGCACTGGGAACAAATAGGCAGCCGATGTGATTTACTGGATTTAATTAATAAATATGAGATTTTTTTGTCCTGTGATTGCAACAACTGGTGCTGAATTTAATTTGCTATGTTTTCAGCTAGTGCTGAGGTCTTTTCCTCTCTTACATAGGGTCGGTGCTCGGAACTCCCAGAGTCTTCAGGGTCTGGGAAACCAAGGCCGGCAATTCATTTCTATGGAAAAACCGTAATATGGTCCGATATGTCTCCAAGCCTGGAGGGATTTCCCCATCCTCCAATGAATCTGCTTCCCCTTTGTCATATGTGGTGTCTGGGTCCCTATCAGAGATACCCCTTGGTGAGGCAAGGCATGTCTCGAGCCTGCTGATAGAGTTGGGAGAGCGAGGCCTTCCTGGCTGGGGTTTGGAGAGGGGCAGGAGACCAACCACACCTGTACGAAGGCTTGAAGGCCTTGAAAAAATTCCATCTAAGAAAAGGCTGCTGGAGGAATTGGGGTAGATGCAGCTGAATCTCCCTCTCCCAAGGTAGACCCAGCCCCGGGATTACTCAGATCCAGGGTGCTACCAGATAAGGTCGCGGCTGACCCATCTACTGAATGGGAGGAGCCGGGCTTGGAAAAATTCTGGGAGTCCAGCCCTCCCTGGGCCTCCTCACAGTGCTGATATAGAAAAGACTCCAGGTCAGACTGTGTAGCCCTAATATGGCAGGCAGCACAAAGAGTGTCACTTAGGCTTCTTTGCTGCCGGGACCATAATAAAATGGTAGCTGTGCGCTCAGCCAGCTAGCGTCTGAAATAAGAGTGCGCACAGATCCTGTACCAGTGCGCGTAAGTAGAAGCGCACATTTGCGCGAACATATGCTGTAGTTACACGATGTTAGGTTCCATTTTAGGAGCTACCACCCAGGAAAAAGATCTAGGCATCATAGTGGATAATACTTTAAAATTGTCGGCTCAGTGTGCTGCAGGAGTCAAAAAAGCAAACAAAATGTTAGGAATTATAAGGAAGGGAATGGTTAATAAAACAGAAAATGTCATAATGCCTCTATATCACTCCATGGTGAGACCACACCTGGACTACTATATACAAGTCTGGTTGCCGCATCTCAAAAAAGATATAGTTGCGATGGAGAAGGTATAGAGAAGGGCAACCAAAATGATAAAGAGGATGGAACAGCTCCCCTATGAGGAAAGGCTGAAGAGGTTAGGTCTGTTCAGCTTGGAGAAGGAAGGCTGAGAGGGGATATGACAGAGGTCTTTAAGATCATGAGAGGTCTTGAACAAGTAGATGTGAATCGGTTATTTACACTTTTGAATAATGGAAGGACTAGGGGGCATTCCATGAAGTTAGCAAGTAGCACATTTAAGACTAATCGGAGAAATTATTTTTCACTCAACGCACAATAAAGCTCTGGAATTTGTTGCCAGAGGATGTGGTTAGTGCAGTTAGTGTAGCTGGGTTCATAAAAGGTTTGGATAAGTTCTTGGAGGAGAAGTCCATTAACAGCTATTAATCAAGTTTACTTAGGGAATAGCCACTGCTATTAATTGCATCAGTAGCATGGGATCTTCTTAGTGTTTGGGTAATTGCCAGGTTCTTGTGGCCTGGTTTGGCCTCTGTTGGAAACAGGATGCTGGGCTTGGTGGACCCTTGGTCTGACCCAGCATAGCAATTTCTTATGTTCTTATATGCAACGTTAGGCGCACAGCTTGTTCACAGAGCCAGCACATACCGCGTGTACCAACGACTATGGAGGGCAACGGAGGTGCACAAAACAGAGCGCAAGATGCTTCTGCTGCGGCCTGCCACGTGGCATGCCCACCGAGCCTGAAGCAGGGCCTAGCCCATCACGGGGGGCCGCTCGACCCGCTCGGAAGCCCCCTTCCCTTACCCCAATCAGATCGGAAATGTCGTTGGTACGGCGCGCTGAGCAAGGAGACCAGAGGAAAGACTTACTGAAGCCCCTCTCTGAATCAGAAGGAATAGTCTTCTCTCTGGGCTCAGCACTTACTGGCTGAGTACAGAGACGGTCGCCAGCTGTGGGGGGAGAGGGCTTTGGCTGTCATTGCCGCGCTCTGCTTCCTGCACCCACTGCTTTTCAGCTGTTTAGCAGCAAAGTCCACTCCAGAAACCAAGGCACACCTCTGAGGGATCTCGGAAATCGCCTCAGGAATTCTTGACTGGGGGAGGGACCTTTAGGTAATACCACAGGAGAGCGGAGCTCAATCTTTCTCCAATTTAAAGGTACATTTTCTCTTCTAATAAGTACTGCAATCCCGCTATACCACCAATGCTGGTGTAGGGAAAGCATGTCTAAATCTGTTAGAAGATGGAGAGATATTGAAGGGCTGAGGTCACTGCAGGGGTATATCCAAAGGTGACGTCAGCTTTGAAACCTGACTCCGTCTCCATCTGCTAGCAGGGGGGGCATATAACCCATTGGTCCTGAGTCCATCTGGCTAAACACTAGGAAATTATGTGCATCTTGCTGGGTTGGAGGAGAGGGAGGGAAGGGCAGCGGGAGACCAGGAAGTCCTTGACACACCTACAGGTGCTTGACAACACACTGTTGAGATGCGACACAACGGTTGAGAACCGCTGCTCTAACCATCAGGTCACTCCTCCCCCCAATGTGCAACCTTATATCTCCCTTCCCCATTTCCACTATAACTTAAAGAACACCTGCGAAACTCAAACTATATCAGTATCTATATCACGTGCATTTTGTGTGACCAAATGTTCTCTCAGGACTGATCTGTGAAGCAGGTGGCACAGACTAAGAATGAACAGAGCAAGGCTAGAATTCACTGCAGGCTGCCTACAAAACGCGGCTTGCATGTTTACACAAGGAAGCAAAGCTCAAAGGGAGTTGCTGAGAACAGTTTAATTTCCTAGGGTAGAATTTCTGAGACTCATTTAGTACTGTGTTTTTTCAGAAAGATTTTTTTTTTATTAAAGCTATTTATGAGTTGACTGTTCAATAACCAAAACAGCCCAATATTCAGCAATGTGTGAAGCACACAAGTTATTCAACTAAAATTAGATGGATATCTTGTCCATGATATTCAGCGGAGTGCTGCCAATTAGGCACTCTGCTGAATATAGCCAAGTAAACTTATCTGGCTAACTTCAGGACTGCTCACCTGTACAACCAGAGTTAGCTGAATAAGTTATCCAGCTAACTGTGAATATTACAGTTAACCAGATAACTTATCCAGTTAACTCCATCTTGTAACACCTCCAGACTGCTTCCAAGTTATCCTGGAAAGTTTTATTTTTCCAGGTGGTCACAGCACCAGAATTTTAAAAGCCTGAACTTAGCTGGACAAAACATTTGAATATTGACCCCATAGTGTCAGATTTGTAATGTGTTTATTTTATATAATATGCTATTTTATTGGGAATCGCTTTAATGGAGAAATTACTTACCTGATAATTTTGTTTTCCTGAGTGTAGACAGATGGACTCAGGCCAATGGGTATTGTGCTCTCCTGATAGCAGATGGGAGACAGAGTCAGATTTCAAAGCTGACGTCAGCCTACATATACCCATGCAGCGTGTTTAGCTCTTCAGTATTGTCTTCAAAAAGCCAGTCTGGATATATGTTGCTTAATACTTGATTATAGTTGATTAACTTTGAACTGGTTCAACTGATTTTATATATATAATAAATAAAACTTTTGGAACTGGAGACCGCCAGTGTACTGAAACAATAAACATGATACCTGGGCAATTGTGAGTTTCTTGGATTAGGGGTAGGCCGTGGCTTACCTGTACTTGTTCAGTCTCGGGAGTTGATATCAGAGGTTCTCGATTTCTGGAGCAGCATGGATGCTGAGTCCATCTGTCTACACTGAGGAAAACGAAATTATCAGGTAAGTAATTTCTCCATTCCCCAGTGTGTAGCCAGATGGACTCAGGAACAATGGGATGTACAAAAGCTACTCCCCTATAGGATGGGAGGCTGCCCGTGGCCCACTTAGTGCTGCCTTTGCGAAGGCTGTATCCTCCCTGGCCTGAATATCCAGGCGGTAGAACCTGGAGAAGATGTGTAGGGAGGACCATGTTGCTGCCTGACAGATCTCGGCTGGCGAGAGCAGTCTGGTTTCGGCCCAGGAGACTGCCTGGGCCCTTGTAGAATGCGCCTTGACCTGGATAGGTAAAGGTTTTCCTGCCTCTATGTAGGCAGCATTAATCACTTCTTTGATCCAGCGGGCTATGGTTGCCCGTGATGCCGCTTCCCCTTGTTTCTTCCAGCTGTGTAGGACGAACAGGTGGCCAGTTTTGCGTAATGGTTACGATCTCTTCAGGTATCGGACTAGGATTCTGCCGACATTCAGGTGGCGAAGGAGGCACAAGTCTTCCGAATCCCTGTGCTCCTTTGGTGATGGTAAGGATATGGTCTAGTTCATATGGAACTGTGAAACCACTTTCGGAAGGAAGGATGGTACCGTACGCAGCTGTATGGTGCCCAGGGTGAACCCGAGGAAGGGTTCCCGGCAGGATAATGCTTGATGTTCAGAGATGCATCAGGCTGAGCATACTGCGATCAAGAATGCTGACTTTAGGGTCAAGAGATGTAGAGACAGGCCACTTGTTGGTCTGAAGGATTCCCCTGCTAGGAAGTCTAGTACTAGGTTGAGGTTCCATAGAGGCACTGGCCACTTTAGTGGTGGTCGGAGCTGTTTGACTCCTTTCAGGAAGCGAGACACATCAGGGTGAGTTGAGTGTCTGATACCATCCAATTTGGACCTGAAACAGGCCAGTGCTGCGACTTGGACCTTGAGAGACAACCCCCTTCTGCATGCCGTCCTGTAGGAATTCTAGGATCATGGGAATCTTGGCTGTCCTCAGGAGGAGACTGCGGTCTTCACACCAAGCTTTGAATACTCTCCAGATTCATATGCAAGACAGATGTGGAGAACTTGCGTGCCCGAAGCAGGGTGTCAATCATGGCTTTTGAGTAGCCTCGTTTCTTTAGGCTAGTGCTCTCAAGGACCATACCGTAAGAGAGAATCGAGCTGGGTCTTCATGGGAGATTGGTCCCTGCTGAAGAAGGTCCCTGTATGGCGGGAGCCGCAGAGGATTCCCCGCCAATAGTCTTCGCAGTCCGTGTACCATGGTCTTCTTGGCCAATCCGGGGCGACTAGTAGGACTAGTCCCCTGTGGTGTTCTATCTTGTGAATCACCCTGTCCAATAGTGGCCAGGGTGGGAAGGCATACAGGAGGTTTTCATCTAGCCAGTTCTGGATGAGAGCGTTGATTCCCTGAGATAGTGGTTCTCGTCTGTGGCTGAAGAATCTGGGGACCCGGGCATTGCGACAAGTTGCTAGTAGGTCCATGGCTGGGAGACCCCATCGATTTACTATCAGCTGGAAGGCTGTGTTCGCCAGCGACCATTCCTCCTGATCTAGTCTTTCTCTGCTGAGATAATCCGTGGAGATGTTGTCTTTTCCTGCGATGGGGGAGGCCAAAATCTCTTGTAGGTTTATTTCTGCCCACTCCATGAGGGGGTCTATTTCCAGAGACACCTGCTGTCTCTTGGTTCCTCCCTGGTGGTTGATGTAGGCAACAGTTGTTGCGTTGTCCGACATGACTGACGGGCTCGCCTCGGAGTCTGTGACTGAATCATAGGCAGACTAGTCTGACCGCTCACGCTTCCAGGCAGTTTATGTTCCATCCCGCCTCTTCCTGGTTCCATTTTCCCTGGGCTGTCAGTTCCTGACAGTGGGCTCCCCACCCTCGCAAGCTTGCTTCCATGGTGAGCAAGATCCACTTTGGTGCGGATAGGTTTACGCCTCTGCTTAGGTGTTCTTCCTGTTGCCACCATTGAAGCTGCTCCCGAACCTATTCGGTAGCTGGAGGCGAATTGAGTAGTTCTGGGACACTGGGTTCCATCGTGACAGTAGAGAACGTTGTAGCGGCCACATATGGGCCCTTCCCCACAGGACCACTTCCAGAGTTGATGTCAAGAGGCCGATGACTTGAAGGTAGTCCCATACCTTGGGGCGAACCGAGGTCAACAGTTTTTGTAATTGACCCATCAGCTTCCTTCTCCGTGAAGGGGGAAGGTAGACCTTGTTCTGTTTGGTATCGAACCAGACTCCCAGGTATTCTAGTGACTGGGAGGGCTGTAGACAGCTCTTGGTTGTGTTCACAACCCACCCAAGTTCTTATAGTAGATTCTTGATTCTGGTGGTCGCGAGGCGACTCTCCTCCGGAGACTTTGCCCTGATCAGCCAATCGTCCAGGTAAGGATGTTCCAGGACTCCTCCTTTCCTCAGTGCTGCCGCCACTACCACCATGATTTTGGTGAAGGTTCTGGAGGTGGCAGCTAGTCTGAAGAGTAGCACTTGGAATTGATAATGATGACCCAATATCGCAAAACGCAGGAAGTGCTGGTGGTTCTGATGGACCGGGATGTGAAGGTAGGCTTTGGATAGGTCTAGGGAGGTTAGGAATTCTCCCGGTTGTACTGCCATTATAACAGAGCGTAGGGTTTCCATGTGGAAGTGTGGAACCTTCAAGGTAACGGTTGACGGCCTTGAGGTCCAGGATAGGTTGGAATGTTCCTTCTTTCTTGGGAACGATAAAATAGATGGAATAGAGGCCAGTATTTTGTTGGATGCGTGGGCACTGGGGTTATTGTCTTCAGGCTGAGTAGTCTTGCTAGCGTGGTTTCCACTGCCAGTCTCTTGGAGTGGGAGTGGCACGGCGATTTCATAAATTTGTCTGGAGGAATGCTTAGGAATTCCAGCAAGTATCCCTCTCGAATGATGGTTAGGACCCATTTGTCCGAAGTTCTCTTGACCCATCTTTGGTAGAAGAGGGTAAGTCTTCCCCCTATGTCTTCTTCCTGTGGATGGGTCTGCATCTTCTCATTGTGGGGTACGACTGGGGCCTGCCCCTGAGCTTGCTCCTCTCTTAATGTGCCTGTTCCGAAAGGACTGAGACTTCCTGAAAAACAAGGGACTTGGGACTGTGTATTCTTGTAAAGCTTTAGGCGCTGCGATCCTCTATCCTTTGTTCTTCTGGAGGAGGAGCGCTGCTATGTTCTTTTGTTCCTGTCCTCAGGTAATCGGGATACTGGAGATTCACCCTATTTATTGGCTAATTTCTCCAGTTTGCTCCCGAACAGGAGGGATCCTTTAAAAAGCATTTTTGTGAGGTTTGCTTTGGAAGTTGCGACAGCCGACCAATTCTGGAGCCATAATTGTCTTCTTGCCGCCACTGCGGCAGCGACACCCCTGGATGAGGTGCGCACGAGGTCTGCGGTAGCATCGGTGAGGAAGGAGACTGCAGGCTCCATCACTTCTCCTGGCGTGGTTGCATCTCTGGCGAGGATCAAACAGGAACGTGCCACTAAGGCGCAGTAGGAAGCAATTTGTAGTGTCACTGCTGATACATCAAAGGACTGCTTAAGGAGGGCTTCCAGCCTTCTATCCTAGGCGTCCTTCAGTGCCGCTCCTCCCTCCACTGGGATCGTAGTGCATTTTGAGACTGCACAGATCATAGCATCCACTTTGGGGAAACGTAGAAGTTCCTTAGTCGTGGGTTCCAGCGGTTATAGGGCTTCTAGAGCCCTCCCCCCTTTGAAAGTGGCCTCTGGAGCATTCCATTCCAGGTCAATCAGTTCCTTAATGGGCCCTCACACAGGGAAATAGCATGAAGCCTTACGGAGGTACACCAGCATGGGATTCTTCTTTGGTTCCGCTGTGGACTCTGTGCCTGGAAGACCCAGTGTCTTCATAGTCTGGGACACTAGGGTTGGTAATTCATCCTTGAGGAAGAATCGGAGCATGGTCCTATGTGGCTCCATCCCTGGGGGAATTTCTGCTTCTTCCA
This sequence comes from Rhinatrema bivittatum, assembly GCF_901001135.1. Classification (NCBI taxonomy): domain Eukaryota; kingdom Metazoa; phylum Chordata; class Amphibia; order Gymnophiona; family Rhinatrematidae; genus Rhinatrema; species Rhinatrema bivittatum. The sequence goes on from NC_042625.1 coordinate 21,429,873, forward strand.
GGGAGTAGGTTTCATCCTCTGAGGTATCTGAATCCCCATCGGAGAGGCTCTTGGTTAGTAGAGGCATGTCTTGAGAAGCCCGAGAGGTGCTGGGAAGGACTTGTGCTTCCGGCTGGGTTTGAGTCAGGTGGACAGCAGGGGCTGGTTGTGCCTGGACAAAGGTTTGCAGCCCTTTGAAAAATTCCACCCAGGAGAAGGTTCCTGGATCCATGTTGATCCCAGGAAGGGTTGTAGAGGTAGCCCCGGAGGAATTTTCCTGTGGGGGCACAGAGTTGGAGATACTAAGGACCGGGATGCCATCATCCGTGGTACCAGATCCCTCTGCTGGCTGTAGAGGGTCTTGATTTGGTTCTCCCTGGTTCTGTTCACACTGTTGGCACAGGAGGGATTCCAATTCAGGCTGCGCAGCTCTTAAGTGGCAGGCTGGGCAAATGAAGGGTTCCTTGGCTTTCTTGGATGGCGGTGCCATTATTTGTGTGCTTGTAGGGCTTAGGAATTCACCCATGCGTGGAGTTATGCGTGCGGATGCGCTTAGTTGTGAGCGTTGGATGCGCAGAAGTTAATCGCACGAAGTGCACACAAGTTGTGCATGCAGGCAACTGAGTTTGTGCGCGCGGCACAGTTATGCGTCCAGTTGTGCATGTCACTGTGCGCACAACTCAGATGTGTGTGCCGCTGTGCGCTCAAACCGTACTTAAGCGCTTAAGTTAGGCGCTTCGGCCTCCAGCCTGCCCCACGTGTACCATCAGTCGGAGGAGGAAAATGGCGCCGACGACCCCAAAGGCAAGATGGCGACCCCCCTGGAGGGTCTCCACGTGTGTGGACCCTCGCACCGAAAGGAGGGCTGCTCAACCTGATTTAAACCTTGTTGGAGGAAGGACGGTACGGCTGTTCGAGCCTTGGAGACCGGAGACTTAGAAGTAAAGATTTCTACCTTACCTGGTTTCGGCGCTTACCGGTCGCATGCCGGACAGTCTCCAGCTGTGGGGGGAGAGGGACATACCTTCACCGCCGTGCTTGAATCTGCACCCGCTGCCTTTCAGCCACCCTGGGGGCTACGTCCACGCTGGGAATCGGCCAGCGGACTAAGGCTCGTCTCTGAGGGATATCGAAGCGACCTCAGGAAAATCTCAACTGGGGGAGGGACTGTTAGGTTTCATCGCAGGAAAAGCGGGGCTCTCTTCTTAAGGTACATTTTTTATCTCTTCTTTCTTGCTGTAAGTGTTACACTATTCTTGTTTGGGATAGTGGCCGCATCTGCTATGGAGAGGGAGAAATACTGAAGAGCGAAGCATGCTGCACAGGTATATGTAGGCTGACGTCACCTTTGAAATCTGACTCAGTCTCCCATCTGCTATCAGGAGAGCACAATACCCATTGGTCCTGAGTCCATCTGTCTACACTAAGGAAAACGAAATTATCAGGTAAGTAATTTCTCCATTAAAGCGATTCCCAGTTCCAAAAGTTTTATATATATATATATAAAATCAGTTGAACCAGTTCAAAGTTAATCAACTATAATCAAGTATTAAGCAACATATATCCACACTGGCTTTTCGAAGACAATACTGAAGAGCTAAGCATGCTACATATACCCATGCAGCTAAGCATGCTGCACGGGTATATGTAGGCTGACGTCAGCTTTGAAATCTGACTCCATCTCCCATCTGCTATCAGGAGAGCACAATACCCATTGGTCCGGAGTCCATCTGTCTACACGCTAGGAAATTATTATTAGAAAAGCAATATATTAAATTCAAACATAGACCTCCGTATCACTTCTCTAATGTTGAGGCTGGAGGGCTCTATTGTTTGGGCATCAGAAGTACCTCACATCAGTTCCTAGGTCTAATGCAATGATTTTCAGTAAATACTGAAATACTGTACTGTGAAATATTCTAGAAGTATCTAAGACTACAGACTCTGTATCAATTAAAACTGCTGAACAAATCAATATTTATAAATTCACTACCCCCCACCCCACTGTAACTTGTCTTAAAGAAAAAATATAAAAAAGTCTCATCATCGTCAGGTCTCTTCCGTCATCAAGCACTGCACCTATGCACAGTGCTGGTAACTTTGAAACAGCTGCACGGTCGCACACGTGCATGCATTTGCTGGCTTGTGTTCACAGACGCGTCCATTTTATAACATATGTGCATATGTATGCACATGTGCGCACGTGTGCGTGCAAATCCCACATCTACCGCCTAAGCTGGGGCAATTTTATAAGGGAGGCGCACTGACACCATAGCTAGTTTTCCCAGTTCGTCCAGTTTAGGGATAGAACTTGCAAACCCCTTTAATTTTATAGCCACTCTTCCTCCCTGTTAGCCCCAAACCTTAAAACCCTGCTGCTTGACCTACATTTTTTTTTATTTTACTACTTACATGCCCTCCATAAAAGAAGTTTATGCAGCAGGGGATCCAGGTGTATGCCTGTACAAATAAGTATTTACATGCACATTTTTTGGCCAGGCCCTGACATGCCCACATCCCACCCAAATCACGATCCGTTCCTTTTTAGAAACTTTTAACTTGTGCGCGCAGAGGGAGATACATACGTCCATGGGCTGTTTATAAGATCCATTCGTCGTGCACTGGCTCAACTTGGACGCATATCTCCCGCTTTTGGTGCACACAGGGCTTTTAAAATCTACCTAAATGAGACCAGACTGGATTATACCATGAATGTGATGTCATGATATCACATCCAATTGGTTCCAAGAAGTGAACTAAGACAACAGCTAAAGCCTACTCCTGAAGGCTCAGCAGCATTGCAGGGAAGAAAACCAAACCATTAAAAAAAAACAAAAAACCACACACATAAATAATGCACAAGTAATACCTCTCTGTAAATCACAATAAGCAGAGACAGTCTTGCATTCAGCCGCTACAGCCCTTCTCATGTTTCACTCTGCATTTTTTTAAGCTATTTTCAAACATTTGTGGCTTATGTCTTTCCATTGAAACCACTAAAAAGGAGAAAGTTGGATCACAGAAAGACCATCACTATATTTGAAAGTAGCTGACAAGTTAATTAGTGCGAGTCACTCTGTAACTCCTTTCAGATTTGCTACTTTGTGACTTACTCGAGAATCATTCAAGGGCATGTTATGTGGGTCTGGTTCTATCTAATTTTATAGGAGGGCTTCAACACAGCTAGAAATCTACCAACCGATTTTTCAGCATATGGCAGCAAAAAAAGCAAAACTTGGAGTACAGCGGAAGAGGGCAAGCTTTTCTCCCTTCTCAAGACTATCAATGCAGCTTAAAAGCAGAAAGCTGTGAAATAAGTAGACCCAGGTTCAAATCCCACCTCTACCACTCTCTGGATGACCCCAAACAAGTCAATTATCCTTCCTGAGATTTTTCGCTAGAGCAAAGCTTTCAAAGTTCCTTTTCTTTATGTGCTCAAACTATAGATTCACTGGGGAAGGAGCCTTGTGACCATATACTTTACTATTTTGTCTGGCACTGCTAGTATGCCCTGAACTAGATGGAGTAAAGACTATTCATACTACACCTTGCTGCAGTTTGAGTGAGAAAGTGCTGAAAAGTGTGAATTATTAAAGTTTTAAATACAAAAAGCAGAGATTTTTAAATGCATATTGGCAAAATGGCTGCACCATGGGGCCACGTGATAGAGTTTTTCACCTAGCAGGTGCTTCTGCTGCACAAGTTAATGGCATTTTCATCCTCAGCAACAAGAATTATATGACAAGAAGTACTTCACTGATCAGTGGCTTTTCTAACCTCTAGTCAGTGGACCCTATACAGATAACAAGAAGCATATATGCATTAACAAAGCTTGGGATAAGTATTCCCATTTTGAAAAATGAATGCTAATGCTGATATTCTAGTTTTGTAGTACAAGGATTAAACTTCCCTTAATGTGTTCCAGAATGATGTCAGCCCCAAGGAAGCCAGAATCAGTGTAGAAACAAACATAAGCAGTTTATGGTCCATGCCCTCTTATTATTTAATGTAGCATTCCTATATATGCCAGCTTCTGCCATTTTAAGCATGGTAAATGAAAAATGCAATCTCTGGATGTATGGTACATGCAAAGGCCAGGTCAGATGACTTACTCCAGGGTCTTTATTCACTGGAAAAGGTTGCATCAGGTTGAGTTGCTGATTCAGCCTTTTCTGGTGAATGAAGCTTCAGCCAGGCAGCCAGATAACCACAGGAGCAGTTTAAATCAGCCTCCACATTCTGAAAATGAACTGAAGGCTCATCTCAGTCTTTTGAGCCTGCGGAAGAGGTCTCTTATGATAAGAGGGACACTTTCCAAGGGGCCTTGAGTGACAGTACCTCACATACCATAAAGAGATATCTTTTGCAGGAAATAGTCAATTTTAAGGGGGGGGGGGGGGGAAGCATTTAATTTTTTATTCTTCCACCTAATATATAAACTGAACAAGAGATCAGCTCATTAGCTGAACCGGTCCAAATGTAATGACAATGTCTATCCTAGGCACAAGAGAACAAGCTTTAGGCAAGAAAGACTAGACTCTGTATGCTGCACAACTTCAAAACTCTTTCTGACTTGCTCTCCAGCCAGCCTAGAACCTTATTCAGCAGTCCAAGTTACATAAGACTCCCACAATATTTTAAGGCCATTTTATGACTTCTAGATTATGTGAACTTGTTTTTTGGTTAAGCAATTTATTTTAACATATTCAGTTGCCGTGCAGTTAAAAAATTATGACTTCGTGCAATTCTCTCAGGAGCTGGCACCAGCAGACAAAGACTGTCCTATGGTCTTGTAGTTGGCTGCTGAAGACTCACCCTGAAATCTGCATGCCACTGCAGTTACTTTTTTATGCTGGAGCGTGACTATAAGAAGCACTTACTTCATCGACCTTCGGCTCTGTCACAGGCACCCACTTGTAGATCCTGAGGGATGTGTCACCCACAGTCACCCATTTCTTCTCCCTATAAATCATAATCCAGAGGACATCAATAGAATGCTGCTGCAAATGAAATGCCTTGCGGAGACTAATCAGTGCCACAGGCACCTACACAAGCCAACAGGAAAGCTGAAATACTCTATATCTTATAGTCTTTAACAATTAATACTTTTGTACTCACTAAGGAGATAATTTGAAAAGGAGTTATATGCATAAATGTAACATACTATCGTAACAATTTTAAAAAGCCATTTAAGCGCATAATATGCACTAACACATGAATATCCTATAGACAATTCAATGGCATATATTGTAGCAATTTTCAAAAGCCCACTTATATGGGTAAAGTGCATTTACATGTGTAAAAATCCAATTTTAAGCATGTAAATGTTTTTTTAAAATCAGGCCCTAAATTTATACAATGGTTTGAGTTACTGAATAGGGTCCTGTGTGGGTACCAAATGCTGGTGGGACATTTTTCAGAACCTTCTTGTGTACCTGAGTCACCAAACCAAAGTAAAATGGAGGAGTAGCCTAGTGGTTAGAGCAGCAGGCTGTGAACCAAGGAACCAAGTCCAAATCCCACTGCCACGTCTGATGACCTTGAGCAAGTCACATCAACCTCTGTTGCCTCAGGTATAAACTTAAGATTGTGAGCCCTCTAGGGACAGGGAAATATTTGAAAGGCAGAATATAAATACAATTGATTGACTGATGCAAGTTTAATGCACAAAATTTTCAATGTGTGAGTATATATCAAGTTATCAGCAGCACAAGGCACATCCTGAGTAATAGGTTGGTCATATCTTTAAAAATGCTTCAATAAATAAACACAATGGTTTCACGGTAATTTCATCCCCAATAAAAAGTCTAAGTTAAGATCTGCCAGTTTTGATTTGGTCAGTGTTTTCTTACTGTGGAGGGTATTTTAAGTTTTCTTGATCATTTTCCAGAAAGAAAAAAAAAATGCGGGCGGCATAGACGCGGCTCTGAACAGCGGTGCTCGACTTTCTCTCTTGAAAGATATTTTTCCCCTTTTTCGCTATGCCTTCGAAAAGAAAGGGGAAGGTAAGAATCTTTCCACCGGAGACCTTACCTTCCTCCGGGCAATTGGACATCATCCGCTTTCTTAGCCAACTGGAACTAGCAGAGAGCGCCGGTGAACCTGGTGTGAGTTCCCGTGGGGGAGAACGGGGAGCTCCTGCGGATGAGGCTTCTCTTAGCCCGGATACCAGACCACCCCCCGCACAGCGAGACCCGGATGGAGAGACTTCCTGGTCGCAGCTCGATGACGCGGCAGAAGCGACCGGGGAGGTGGAGGCCGATCCAGGAAGCGGGCTAACGCTGGAGAGGGTTCCCTGGCCAGAAACGGAGGCATCAGCGGGAGCTGGAGCCTCAGGGGCCCGGAACCGGGAGGCAAACCTCGTAGAGGATATCGAGGGAGCTTCGGCGGACCGAGGTCAGTGTTTAACATCTACTGGTGTGGGAGATATACCTTCGACCTCGACAACTAAGCCTGGGGTAGTGACACTTGAGTCACTCTGGGATTTGGTAGCTGGTCAAGGCCAAGCTATGAAACGGTTAGAGCAAAAAATGGACTCCCTGAATTATAATGTTCAAAAAATAATAACTGGAATACAAGAACAGGCAATGGAGACATTAAATAAAATGGCAGAGAATGAAAATAAAATTCACTCTCTGCAAGCTGTTAATGTAGCAGTAATTAAAGAACAAATGGCCTGTTCTAAACGTCTGGAAAATTTGGAAAACAACATCAGACATTTAAATCTAAGTATTATGAACTTTCCAAAAATTGCTGGGGAAATTCCCTTTACTACCTTGAAAAGACTTTTTAGAGAAGGACTGGAATTTACAGAAGAGAATATGCCGTCTATAAACTTTTGTAGATTTCTAAATAGTAGTAATAGACCTGCTGCTGCAGGGCCTTTGCCAATACCCGCTATTCCCTTAAATTTAACTAGTTTCCTGGAAAACTCGGAAACAGATGTATTGGAAAGGAAAACATTGCTGGTAGCATTTATTTCTGTGTATGACCTTAACAATGTAATGCGCAATTTCTTTAGAAAATTTCCCTTGAATTTTTATGGTCAAACAATAAGAATATACCCAGACTTAGCTCCAGTCACTCAAATAAGACGTAGAGAATTCCTAACTTTGAGACAAGATGTTGTATCCCTTGGTTTTGCTTTCACGCTTAGATATCCATGTAAATGTTTAATTAAGAAAGGGGATGACTTCGCCAATTCATAGATGCCAGAAGACCAACCACCTCTTCCCCGGTCAATAATTGAGGGTTAATCATATGAGGTTCCACTTTAGTCTATGTTATATGCCACTGTTAAGATAAAGAATTTCTATAAATTCTCTCAGTTTGATTTCACTTGCCCTCTCCCTGTTTATTTCTGACGGATGAATACATATAATTGTATAAAAGTAAAGTACTCCCAATAAATATATTTTGAAAAAAAAAAAAAAAGTAAAGTACTTTGTTTAGTTTGTATATTTTGGAATTTCAATTAAGAGAATATGAGATAAGTAGATAGTATTTAACCATAGATATTGTTTCCCAATATGTATTTGTGAAATACTTTTCTCTTTTTTTTTTTTTTTGGTGGTCTTTACTTATATAGAATTCTTTTATTTGTAAATTTGAAAATCATAAATAAAGAATTAAAAAAAAAAAAAGAAAAAAATGCTTGATATTCATATAATTTTATAAGCCTCTTAAATCTTCTAGTGATCAGTAACAAAATATGTTTGTGATTAACTAGATCTTCCTCAGTTGGCATCTCTCTGTAGCAGATTTAAAAAACATGTGGAAATTGAAGCACAAATGGACCAATTATTTAGACAACTGAAGCAGACTGAGCAGGATTTACACCACTGGGACAAAGGGGAATTCTCATGGTTTGGTAGAACAGCAATTGTAAAAATGAATATTTTGCCGAGACTCCATTATTTGTTCCAGACCCTCCCCATAGATATTCCAGAGGCAACCTTCCAGCTGTGGCATTGAAAACTGTTCAGATTTATGTGGAAAAGGAAACCTCCTCGAGTAGCCAAGAGTTGTTGCATCAAACGAGAAGCGGAGGTGGAGTGGGCATACCATGCTTTCAATGGTACTATGTAGCAGCTCAATTATAAGCATTGGTACACTGGCATAAAACTTTAGAAATAAAAAGATGGGTCCAACTGGAAAGGGATATGATGGGTGATACAATGGTAGGGCTGCCCTGGTTGGCAAGGAAAGCCTGGATAGTGTCTGAGATGCCACATGAGCCAGATTTGACATTAGCTTTATGGGATAAATGGAGGCACATGATTGTTGGGGATAAAACATTTTTTTACGAACACCCATTTACTACAACAGAGGGTTTACTCCAGGTTTCACTTCAGCTGCTTTCGATAGATGGAAGAATAGAGGATGTTCCAGGTTGGAACAATTTTGGGAGGGCATGGATATGAAAAAGTTTAAGGAGGTCCAGTCAGCGTTCTGCTACCGAATAAAGATAGGTTTTACTACTTACATGTTCAACACTATATGAAACAAAAGGTAGCAGAGCAGGACTTTCTTGAAGGGAAATCTCTATTTGAAGGATTTTGTGATCATGCTGACAGAACGATGAAAATTTTCTCTAGGATCTATTCCATACTTAATGCGGAATTAAAGTTTAAACCAAAATTTCAAGTGGTGTGGGAACAAGATCTGGGAATACTAAGGATAAGACATCGGAGAGCTGCTTTATGCACTTGGGGAAGGATTCTCTCTCGGCTCTTCTAAAGGAAAACAGTTGGAAAGTTCTATACCAATGGTATTTGACACCTGAATGTTTAAATAAGCTGTACCCAACAGTTTAGGATAAATGTTGGACAGGTTGTAGGGTAAAAGGTATGTTTCTTCAAATATAGTGGAACTGTACGCTGATAATGTTTTATTGGGACACAATAGTGGCACTGACATATGACATTATAAAGATAAGACTGGCGAAAGACCCCTTGTTCTTTTTACTAAATATTCCTTCTATGCAACAGGATTCAACACAAATAGTTCTTCTCCAACATAATCAAGTGGCAGCGAGATGTGAACTTGCCTTCAATTGGAGGAAGAGTGAGGGGGCCTCAGAGAAAATGTGTGAATAGGAGACTGGAAAATGTATTAACCCAAAAGTGGGGGGAAAATGTATGTGCGTCTTATGGAGCGAATATTAAAAAAAAAAATAAATCTAACAACCCCCCCCACCCTCTTGACTCCCCCAAGACCTGCCAACTTAATTTACTACAACCCCCCACCCTCCTGACCCCCCCAAGACCTGCCAAAAGTCCCTGGTGGTCCAGCGGGGGTCCAGGAACAGTCCGGGAGCGATCTCCTGGGCTTGGGCCGTCGGCTGCCAGTAATCAAAATGGCGCCGACGGCCCTTTGCCCTTACTATTATGTCACTGGGGCCGACCACTGCCATTGGTCGGCCTCAGTGACATAGTGAGGGCAAAGGGCCGTCAGCGCCATTTTGTTTACTGGCAGCCGACGGCCCAAGCCCAGGAGATCGCTCCCGGACCGCTCCTGGACCACCAGGGACTTTTGGCAGGTCTTGGGGGGGGGGGGGGGTCAGGGGGGGGGGGGGTTGTAGTAAATTAATTTGGCAGGTCTTTGAGGTGGGTCAGGAGGGTGGGACTTGTTAATTAATTTAAAGGTTGAGATGGGGGTTTTTATTTGGGGGGAGGGGTTCCCAGAGAAAGAAAAGTTTTCTGATCTGGGGAGTGGACCGAAATGCTGTCTTGGGAGTCCCAAGCTAATGGTCACGCAGAATATGTGTTGATTCTGTCTGTCTTTTAGAGTTAGCGTGACCCAGATTGTGGACAGGCCACTATGTATTTGTATCGTAAGGGTGTTGAGTACTGCCTGACCCAACGTAGCATCTGCTGTTGTTTGTTGATCGAGGCAATAGTGTGATGTGAAGGTATGTAGAGATGACCAAGTTGCCGCCTTATAGATGTCAAGTGGCGGAACATTTCGTAGATGGGCAAGTGAAGTGGCAACTGCTTTCACTTGATGCGCTCTTGGAGATGAGGAGTTGTAGATTTTTCTTCTCATAGCAAAACCATATGCATTGAACAATCCAGCTGGAAATGGTTCTTTTGGACACCGGCAAGCCAGGAAAATTAGGGTTAAAGGTGAGGAACAGTTGAGAATGGCGGGCTTCATTTAAAGTTCTACTCTTATAATAGGCCAATGCTCGTTTACATTCTAATGTATGTAATAGTCTTTCTTTGTCTGTCCGATGTGGTTTTGGGAAAAAGGTCAGCAGTTTAATGGATTGGTTGAGGTGAAAGGCAGAAACTACCTTTGGTAAAAAGGATGGGTGTGTTTGAAGTACTACTTAATTATGGTAGAATTCCATGTATGGACTGTAATGTACTAAGGCCTGAATTTCTCTGACTCGTCGAGCGGAAGTCACAGCGACCAGGAAAACTACCTTCCACGTAAGGTATTTAATGTGAGAGGTTTCCATAGGTTTGAATGGAGGTAGCATGAGCTGTTCCAATATTATATTTAAATCCTATGGAATTGGTGGTTTTGAAACTGGTGGCCGAAGATGTATGAGGCCCATCATGAAGCGTGAAACCATTGGATGAGTGGTGATGGATTGGCCTTTATGCAGTACATGTAAGGCTGCGATTGCACTCAGATGAACTCTTACTGAGGCTGTCGCTAGACCTGTTGCATTTAGAGAGTGTAAGTAGTCCAAAAGGTGTTCCAGCGAGCAGTGTCTGGGTTCTAAATGGTGGTCTGTACACCATGTAGTATATCTCTTCCACTTGAAATGGTAATTTCGTCTCGTGGATAGTTTCCTAGCAGTTAGTATTACGTTTTGTACCCAGTATGAGAAACCCATTTCCTCTAGTAACGACCGTTCAGTCTCCAGGCTGTCAGGTGTAGTGACTGGTGCATCGGATGTAGAAGAGAGCCGTCTTCTTGTGATAGGAGATCGCTGCAGTCTTCCGATCGTAGTAGATTGTCGATTGATATTTTGAGCATGTAGGCATACCATGGTTGTCTGAGCCAAGCCAGTGCTATTAAGATGAGGTTCGCTTTGCCTGAATGCACTTCTGAATGGTGCAAGTGAGAAGAGGAATCGGCGGAAAAGCGTACATGAGCTTGCCCATCCAAGGAATGAGAAAGGCATCTGATGCTATCCTTCGAGGGCTGAAGCATAGTGAGCAAAATCTGTTCACCTTTGCATTGTGTTCTGTTGTGAATAGGTCTAAGAATGGAGTACCCCAGCAGTAAAAAATCTTGTCTGCAATCTGCTGGTGCAACGACCATTCATGAGGATGGAAAATTCGACTTAATTTGTCTGCTCGAGTATTGACTATCCTGGCAGGTATGTCGCCTGGAGGTGAATGGAATGAAGAGTTGCCCATTCCAGAATTAGAATCGCTTCCCTGCAAAGGATCCATGAACCTGACCCTCCTTGTTTGTTTATATAGAACATGGCAACCTGATTGTCCATATAAATCATGACTCTTCTTCCTTGCAATTGTGGAAGGAATGTTTTGAGCGCATTTCTGATGGCTCTGAGTTCCAAAAGGTTTATCTGGTATGTGCTTTCCATTATGGACCACTGACCCTGTGTTTCTAAATGGTTGAGGTGAGCTCCCCAGCCCTTGTGTGAAGCGTCTGTTGTGAGAACTGCATTGTGAGGTAGCGTTCTGAAAAGTGCTCCCTTGGTCAGCATTCATTTTCTTAACCACCAGTCGATATCTCTGGTCATCTGGCTTGTTAGAGAAATGACACGCAATAGTGGTTGACGATGCTGCGACCACTGTCTCTTTAGACCCCATTGCAAGTCTGCGAATGTGGAGACAAGTGTCCCTGACCGTGTAGATGGCTGCAGACATATATCCTAGGACTGTTAGAATTTGCCATGCTGTTGGCCGTTTCGAGGCCTTGAGCTTCCTTAATATTGTTCGGAGCATGGTTCTCCTGTCTTGTAGCAGAAAAGCTCTGCATTGATACGTGACTAACCGGGCTCCAATAAACTGGAGATCCTGTGATAGGGTAAGGTTTGATTTTTTTGAAATTCACTACAATGTAAACATTGTATTGTTTGGTGAACCTGTATCCGTAGAGTGTTTTTGTCAGGTGCAACTATTAGCCAGTCGTCCAGGTATGGGAACATTTGTATTCCCTGTTTCCTGAGGTGGGCCACCACCACTGCCATGCATTTTGTGAACACTCTGGGTGCCGTTGCTAGTCCGAACAGAAGCACTCTGTATTGGTAGTGCTTGCCATTGAATTGGAAAAAACACAGGTATCGCCATGAGGTCAGATGCATCGGAATGTAAGTGTACGCCACCTTCAGGTCTAGTGAACACATCCAGTTGTTGGGTTGGAGAAGAGGAAGGATGGATTTCAGCGAAACCATTTTGAATTTTTCTTTTACTAGGTATTTGTTGAGTTCACGCAAGTCCAATATAGGGCGTAAACCTTCCGTCTTCTTGGGAATGAGGAAATATGGGGAGTAAAAACCTTTGCCCCAGGCGGCCTGGGGTATGCTCTGTATTGCACACTCTTTAGTAATTGGTTGATGTCCTGTACCAATTGAATCTGGTTTGTCTTGTGTCCCTGTGTATAGGAAAGGAAGGGCAAGGTTGGGGTGGATGAAAAATGAAGGAGATACTCATGCTGTACTATATTTAACACCCAACGGTCCGAAGTTATCTGAGTCCATGCATGGAAAAAGGATGTGATTCTGCCCGCTACAATCTGTGGTGGTGGCCCTGTCATGTTCAAAAAGATGACTGAGACTTAGATGTAGATGCAATTGTTTGACTGTGTACGTTGGTTTCTAGGCCTTCCGCGCCTGTTCCGTTGTTGCGGAATTTGTGATCTTTGTGCTTGTTGATAGGTTGGGGATCTATAAGGTGGAAATGGATGGAATTGTTTTCGTTGGTATGGCGGGCTTCGAGGCGGTGCATAAAAACGCCTGGCAGGGAGAGAGGAGAGAGGAAACCCGAGGTTTTGCCTAATCACCAATTGCCTGAATTCTTTCACCTGTGGATATCTTGTGGGAGTTGCGCTGCCCCAACCCTGAAGCAGCGAATTGGAGTCGGAATCGCAGTGGTGAAGTCATCTTAAGGCCCCGGAAGATCTTAAAAGAGGCCCCTCCTGCGGCGCGCCCTGGAGCCGCCGGCGGGCTGCCGAAGCCGCGCGGCTTTGTTTGAACTTTTTCCTATTTCGGGATCAGAAGGACTCTCTGACAAATGAACTGGATTGGATAGACTTTGTAAGTAAATATTACCTTATATATCTCTCTCCTCAAGTCCCCCTTAATCCAGGGAATTGTATTTGAATATAGAGATTCATGTAGGAGAATTTGGAATGACTGATTACTAATAAGTAATGCCTCATACAAAACGAAAGGCTCGGTTAAGGGAGGTACAAACCTCAACCCCCTTACCTATTTCATCTCAGCCTCAAATTTCTTCTTTCTTCATGGCAACTTTGGATAAGCCAGTGGAAGGAGCCGCAGTAGATGTAGCTTTTGAGTGAGAAGCAAATCTACAGGCTGAAGCCATCTCTCTAAGCCCCGGAGCACCTATGACTCCCTCCCCACCTTGTATAAATGTAGAAAATCTTACTGGCTCTCTCATGTTAGATGAGGGTATTGAAGATTTAAGTAAAAATATGAAAGAACTTGTAAGGAGTGGAGACCCTCCCACAGGGGGTAAGGAAGATACCAGGGCAGAATTAGAGATCATTTTACATTCAAAATCTTCAGAGATTACTATGGACACGTTATGGTCTGCGATCAAGTCCTTGGAACAGGCGATAATAAAATTAACTTTGAACACTAATAATTTCCAACAGAGAACATTAAAAGTAGAAAATTCAGTTTCTATCTGTAACAATAAAATAGCCACAGTCGAAGATAGGCTAGGAAAAGTGGAAAAGATACAAAAAACAATGGTTAAATCTGAAGTGATTAATGAAAAAAAATTAGAATTTCTTGAAAATTCATTACGATATTCTAATCTTAGGGTATTAAAATTTTCCCTTGCAGAATTTAACTCCAGCTGTTGAAATGTTTAAAGATTATATGCAATATGTATTAAAAATACCTCAACAATCGTTACCTGCTTTAGCAAAGGCTTATTATATACCCTTAAGAAACAGAAAAGATCAACTGGGAAACGTACAATTAGAGGAGCCAATAAATTTGACTGGTGTTATAGAGTCATCTATTGATACTGATATACCTACTAGGCGCACACTTTTAGTATCCTTTTTGTTTTCAACAGAGAGGGATACTGTTCTCCGGTTATTTCTCAGGCATCGTACTGAGAGGTTTCAAGGACAACAAGTATGGATTTATCCTGACCTCTCGAGAATCAGTCAATTAAAAAGGAAAGAGTTCCTTAAGTTAAAATCAGAAATCCTGTTAAGAGGGGCTACGTTCATATTAAAATATCCTTGCAGATGCGAATTAAAATATTTGGAACAGAAATACGTGTTCAATGAAGTATCTCAATTGCAATCTTTCCTGGATTCTCACCCCCCAAATGTGGGAAATGGTTCATAGGGCAATAATTAATGGTCTAATGTTGTTTCTCTCTAATGTAATGAGAAAAGTGTTAACTTTTTTTTTTTTTTTAAACTTTGATTACTCAAATTGCTCATGTAAAATTTCTTTTCCCTGGAATTTCTTTGAGAAAATACAGAAAATGAGAATAATATTTCCTTTGTATATTCATAATTATATGGAAATCATAATCTGTATACAATTAATGTTATATTTAATGTATGTTCTTTATTGAAAATTTAGAAATAAAAAATTAAAAAACAAAAAACAAAAACCGCCTGGCAGAGAATGCGGGAGGGTTGACCAGCGACTGTACTGCTGCCGATTGTTCCTTTAATTGTGAAACCATTTCCTGCAAATGGCTACCAAACAAATTGTCCCCTGTGCAAAGAAGGTTGGTAAGTTTATTGTGCACATCCTCCCTTATGGCACTAGAACGGAGCCACGCTATCCTTCATGCCGCTATCGCGGATGCAGAAGTACAGGAGGATGTTTCAAAGGATTCATATACTGACCTGAGAAGATGGCGTAACCCTTCCTCCATGTCTTGTATAGGCTGAGGAAGCCCTGAAGATGTTTCCGATGTTGGTAAAAGAGTCTTCACCTGTTGTAGACAGTCATATAAGTACTGAATTGTCCAATTCGAGTACCTAACATTGCTGATTGGAATGATTTCTTGGCAAAATCATCCAAGTAATTATGGTCCTTACCTGGGGGGTTATTGGAATAAGTTTTTGTCCTCTTAGCCCGCTGCATAGCCGACGCCACCCCAATGGATTGGTGTGGCAGTTGCGGGGTTGAATAATATTTTGATTGCTTCATCTTATATTTGAGGTCAATCTTTCAAGAAATGGACGCTATGTTGAAGGGAGTCTCCCAGGATTTCTCGAGTAATGTATTGAGGACTTTATGCGATGGTAGGCTGGTCGGTTCCGTAGGTAGGTCAAATATTTTTAAGAGACCTAAGGTTTCCGATCGTGGATCAGGTACCGCTTGAATTTCCAATTGTAGAGCTGATCCTACCTTACTAATAAATTTAGGGTAGGTAAGATCTTCAGGAGGCGAGAATGGTTCCTGTGGACCTTCAGTAGGATCTGATGGGTAATCCGTTGATGATGTAGGCGACGATGGGATGGAAACTGGCTGCTGCGGAATTGAGGAAGGACTGTGTTGGTTGTACTGGCAAGGGACAAGTTGGAGATGGTGACCCTGGAGATGTACTTCTTGATCTTTTAGGAGAGTGTACGCTCGAATCCGAAGGAGATTGCGGAGGGCTCTGTTGATATGCCGTCTTTATTGATGTAAAAAATCCCGTGAGCGCTGTGGAAATGTGCGCCAAAGCCTGCTGTGCCAGATCTGGTACCTGAAATGTTAGTATGTTCAATGGTACTGGTCTAGGAGTGGGTGTCTGTAAGTCATCCCCACCATTTGGATCTGGTTGGGTAGGCGGTGGTGTTAAAGTCACCTCTCGCGGCCGTTTTCTATGAATGGGCTCACGAAACACTGAATCTCTGTCCTGTGAATGTGAAACTGAGGACAAGTTTGATGACCTCCAGGAAGATGGAAATGATGATGGAGAGGAATGAGAAGATATATTCACCCAATCGTCCGTGCAGACTATCCCCGATGCAGGAGATCAATGATAGGTAGAGCTCAGTTGTAAGGGTAAAATATGCTGTAGCCCTGAATGAGATGAATGGTCAGCAGGCATAGAGGTACCAGAAGAATGCAAATGTGTCACGTGTTTCCTCTTATGGGAATGTTTTTTCGGAATGTACTCAGAGTGAGGAGTAGGTGATGTTTCTCTTTGGTTTTTCTCTTGAGATATCTCTGCTAGGCCTGATACAGCAAGGCTGCATTTATGGACCCTTTTGTTTTGGATGCGTCAATTTTGTATCGCCTTGCGTTGAGGAATGTGTCGAGTAATGAGGTTTATGAGAACCCTGCAACTGTTTTGATGGCGTCGACTCCTCTGGATGCGTCAGCGTTGACAAAGGCGCCCGCGAAGGGCGCATCATAGTCAATGACTGCATCGAAGTTTTGCCCGGCGTTGACCGATGTGTCAGTCTCGACGCAAAGGCCCCGATTGCTGCGCCAAAGATGAGGTATCCTGGGGCTACGTCGAACTTCGTTCGGATTGTTTTCTATGGGCATGTCGCTGTTTAGGGACCCTCTCCACTCGACTGTCTCCCTCACCCGAGGAGGAAGGGCCTAGTGAGGATGCCCTTTTTTGAGTCGGTGTCTGTTGTTTCTCCAGTCCCAAAGAAGAATGTGATTCTGAGGGAGGGGCCTAAGAGCTCCTTGCTCGCCTCAAATTTTCGATTTTCTCTGCCCTTTGTCACCTTGCCCTGGGCCACATTCGGCCACAGTATCTACAGTTTGCCTAATCGTGGTCTGGGCCCAGATACACGTAACAGGCACAGTGGCCATCGGTGATAGACATTATTTTTCCACAGGCACAAGGTTTGAACCCTGAAGGCTTGGGAACTTTACCTTCTTTCATTTTCTGTTTTTTAAACCAAGAGAGGTGAAGAAATTCTCTTCTGAAGAGGCGATCTGGTGCTCTGCGTGCGTTTCCGCGCACGGAAAAAAACAGACTGAGGAGAATCTGTATTTCCTGCGCGGGAACGGACGCGCAGACGCCCAGAGTTGAACTCTGTGTAACAGCTTTGACAAGCTCCGCCTTCCCGGGCCTGACGGACAGCCCCAAGACAGCATGGCTGATTCAGCCTGCTATTGAAGGGAAAAGGCTACAAATAGATTTAAAACGTTAAAAAAAAAAAGATGTTCCAGTTTCACTGCTTAGGTGTGCAAAAGTTACAACATGCATCAATCTATACCCTATATTCACCAAAACTACCTGATCTACCAACTATTTTGTCTTATAAAATTTGCTAGGTTTTGCTATTAGTATTCTAGATTTACTTGGTCCAACGATGATTCACAATGGCCATCTTGTAGCTCATTCGGCCATCTTCAATGGCTAAGTCAGTCCTCCTTCCTATTCTCATTACATGATTTTATTATTTTAGACTAGAGAAAATGTTCTAAATAGGTTGAAACAATTATCCTAATTTTGATGAAATATTTAAGGGTCTTGTTCAGGCAGTCTTTTCCTATCTTAAAGAAAGGAGCTGCAGAAGGAAAATATATCAGAGGCTCATCACATTATAGTTTAAAACAGAATAGGCTATGATGTAGAATGAAGGCTAGGAAGAGATCCAACCAATGACATCAGATAAAAAAAACCTTTAGGGTCTGGACTCTGACCACAGGATTTGGAGCAGAAAGAGATATAGGTAAGCCAGTCAAATCAAGGAAAGGGACAGTTTATTTGTCCAATTTCCATCATTGGGAAGAGAAGATCCATATGGAACAAGGAGATAGATATTTGTACTGTATTAAGTACATCAAAGGGTGGTCTCAAAGACAAGATACATGATGGGTCTGGTACTCATGCTTAAAGATTGCAGCAGACAGACACTAAGGTGGAACCAAGCTGCTGGCGTTAACTTTTAAAAAGTAGATAGAGCAGCTTTTAAACTAGAACAGAGGGGAAAGCAGTCGCTCAGCAGTGCATGGTTCAGAGGGAGGTATCTTCAAAGGATACTAATGACGCATTAGAATTACGGCATCCCAACAGTCAGGTTCCATTAATAAGAAAAGTAATCCAAATGGCTGTAATTAAAAACTCACCTGAAATAAAAGATTCCAAGTTATCCCTTTTAATTAGAAAGCAGAATGAAAATATAAACAAAACACGCACTTTGAAATGTTTGTACACTAATGCCAGAAGTCTAAGAAGTAAAATGGGAGAATTAGAGGGGCGGATTTTAAAAGGAGCGTGAATAGCCTACTTTTGTTTGCGCTCCAGGCGCAAACAAAAGTACGCTGGATTTTAGTAGATACGCGCGGAGCTGCGCGTATCTGCTAAAAACCTGGATCGGCGCGCACAAGGCTATGGATTTTGTATAGCCGGCGCGCGCCGAGCCGCGCAGCCTACCCCCGTTCCCTCCAAGGCCGCTCCGAAATCGGAGCGGCCTTGGAGGGAATCCTCTAACGCCCTCCCCTCACCTTCCCCTCCCTTCCTCTACCTAACCCACCCGCCCGGCCCTGTCTACACCCCCCCCCTTACCTTTGTTGGGGGATTTACGCCTCCCTCTGGGAGGCGTAAATCCCCGCGCGCCAGCGGGCCTCCTGCGCGCCGGGCCGCAACCTGGGGGCTGGTACGGAGGGCGCGGCCACGCCCCCGGACCGCCCCGGGCCGTAGCCATGCCCCCGTACCCGCCCCCAAAACGCTGCCGACACGCCCCGAAAACGCCGCGACGACCGGGACCGCCCCCGACACGCCCCCCTCGGAGAACCCCGGGACTTATGCGAGTCCCGGGGCTCTGCGCGCGCCGGTAGGCCTATGTAAAATAGGCTTCCCGGCGCGCAGGGCCCTGCTCGCCTAAATCCGCCCAAAACCGGGCGGATTTAGGCGAGCAGGGCTCTTAAAATCCGCCCCAGAATGTATAGCAGTGAATGATGACAGACTTAATTGGCATCTCAGAGACATGGTGGAAAGAGGATAAACCAATGGGACAGTGCTATACCAGGGTAGAAATTATATCACAATGACAGTGAGGAGCATCCGGGAGGTGAGGTGGTGCTTTATATCCGGGATGGCAAAGAGTCCAACAGGATAAAGATCCTGATGGGACTAAATGCGCAATTGAATCTTTATGGGTAGAAATCCCTTGTGTGTTGGGGAAAAGTATAGTGATAGGAGTATACTACCGTCCACCTGGCCAAGATGGTGAGACAGACAATGAAATTCTAAGAGAAATTAGGGAAGCTAACCAAATTGGTAGTGCAGTAATAATGAGAGATTTCAATTACCCCAATACTGACTGGGTAAATGTAACATCAGGACATGCTAGAGAGATAAAGTTCCTGGATGGAATAAATGACAATTTTATGGAGAAATTGGTTCAGGAACAGATGAGAGAGGGAGCAATTTTAGATCTAATTCTCAGTGGAGCACAGGATTTGGTGAGAAAGGTAACAGTGGTGGGGTCGCTTGGCAATAGTGATCATAATATGACAAATTTGAATTAATGACAGGAAGGGGGACAGTAAGTAAATCTACAGCTCTAGTGCTAAACCTTCAAAAGGGAAACTTTAATAAAATGAGAAAAATAGTTAGAAAAAAACTGAAAAGAACAGCTACAAAGGTAAAACATGTGCAAGAGGTGTGGACATTGTTAAAAAAAATACCATCTTAGAAGCATAGACCAGATATATTCCACACATTAAGAAAGGTGGAAGGAAGGCAAAACGATTATCAGCATGGCTAAAAGGTGAGGTGAAAGAAGCTATTTTATCCAAAAGATCTTCATCCAAAAATTGGAAGAAGGATCCAACAGAAGGAAATAGGATAAAGCATAAGCACTGGCAAGTGAAATTAAGACAGATAAGACAGGCTAAGAGAATTTGAAAAGAAGTTGGCCATAGAGGCAAAACGTTTAAAAAATATATCTGAAGCACAAAGACTGTGAGGGAGTCAGTTGGACCATTAGATGATCGAGGGGTTAAAGGGGCACTTAGAGAAGATAAGGCCATCCAGAAAGATTAAACAATTTCTTTGCTTCGGTGTTTACTGAAGAGGATGTTGGGGAGATACCTATTCCAGAGAAGGATTTCATGGGTAATGATTCAGATGAACTGAACCAAATCACGGTGAACCTAGAAGATGTGGTAGGCCAGACTGACAAAATGAAGAGTTCCATCAGAACCCCAGGGTTCTGATGGAACTCAAAAATGAAAATTCAGATCTATTAGTTAAAATTTGTAACCTATCATTAAAATCATCCATTGTACCTGAACCCCAATATTTAAAAAAGACTCTAGGTGTGATCCAGGAAACTACGGACCACTTAGCCTGGCTTCAGTGCCAGGAAAAATAGTAAAGTGTTCTAAAGATCAAAATCACAGAACATATAGAAAGACATGGTGTAATGGAACAAAGTCAGCATGGCTTTTCCCAAGGCAAGTCTTGCCTCATAAATCTGCTTCACTTTTTTGAAGGAGTTAATAAACATGTAGATATAGGTGAACCGGTAGATATAGTGTATTTGGATTTTCAGAAGGCATTTGACAAAGTTCCTCATGAGAGGCTTCTAAGAAAACTAAAAAGTCATGGGATAGGAGGCGGTGTTCTTTTGTGGATTACAAACTGGTAAAAAGACAGGAAACAGAGAGTAGGATTAAATGGTCAATTTTCTCAGTGGAAAAGGGTATACAGTGGAGTGCCTCAGGGATATGTACTTGGACCGGTGCTTTTCAATATATTTATAAATGATCTGGAAAGGAATACGAGTGAGATAATCAAATTTGCAGATGATACAAAATTATTCAGAGTAGTTAAATCACAAGCAGATTGTGATAAATTGCAGGAGGACCTTGTGAGACTGGAAAATTGGGCATCCAAATGGCAGATTAAATTTATTGTGGATAAGTGCAAGGTGATTCATATAGGGAAAAATAACCCTTCCTGTAATTATGCGATGTTAGGTTCCATATTAGGAGCTACCGCCCAGGAAAAATATTTAAGTGTCATAGTGGATAATACTTTGAAATCGTCGGCTCAGTGTGCTATAGCAGTCAAACAAGCAAACAGAATGTTAGGAATTATTAGGAAGGGAATGCTGATAAAACGGAAAATGTCATAATGCCTCTGTATTGCTCTATGGTGAGACTGCATCTTGAATACTGTGTACAATTCTGGTCTCCGCATCTCAAAAAGAGATATAGTTGCAATGGAAAAGGTACAGAGAATGGAAACCAAAAAGATAAAGGGGATGGAACAGCTTCCCTATGAGGAAAGACTAAAGAGGTTAGGGCTGTTCAACTTGGAGAAGAGATGGCTGAGGGGGGGGGATATGATAGAGGTCTTTAAAACCATGAGAGGTCTAGAATGGGTAAATGTGAATCGGTTATTTACTCTTTCTGCTAACAGAAGGAATAGGGGGCACGCCATTTATTTTATTTATTTAAACGTTTTTATAGACCGGTATTCGTCAAAACATCATATCAGTTTACATGGAACTGAACAGTGAAAGTACAAAAAACAGGGGTGATCGGAGCTTGGTGGGTATAACTTGTACAGTATTAATGGGAATAGGTATATACAGTAGATACAAGGGTACGGTAATATACACAAGGGTACAGTCATGTTATATACAAAGGGACAGTGATATTCGTGTAAGGGGTAAGAAGAGGGAGGAGCGCTTTAGGGGGAGAATAAAATAAGTATTTAGGAGGTAGTGAGAAGGAACATTATAGTAGGAAAGGTTTCAGGGCTTCTGCAAGCATCCAGTGAAGCGGTAGGAGGGTGGTACTATTCAGGGAAGGCTTGTTTAAATAGCCAAATCTTGAGGTTTGTTTTTTTTTTTAATGTTTGTGTACTTGGCTCTAGCTGAAGATCCGTTGGCATCGAGTTCCAGGGATAGGGAGAAGGTGCGGTCTTTTGTGGTGCAGAGGTATGTGGACTTAAGGGTGGGGGTATGGAGGGTTCCCGTATAGGTGTATATGGTCGGGCGGCTTGATGTGTGTAGGCGGAGAGAGTTGTCGAGCCAATGAATGTCATTGTTGTGGATGGTTTTGTGAATAATAGAGAGGCATTTGTAGGTGAAGTTAGCATGCAGCACATTTAAAACCAGAGAAAATTCTTTTTCATTCAACGCACAATTAAACTCTGGAATTTGTTGCCAGGGGATGTGGTTAGTGCAGTTAGGGGCAAATTTTAAAAGCCCTACATGCGAAGGGGGGGGGGGGGTTACACGTGCCAGGCCTATTTTTTAAAGGCCTGGCGACGCGTTTAAGTCCTGGGGCTTTACTAAAGGGATGGGGAGGGGGAAGGTCAGAGGTTCCTGGCACAGCGGCTATTTGCCGCTCGGCCGGCACACGCAACTTACTTCAGCCCTGGGGCTGAAGTAAGTTTCCCAACAAAAGGAAAAGAAAAGTTAGGGGGGGGGAATGGGAACGGGGGAAAGCAGTGCGGCTTGGCGCACAAATGTGTACCCCCTTGCACGCGCTGACCCCCAATTTTATAACTTGCGTGTGCAAG
The DNA here is from genome assembly GCF_901001135.1 of Rhinatrema bivittatum. Classification (NCBI taxonomy): domain Eukaryota; kingdom Metazoa; phylum Chordata; class Amphibia; order Gymnophiona; family Rhinatrematidae; genus Rhinatrema; species Rhinatrema bivittatum. The sequence continues at coordinate 21,452,501 of NC_042625.1, forward strand.
TTATAAAATCAGGCATACATGTATGATCGCCGGGTAGCGCACTCACATGTACACCCGAGCGCTTCTATTAAAATCTACCCCTTAGTGTAGCTGGGTTTTAAAAAAGGATTGGATAAGTTCTTGGAGAAGTCCATTAACTGCTATTAATCAAGTTGACTTAGAAAATAGCCACTGCTATTACTAGCATCAGTAGCATGGGTTATACTTAGTTTTTGGGTACTTGCCAGGTACTTGTAGCCTGGATTGGCCACTGTTGGAAACAGGATGTTGGCTTGATGGACCCTTGGTCTGACCCAGTATGGCAATTTCTTATGTTCTTAAATGAAGCCATATGACTTGACAAGCAGAGAAGCTGGAAAGTGGACAATTCCCATTATGCTAATAAATCCTGAATTTGAACAGAAAGCCTCGTTCCATTTTCTTTCAATGCACAACTAATCAGACAGTCTACCCTAGCCCTGCTTGCTTCACCAGCTACATTAAGGTTCCCTACCATTCTTGTAGCCCCAGACTAGGAAGCACTCTAAATCGGTTGACCTGCGAAGTGTGCACCGAAGGGCAGGGGAATGCCATGGAGCCCCTTTTTCAGAGTCTTTATTTGTAACCTTATGAGATGCATAACTTCTGTCTTCTGAACTAGCTCTAGAACTGCTGTGCACTCCTGTAGAGGAACACACAGGAGACTGCTCCTTCTAGGGCCAGTCCAGCATCACTCTTCACTACCAGAGTTGCTTTACAAGCATTTCTTGGGACTTCCTCCTTCCACAGAGCTACAAGTGCAGCCTCTACTGTCCTCACAATATAAAATCAGCCAATGGAGCAGAACACAGTAAAACTGTTTGTGACTGCCGAAAAAGACTAATTGATCCATCCAGTTAGTCCTCTCCACACTGCAAGGATACACCCCAGCTGCTAACCATAAAAGCTTTACCACTTGTAGGATATCACTCCTTTCCTAAGTCAGTTTTTGTTGACTTCTTCATTGGTTTTCTACCATCAGGTAGATGAGCATACAAGATCCCAAACTTAGTCCATCACCCAGATCCCCTCCCCATGTCTTACATATAAGCTTTGTAATAATCTAGAGTTACCAAAACTAGTGAGGCTGATATCCAAACATCCAGCCATGTAGATCCCCGTGACTTTGCTTTGCTGGACTGTATCCACTCACCAAACAACCAGCTGTTTGGTACTAGGGCATTGCAGCCTGCTGGTACTAATCCAGCTACTCCATGGCCTGAGTATTGTTAGGATGTTTTCTTTATCTGTCCATAAGAACTGCCATATTGGGTCTGACCAAGGGTCCATCAAGCTCAGTACCCTGTTTCCAACAGTGGCCAATCCAGTTCACAAGAACCTGGCAAGATCCCAAAGAGTAAATGGATCCCATGTTGCTATCACACAATGATAAGTAATGGCTACTCCCCAAGGGCCGTATTTTAAAAGATTTATGCGCATAACCGGGTCTACGCACGCCGGGCCTATTTTAAAAAGGCCTGGTGACATGTGTAAGTCCCAGGGCTTTACAAAAGGGGCGCTCCAGGGGCAGGGCCAGAGGCCTCCTACAGAGTTGCCATTGCCACTCTGTCGGATCGTGTGCTGGCAGGCGCAAAAGGTAAAATAAAAATTTGGGGGGGGGGGGGGTTAGAGTAGGGCTAGGGGAGAAAAGGTTAGGGGAAGGGTTAGGGAAGGTCAGGTTAGGTGGGAGGGAACGGGGGAAGACAGCGCGGCTCGGCACGCGTAAGGTGCACAATTGTGCACCCCCTTGCAAGTGCCAATCCGATTTTATAACTTGTGTGCGCCTGCGGGCACAAGTTATAAAATCAGGCGTACATGTGCGCGCGCCAAGTTGAACAGCCCTAATCTCTTCAGCCTTTCCTCACAAGGGAGCCACTCTATCCCCTTATTTTAGTTGCCCTTCTCTGTACGTTTTCTAATGCAACTATATCTTTTTTGAGATGCAGCAACCAGAACTGCACAAAGCACTCCAGGTACAGCTGTTCCATGGAGAGATACAGAGGTATTAAGACATTCTTCACTTTATTCTCCATTCCTTCCCTATTAATCCTAAAATTCTGTTTGCATTTTTGACCACCGCCACACACTGAGCCAAGGATTTCAAAGTATTGTACACTACCACGTCCAGATCCTTTTCCTGGTTGGTAACTAATAAGAAACCTAACATCATGCAATTATGGTGTGGGCTTCCTTTCCCCATGTGCATCACTTTGTACTTGTCCATATTAAATTTCATCTGCCCTTTGAATGCCCAGTCTTCTAGTCTTGCAAGGTCCTCCTACAATTTTTCACAATCCGTTTGTGATTTAACAATTTGGAATAATTTTGTGTCATCTGCAAATTTGATTACCTTATTCCCTTTTCCATATCATTTATAAATATATTAAAAAGCACCAGTCCCAGTACAGATCCATGAGGCACTCCACTGTTTATTCTTCTCCATTGAGAAAGCTGACCATTTAGTCCTACTCCATTTCCTATTTTTAACCAATCCACAAAAAGGATACTGCCTCCTATCCTGTGACTTTTGTCAAACACATTCTGAAAATCCAAATACACTACATCCACTGCCTCACCATTATCCACGTTTATTAACCCCTTCAAAAAAAAAAATGTAGATTTGTGAGGCTAGATTTTTCTTGTGTAAATCCATGCAGTGTCCCATTAAACCTTGCCTTTCTATAAGTTGATTATTTTATTCTTTAGAATAGAATCCACGATTTTTTCCAGCACTAAATTCAGGCTCACCGGTCTATAGTTTCCCAGTTCACCCATAGAGCCCTTTTCAAAGATCACGGTTACACTGGCATCTCTTCAATCTTCAGGTACAATGGACAATTTTAATGATAGGTTAAAAATTACTAGTAAAATACCTGAAATTTTAGAGTTATTTCAGAACTCTGAAGTGTATACCATCTGGTCTCAGCGATTTGCTACTTTTTAAATTTGTTAATCTGCCTTATTACATCTTCCTGTTTCACTGTGATTTGTATCAGTTCTTCTGAATTATCACCACTGAATACAGTTTCCAGCATATGTATCTCCCCAACATCTTCTTAAGTAAACACCAAAGCAAAGAATTACAATTAGTCTTTCGGCAATGGCAATATCTTCCCTAAGTGCCCCTTTAACCCTTCTATCATCTAAACAGTCCAACCAATTCCCTCACAGGCTTCCTGCTTCAGATATATTTTAAAAAATTTTTATTATGAGTTTTTGCCTCTACTGCCAGCTTTTCTAATTTTCTTTTAATCCGCCTTATCAACGTTTTACATCTAATTTGCCAATAGTTATGCTGTTTCCTTCGGATAGATCCTTTTTCCAATGTTTGACAGAAGTTCTTTTGGCTATAATAGCCTCTTTCACTTCACCTTTTAACCAAGCTAGTAGTCATTTAGCCTTCCTTTCACTTTTTTTTTTTAATTCAAGGAATACATCAGGATGCTGCTTCCAAGATGGTATTTTTAAACAATGACTATGGGCTGATGTAAATTCTTAACCGTTGTAGCTGCACCTTCCAGTTTTTTTTCTAATTATTTTCCTCATTTTATCAGTCTCCCTTTTGAAAGTTTAATGCTTGAACTGAAGATTTACGTAAATGTACTCCCTCCAGTCATCATATCAAATTTCATTGTACTATGATCACTAGTGCCAAGCAGCCCCATCATCACCTTTCCCCTTACCTGTGCACTAGAGGGAGTGAAAGGCAGCTTTGTTTGCAAACCCTCTCTCTATCACTGTCACGGACTTTGACAGCTGACAAAGCCCATCCAGTCCGCTCTACTTCATTCCAAGTGCAATGCTGCACATTACAGTCCATCGCTGGCTTTCTCATCACCATTTAGAACCCTCTGTGCTTACCGCATACTTTTGTGAATTTATATTCCGCTTTTCGGCACTTCAAAGTGGATTATATTCAGGTACTGTAGTATAGGTAGGTATATTAACTTTTGTCTCCACCACTTCTTCCACTGAAGTTCATTCCATTCATCCATGAAACCAGCATAGAGCACAAACCATCACTTTCTCTATGGTAGCACACTTCATTAGTGTTGGACCAGAACCATCAACCAAATATATTAATTTAATAAAGTCTGTATATCTTCTTAACCCCTACCTACTAAATTATTTATTTAAATACTTGATTTAAAAAAAATGAATACCATTGTGTGTATGAAGTGTGAGCAGTAATGAGATATCAAGCTTTGTAATGGATGAAATTAAAGTAAAAGACAGAAATGCACACAAACTGATTACACAAGGGTTGGTTGGATGACTCAGTTATAGCTCCATGTAAGAGTCCAGAGTCTGGCTCTTCCTGTTTGTCTGGATTGTGAACATTGTCTATGAACAACTCACAGCCCCTGGGAACATGCAGCATGCAAGAGTTGTGGCATCTGTTAGGTGACTTGAGATCTAGGCTTGCTGGAGCTTGGGAATGAGCAGCCTGGCCAGCTTTAGGAGTGCATGAACCGTGCAGGCACAGAGGACACTGGTGGACTCAAGGGAAGCTAGTTTGCAAGTTCTGAGAAGAAGTCTCCTTCCTGTACATGGTCCCATTTAACCTAGGGCCGGCCTTGGTTAGCAGGTCTTCTTTTTCCACCAGAGAAAGTTTTACTAGTGCCTCAACAGCAAGACAGCCTCATTCTACATGTACATGTGATGATCTATTAGCTAATCCCCGCGATACAAAAAAATTTCCCACGCGGCCAATGTGCCCTTGCAATGCAGCAAATTTTACTGCAGCCTGGGGCTGGCATAAAGGTCTGCTACGCTCAAAGGCTCATTGTAAAAACCCAAAATTCCTGCTTTCTGTGATCCCTCCTATTAGTACTGTTGTGATACTAAGTAGGAAGGTCCACAGAAAGCAGAATCAGCCAAAAAAAATATTTGCAAAAAAAAAAAAAATTTCTGGGAGGCCAATATACACGGTCCAGGCTGTGAATACTGTGCTGGTAGCAGGAGAAAATTGACACTTGGATTGAGCATCCGTTTCCTAACCCACACTAACAGCCACCACTCTTAGATGCCTGATGCCCAGGAGGCGCTAGGGATGCTCAGTTTCCCCAAGCGCCTCCTTTTTACTGAAGCAGCTAATATTAAATCGGGCGCCCGAGAGAGATGGATCGGCACTCAATCATGAGCACCCGTTTTAAGTGCGCCAATGTTGCATTGGCCTGAAACTGGGTTTATGTTTATTATGCATTTATGAATTGCCTGTACTGAGGACCTGTGTGACATACAATAATAAAACATTTGTAATTATACAATATTGATAAATACATAAGGAGAATAAAACTAAAAATGTAAAGCAAACAGGTAAAAACACAACTAAGAGACCCCTGAAAGGAAGAACAAAAATCTCCTCATATAATTTAAGATAGAAACCTAAAGAATAGGAGAAAAGTACTGGGCTAAAAAAAAAAAAAAAAAACCCAGCAAGAATACTCCCTAAAATATGCTACCAAAAGTTAAAATACATAACTCTTAAGAAGCAATGAAGATCTTTTCTCTTTACTTAAAAAAGTCTCCCATAATATTTGACTTGCTTAAAGATAGGCTCACTTTGCAATTTAAGGGCCTGATTCGCTAAGCATGTTTCCCCATAGACACAGAATGGGAGTGAATCAGGCACTAAATTGGTTAAATATTACAGAATAGCACAATGTGCTAAAAAGTTAACTTATGAGAAAATAATACATGGTATTTTTATGTTGGTCGGATCAAAGCACCAGACTGAAAACAAATCACTTAGATAAATGTTTTGAGTTGCACATTGACTCAACGAAACCATGTTTACTTATATTTCCAGTACAGAAAATAAAAAATACAAAAACAACTGATTTTAAATATTTCTTCAAATGCAATCCTGAAATAAAAACAGTAAGATTAAGTTTGTTACAAAGTGAAGAGAAACAAAAAAACATGTTTTATTTCATTTCATGCAGAGGAGCCGGCTTTGCCGAGTTGTGAAAGTCCCCTTCCCTTGGGCGGGCGGGGGTGTATCTAACCCAGGGGCTTTTTTTTGTTACTCTATGGCAAGGGGGGGGGCAGAGAATGTTTTCTTTCCTAGCGGCTGGGCTGCAGCTGCCATACACCACTTCCTCTTGCCCGCGCGGATCCTCACCTCCCCGATTCCCCCTTTTTTTTTCTTTCGGCTTCTCTTCCCGAGCGAATGAAAACAGAAGCAGAAGGGCACGCGGGGCGGCGCAGCTGTGAAAAAAACAAAAAAAACACCGAGGGAGAAGCGCTCGCGGCGTTGCGGGTGGGGCCGGTCCCCTCCCCTTTTACCCCCCTCCCCCTCCCCCTCCTTTCTTGCGCGCGCGCGCGCGCCGCCGGCCTCGGCGCACAATGGAGCCGGCATCACCGTCCGCGCCGAGGGCTGACGAGCCCCGAAGACCGCATGTGACTGCAAACGAAATGGCTCCTGGGGCTCAGCCCACAACCGCTATAGCGAGGCGGAAGAACAGCGGCGGCGGCGGCGGCGGCGGCGCGGACTCCCCCCTCCCCCCAACACTGTCCACGCCCGCCCCCCCCTTCCCTCCCTCACCGGTTATAAGCCACGGCCGCTTCCCCGCAGCTGAGTGGAGCCGGCGCTTCTACTCTCTCCTTACTCACTACCCCCTCTCTTCTTTCTTTCTCTCTCTCTCCCCCCCCCTTCCGCGCCCTCCCCCTCTCCTGTCTCCCTTCAATGGCAACTCTCCTTCCCTTACCATTTTCGTACTTTTTCGATTGCCGCCATGACCCTTTTGATGTCATCCTTCGCCCGGCTCCTGGTCTCGGCTCGAACCGACCTGCCCGACATGGCTCGCTGGTGTTTGGGGAAATTATTTGGAGCTCGGCTCCGACTCACTCACACGCAGGCGCGCGCGCACACACACACACACACTCTCTCACACACACACACATACACATACACACAAAGCCCAGCGCCGCCTCTACTGCGCCTGCGCCGAGCCTTACCCGGCAGCGGCAGCAGGCACGAAAGGGGTTTGCCTCGCGCGCTCTCTCTCCCTTGCTGCAAAAGAAGGCTGGTAGGCATCGTGAGAAAATGGGGGAAGCCCTTTTCTCCTGCTACCCCCTTCCCCAAATTAAAAATCTGTTTGTTTGTTTTTTTTTGTTTAAAGCTATATCCACAAATCTTATCGAAAGGCAGTTAGAAGTTCTCTTGTCAAACAATATACCAGTACTGCAAAACAACTTATGTGGGCAACGGGAATAAATCTTCCTTTCACAAACTTAGCTTCATCCAAGATACTAAGTGGCTAAGTTGACTGATATATAAGATTTTATATTCGATGGTTGGTGGCAGTAATAGGCTTTCAAAAATGTTTATATCCTCCCCATTCCCATCTTTCGTTACTCGGTGCCTCTGCAAGAGTATTTGGCGCCCTATGCCAACCTTCAGTCATGCACCATCAACCCCCAGTAGTACCAATTGTTGGGAGCTCCAACACAGCTCTCCCAGCGGCGGATTCCCGATGAAGACAGGCCCAGGGATTCATCGCCCAGGAGATACCACATGGTCTGCCGAGCGCGGCTCTGTTACGGCCACGCTCGGCAGACTACGTGACTAGTGCGACCAGCCCACCAGGGGATACCTGATCCCCCAGTAGGCCAATCCGTCCCTGCTCCCTTCTTTGGCAGTATTAGCTCTCCTTCTCTGAGCTTTGGGCTGGTGGGATTTTGCCACCCTCAAAATTTTAGCATGCTGGGCGACCGCCTAGTTTACCTAAATGGGAGCACCAAGGGCCCTGACTTCCATGGTCTGGGATACTGATACACATGCATAAAGAAAAAAAAAGCACAGGATTGCTTCTACAGCAGAGTCCTAAAGGAAACAAAGAAAGCATGCATGGGGATATCTTGCTGGTGCAGCAGTTACTACCCTTAACTAATAAGTCTTGATATTTTTTATGCAATGCCAACATTGCTCTCTGCTTCAATGGCAGGGGAAAAGGGGAATTGGATTTAGACAGCAACCAGCTTTTACAGTCTGTGGAACTGATGAGCATGGGGTAACCAGCACAGAGCAACAGTTACTACCCTTAACAGAAGGCATGTGATTACTACTCTTAATCAATAAGCCTTGATGCTTTTGATGCAACTGCAACATCGTTATCTGCTTTGTCAGAGCGGGGTGGTGGGTGGAGGGAAAGAGGAATTTGGATTCTGAATTGGCTGTTTTATATTTTTAGAGCTGTGGCCTCCAGAATTGGACACAGTACTTCAAATGAGGTTGCACCACTTATTTTTTGAATATTACTTACTGGTAACCTCTCCCTATGCAGCCTAGCATCTTCTGGTTTTTGTCACTGGCTTGTTGCACTGTTTTACAACCGTGATGTCATCAGATATGAGCACTCTTGAGAGACATCTTCTGTTAAGAATATAAGAAGTTGCCATACTGGCTCAGACCATGGGTCCATCAAGCCCAGCAACCTGTTTCCAACAGTGGCCAATCCAGGATATAAGTACCTGGCAAGTACCCAAACATTAAATAGATCCCATGCTACAACTGCCAATAATAGTGGCTATTCCCTAATTCAACTTGATTAACAGCAGTTTATGGACTTCTCCAGGAATATTCAAACCTTTTTTTAATACCAGCTACATTAACTGCCTTAACCACATCCTCTGCCAATGAATCCCAGGCTTAATTGAGCTCACGCAAACTCCACCAGTGAACCTTTCACCAAAGATTTTTCATAACGTTCAGGCTTAAACTTCAAGGCTGGGCTCTCTGCCCAGCCCATCCTGCTCCATTAACTTTGGAGTACTTGCCCATCTTCACTTCTGTCCTCTGCCTGCATTGCTTACAGAGGTGTCTGTAAACTCTGGGTCCGCCACCCTCAGAGCATGGTGTTAATCTGTCATTTCCTAGCGTGTATGTAGCAGATGGACTCATGACCAATGGGTATAGTGTGCTCCTGACAGCAGATGGAGACGGAGTCAGATTTCAATCTGACGTCAGCACTACATATACCTGAGCAGGAAGCTCTTCAGTATTTCTCCGTCTCCTTAGCAGTTTGGGACTTGCACAGCATTAGACATAATCCAAACCAAAGAAGAAAGAAAACCTTACCTCTACAAGATGAGCCCCGCTCTCCTGCGGTGATACCTAAGGGTCTCTCCCCCAGTTGAGAATTTCTGAGGTGATTTCCGAGATCCCCATAGACACTCTTGAAATGGCGTGCTCCAACATTCCAAATCACATTGACCTGGAGACAGCAGATAGTGCTATATCCTCCTGGGCAGAAACCACCCAAAACATAGCCAACAACTTATGCCCTATCATCCAAAAAACAATCACACAAACCACTTCATCCAAAAAACCCTGGTACACCCAAACTCTCAAAACCCAAAAAATCCAACTTAGAGCAGCTGAAAGACACTGGCGTAAACACCCCTCCCCTGCCACAAAGACCGTTTATTACCAACTCATGCATGCATACAGAAACGCCATTCAAACAACCAAAAAAGAATACTATGCCAAGAAAATTCACCACCTCCAATTCAACCCGAAAGCACTATTCACCCTAGTCTCAAATCTGACCAAACCCAACGTGTCTTCACCCCAAGTCCCCATCACACAGACCCGATGTAATGAAATCGCCCTCTTCTTTAAAAACAAAATATCCAACATCACTGCCAAGTTTACCCCCAATACCAAAAATTCCCACAACACCAACAACATAATCCCTCCTACCCCTCCTACACACACCCTCCTCTCTTCCTTTGAACCCTCCTCATCTCTAGAAATAGAGAACATTTTAAAAAAGATGAGACCTTCCTCCCACCCCTCGGAAACCATACCTACTAAACTACTACTCGCTATCCCTAAAACAATAGCCACTCCACTCTCCAAAATCGTGAACTGTTCCCTGGAACATGGCCTGGTCCCGAACTCCCTCAAACAAGCTGTGGTCAAACCCATTCTAAAAAAACCCTCCCTTGATCCCTCCAACCTATCCAACCTCCGTCCTATCTCCAATCTCCCTTTCCTCTCCAAAGTCATGGAGAAATTAGTAAACCACCGTCTCTCTGACCACCTAGAACAATCCAACATTCTCCCACCTACACAATATGGATTCCGAAAACACCTCAGTACTGAATCCCTACTTCTTTCCCTTACTGATACCCTCATCAAAGGAATGGATGCCGGCAACTCCTATCTCATTGCCATGCTGGACATCTCCGCTGCCTTTGACACCGTAAATCATAATATCCTCATCAACACCCTCATTAGTATAGGAATCTCAGGTACTGCTCTTTCTTGGATTAAGTCCTTCCTCCAAAACCGTACCTACACAGTCCTCACTGACAACTTTACATCCCCCCCTGTCAATCTCGACTGTGGCGTTCCTCAAGGTTCCTCCCTTTCCTCCACCTTATTTAACATTTACATGCTCCCCCTTACAAACCTCCTCTCCAACCTTGGTATTACACACTTCATCTACGCGGATGATGTGCAAATCCTCATCCCCTTCACAAACTCTGTACTCATCGCAATCCAAAAATGGAACACTATTCTCACCTCCATAAACCAGCTCCTCACTGACATGCACCTAGCCCTCAACCCACAAAAAACCGAACTCCTCCTCATCTCCTCTAAACATGCATCCATACCCATTCCCTCCACTCTCCATTCCCCCAATTTGCTTTCTAACACAAGAAACCTTGGTATCATACTTGATAACCAACTTACCTTCAAACCATACATCAAATCCATCCTTAGCAGTTGCTATTTCAAACTTCAAACCCTCAAAAAACTCAAACCCCTTCTCTACTTCTCTGACTTCCGTACTGTACTCCAATCCTTAATTTTCTCTAAAATTGACTACTGTAACTCTCTCCTTCTTGGACTCCCTGCCACCCACATCAAACCTCTCCAACTCCTTCAAAACGCTACCGCTCGTATCCTCACTAATGTAAAAAAAAAAGACCACATTACCCCCACCCTCATTGATCTCCACTGGCTTCCCATTCACTCACGAATTATTTACAAGACGCTTACCCTCATCCACAAAAGAATCACCAACGAGCATTACAACTGGCTAAACCCACCTTTCCTTCCTCGTACCTCCACTAGACCTACCCGTTCATCACTCCAAGCAACCCTTATTCCTCCTCCCATAAAATCCACAAGACTTATTTCCACCACCAATAGAGCCCTTTCCCTTGCAGGCCCCTCCCTTTGGAATTCAATGCCTCTTCACCTACGCACAGAAACCTCCACCCCCACTTTCAAAAAGAATCTCAAAACCTGGCTCTTCCTCCAAGCATACCCCCATTCCTTTTCACCACCTACTAACACTCTCACCCAACCCTCATCTCTCACCAATACCCCCCTAAAATCCTTTAATCCCCTCCAGGATCCACACCCTACACTTAACCCCCTTTCCCTCTAAGAACTTCAAACACTTCATTCAACCCTTACTTTAAAATAATGTGTCTGTTTTTATCTGCACTTATATAACTCCATATATAACCAGTGTACATACCATCTGCTCCTCAAATCCATGTATATATCTTATCCTTATGTATCTGTTCTCTCCCTCCCCCACCCCCCCTTGTTGTATCTATCCCTCCTTCCCCAAGTTATTTAGTTATCTGCTTTGTTACTGTGTTACATATTGTTCTTTGTAAAGGCCTCGCCTATATATTCCTTGTTATAAGTTACTTGTAAACCGGCACGATGTGCAAACGGTTGCCGGTATATAAAATAAAATAAATAAATAAATAAATAAAATAAAAATAAATCCCTCAGAGATAAGCCTTGGTGTGGTAGCCGGTTCCTGGCATGGACTTAGCTCCCAGGAACGGGAGTGGCTGAGAGAACAGACACAAGAGAGGAGCCGGCTCAGGTCCAGGCCCCAGCCACACCCCACAATGAGAATCAACAGACCCATCCACAGGCAGAAGCCATAGGGGGCAGGCTTGCCCTATTCTACCAAAGATGGGTCGAGATAACATCGGACAAGTGGGTCCTAACCATCATTCGAAAGGGATACTACCTGGACTTCCACAGTACCCCTCCAAACAAATTTGTGAAATCACCGTGCCACGCCCCCTCCAAGAGGTTGGCGGTGGAAACCACACTGACAAAACTACTCACCCTAAGTGCGATAACACCGGTGCCCACGCACCAATAAAATACTGGGCAGTATTCCATCTATTTTATCGTCCTCAAGAAAGAGGGAACATTTCTGCCCATCCTGGACCTAAAGTCTGTCAATCACTACCTGAGGGTTCCTCACTTCTGCATGAAAACCCTACGCTTGGTCATAAGGGCAGTACAGCCGGGAGAATTCCTGACCTCTCTGGATCTATCAGAAGCCTATCTCCACATTCCGGTCCATCACGACCATCAGCGCTTTCTACGATTTGCGTTACTGGACCATTACTACCAGTTCCGGGTGCTACCCTTCGGACTAGCTACTGCCCCTCGGACATTCCACCAAAATCATGGTTGTAGTGGCGGCGACACTGAGGAAAGAAGGCATCCTCGTACATCCATATCTGGACGATTGGCTGATCAGGGCAAAATCTCCAGAGGAAAGTCACCAGGCGACCACCAGAGTCAAGAATCTACTGCAGAATCTCGGGTGGGTCGTCAACACAACCAAGAGCTTCCTGCAGCCCTCCCAATCACTAGAATACCTGGGAACCCGGTTCGACACCAAACAAGACAAGGTCTTTCTTCCCCCTACAAGGAGAAGGAAACTGATGGACCAGTTGAGAAACCTGTTAACCTGTTTCTGCCCCAAGGTATGGTACTACCTCCAGGTCCTTGGCCTCATGACATCAACACTAGAAGTCATCCCATGGGCAAGGGCCCGCATGTGACCACTACAACGTTCCCTACTGTCGCAATGGAACCCGATGTCCCAGAACTACTCCGTCTGTCTCCAGCTACCGGCAGAGGTGCGGACCCAGCTCCAGTAGTGGCTACAAGAAGATCATCTGAGCAAGGGAGTAAGGCTATCCCCACCGACCTGGGTTTTGCTCACCACAGATGTGAGCTTACGAGGATAGGGAGCCCACTGCCAGGAACTGACGGCCCAGGGGCAATGGGACACAGAAGAGGCGGGATGGAACATCAACCGACCGGAAGCCCGGGTAGTCAGACTAGCTTGCCTCTGTCAGTCATGTCGGACAACGCCACAACAGTTGCCTACATCAACCGCCAGGGAGGAACCAGAAGACTACAGGTGTCCCTGGAAATAGACCCCCTAATGGCGTGGGCGGAGGCAAACCTACAAGGGATCTCATCCGCCCACATCACGGGAAAAGACAATGCCATTGCGGATTACCTCAGCAGAGAGAGTCTAGACCCAGGGGAATGGACGCTGTCAGCCACAGCCTTCCAATTGATAGTAAACCGCTGGGGAACACCAGCCATGGATCTTCTGGCAACCCGGTCCAACGCCCAAGTTCCCAGGTTCTTCAGCCGCAGACAAGAACCACAATTCCAGGGAATAGACGCTCTCATCCAGACCTGGCCACAGGAAGACCTGCTGTACGCATTTCCCCCATGGCCACTACTGGGCGGGATCATCCGCAAGATAGAACACCACAGGGGGCTAGTACGTCTAGTGGCCCCAGACTGGCCAAGAAGACCATGGAACGCACACATGCGAAGACTTCTAGCGGAGAGCCCTCTGTGTCTACCACCACACAGGGGCCTGCTCCAGCAAGGACCGATCCTCCACGAAGACCCAACTCTATTCTCTCTTACGGTCTGGCCATTGAGGGGACTCGCCTGAAGAAGAGCGGATACTTTGGGGCAGTGATTGACACCTTACTCTGAGCACGCAAGTTTTCCACGGCTCTAACCTACATACGAATATGGAGAATATTCAAAGCCTGGTGTGAGGACCGCGACATCCTCCCACGGACAGCCAAAATCCCCATGATCCTGGACTTTCTGCAGGACGGCTTGAAGAAGATTCAGGTGGCCACGCTGGCCTGCTTCAGAGCCAAAGTGGACAGCATCACGTTATCATCCCATCCAGATGTATTCCGTTTCCTGAGAGGGGGTCAAACAAATCCAACCACCACTAAAGTGGCTGGTGCCCCTATGGAATCTCAATCTAGTACTAGACTTCCTGGCAGGAGCTTCCTTCAGACCTACTCGCGGTCTGTCACTACTACTCCTGACCTTGAAGACTGCATTCCTAGTGGCAATATGTTCAAGCCCCTCGCATCTCCGAACTTCAAGTACTATCCTGGCAGGAACCATTCCTTAGATTCACACCAGGATCCATACAGCTCCGCACTGTCCCTTCCTTCCTTCCAAAGGTGGTTTCTCATTTCCATCTAAACCAAACCATCTCGCTGTCATCTCCAGACGAGCATAAGGACTCGGAAGACTCACGCCTTCTTCTCCATCTGACTGTCGGCAAACTCCTAGTCCAATGGAAAGATCGGAATCCGTACGAAAGACTGACCACCTATTCGTGCTTCACAGCGGGAAGAAACAAGGGAAAGCAGCCTTGCGGGCAACCATAGCCCGCTGGATCAAATAAGTAATTAAGGTGGCCTACGTAGAGGCAGGAAAGCCTCCACCTCTACAAGTCAAGGCCCATTCCACAAGGGCCCAGGCATTGGGCAGAAACCAAGATGCTGTCACCCGCCGAGATCTGTCGGGCAGCGATGTGGTCCTCCATTCACACCTTCTCGAAGTTCTACCGCCTGGATGTGCAGGCCCGGGAGGACACAGTATTCGCAAGAGCAGTACTAAGTGGGCCACGGGCAGCCTCCCACCTGGTTCAGGAGTAGCTTTTGTACATCCCATTGGTCCTGAGTCCATCTGCTACACGCTAGGAAGTGGAGAAATTACTTACCTGATAATTTCATTTTCCTTAGTGTAGACAGATGGACTCAGCATCCCCTCCACGGCTGCCCTAAAATACAGAAACCTCGGAGGACAATCGCAATCCCCGAGAGCAAGACAAGCACGGATAAGACAGACTTTACCCCTAGTTAAGACACCCATAGTTGCCGGGTGTCGGCGTTTCTCGGTTGAGTGCACCGGCGGCCTCCAGCTAGAAATCACGTCAACCAGTTTAAGTTAATCAAGTTATTCAAACATGCATATATCCACAATTGCTTTTCGAGGAGAATATTGAAGAGCAGAGCTTCCTGCACGGGTATATGTAGTGCTGACGTCAGATTGAAATCTGACACCGTCTCCAACTGCTATCAGGAGTACACTATACCCATTGGTCCTGAGTCCATTTGTCTACACTAAGGAAAACGAAATTATCAGGTAAGTAATTTCTCCATTTATGGCTGGAAGTCCAGCTAGCTTCCCTCTGTGCTAGGACAAGATCTTGACTCTCCAGAGAGAGCTAAGAGTGTCTTTTAACATCTTCATTCATACTGGATCAGTTTAAGATTAATTTACTGGACATGCATTTGAGATGTGCAAGTTAACTTTGAGTTAGATGCAGGGGTTTTCTTAACCTTTGTAACAAGAGTGATTGACTCTGTTGAACCAGAAACCTAGGAGCAATATATACTTATGTAAAACCACTGTATAGTTTATGCTGCTACAACTCTTATCTACCTCTAAAAGTATAGACATTCTGCTCCTTTTTCATGAAATACTTATCTGATTTAAAACTTTATTGAAACGTTTTCAGTTTTTTGGCATACAGCATAATACAGAAAGAAAACATTTGGAAATAGCCAGTACAGAGTGTCAATATCATGTTTACAAGCCAATACAAAACAGCAATATCGATCTCAAAGGGCTACTGAACAAAGGATACAGAATGACCATAAACGACTCCCCAATCAGATCAAATCTGAGCTTTTCTAAATCAGCCACCTCGCGTACTTGTGCTTTCCAGTGATCCACAATAGGGTGAAATTTCCAAAAAGTTGCATTTGTAAAACGAGCTACAAGTAACAATTGCCCTACCAGTTTATGAAATTTCTGAGGGATAAGCGACCCCGTCCATCTAGCCAATAAACCCAGCAAAGGTGTAATATGAATTAGAAGATTAATAATGCCGGATATTTCTTGAGTCGCCTGCGACCAAAACTGGCAGACGGGCAAAACCACCACATATGTGTATATATGCCCTCTTGACCACAGCCCCGCCAACATTCAGAACCCATACCGGATTGAAACTTGGAATAATACACTGGAGTACGGTATGTTCTATGAAGCAACTTAACCATCAATTCTGTGCGTCGGGCACAAATAGTAATGTGGTGGGCTGAAAGCCAGATACTCTTCCAAGCCTGTGTGGAAATACTTATCTGATTTAAAAAAAATCAGATAATCTAGTACTGAAAGAAAAACCCTAACATTTGTGATCTTTTCTCCATAGCTATTGAACCAATAAGTACTGAATAATTCCCCAGTTTTTATCAACTCTCTCTCCCCGCCGCCATGTGCACGTTGACTCGTGTTTTACTTCAGCCACTAAGTATTCTGGCAATTAAAGTCCTGTTTTGTCCCATGAAGATCATGGCTTCCAAACTTCACAGTGTTGAGAGATGAGGACTAGTTCAAAATTTCTCTGATCTCTTGAAGTTAGGCCTCAGCTCAGGTCTGAATTTAAACTGCTTTCTAAAAGCCCCTTCCTATAAACTTTTCATAGCTATTAACATTAGGTACCTGTAAAAGCAAAATAACTAGAAAAAAAACAAACCAAAATGCTTGTTCAGATTTATATTTCTTCAACTGGGGCAGGAACAGTCCTTTTTCATCTCTAGACTACCAGTTGAAAGTCATTCAGTGGCCTATATGAAATGAATGATGGCCTCAGTCCGAATCAATGCAAAAATGCACCTTCACCCTAATTAGCACTCCACTCTGTTCATAATCCCCTGAAAATTTCATCCTATTTATCCCTCCTTTCCAATTATCTTAGTACAATTAATTTAGGACAAAAAACAAAGGTCATTTTCAAAGGAGTTACATGTGTAAATGTAACATACTATCATAGCAATTTTCAAAAGGCCATTTACTTGTTTAAAATGCACTTACCTATTGACAATTCAATGGCACATATGGTAGCAATTTTAAAATAGTCTACTTACATGCGTAAAGTGCATTTACACATATAAAACCAAATTTTAAGAATGTAAATCCTTTTGAAAATTACTCTGATATTCTAGCTGTTAAATCAGCAAATAGATCTCAAAAGTGCTTGGTTACAGGGACCTGCAGGTGGCTGGAAGGAAGAAACATAGAAATGACAGCAGAAGAAGACCAAACGGCCCATCCAGTCTGCCCAGCAAGCCTCACACATTTTTTCTCTCATACTTATCTGTTTCTCTTAGCTCTTGGTTCTATTTCCCTTCCACCCCCACCATTAATGTAGAGAGCAGTGATGGAGCTGCATCCAAGTGAAATGTCTAGCTTGATTAGTTAGGGGTAGTAGGGGTAGTAACCGCCGCAATAAGCAAGCTACACCCATGCTTATTTGTTTTACCCAGACTATGTTATACAGCCCTTATTGGTTGTTTTTCTTTTCCCCTGCCGTTGAAGCAGAGAGCCATGCTGGATATGCATCGAAAGTGAAGTATCAGGCACATTTGGTTTCGGGTAGTAACCGCCGTAACAAGCCAACTACTCCCCACTTTGTGAGTGCGAACCCTTTTTTCTTCTCCCCTGCCGTTGAAGCAGAGAACTATGCTGGATATGCATTGAAAGTGAAGTATCAGGCTTATTTGGTTTGGGGTAGTAACCGCCGTAACAAGCCAGCTACTCCCCTCTTTGTGAGTGCAAATCCTTTTTTCCATATTTCCTCTTGCTGTTGAAGCTTAGAGCGATGTTGGAGTCACAGTAAGCATGTGTATGTTTATTTAATAAGGGTATTGTCTCCAGGCAGTAGCCATCATTCTGGCGAGTCCCCCACTCTTCATTGGCGGCCTCTTGAATTTATGGATCCACAGTGTTTATCCCACGCCCCTTTGAAGTCCTTCACAGTTCTGGTCTTCACCACTTCCTCCGGAAGGGCGTTCCAGGCATCCACCACCCTCTCCGTGAAGAAATACTTCCTGACGTTGGTTCTGAATCTTCCTCCCTGGAGCTTCAAATCGTGACCCCTGGTTCTGCTGATTTTTTTCCTACGGAAAAGGTTTGTCGTTGTCTTTGGATCATTAAAGCCTTTCAAGTATCTGAAAGTCTGTATCATATCACCTCTGCTCCTCCTTTCCTACAGTTTGTAGGCACTAGAATTGAGAATTTTATAATTATCTTTTCTTTGGGCTAGACATACTAAGCATTTCCCATGCAGATGCAAAGCAGATACATCTGTTAGATTTTTTTGAAGGCGTAAATAAATATATGGTTAAGGGTGAGCTGGTTAATATAGCATATACAGATTTACAGAGCACATTCGATAGAATCCCTTATGAGAGATTCCTCAGAAAAGTCCTAGGATAGGAAGCAGTGTCTTATTGTGGGCTGATAGCTAGTTGAAAGATAGGAAACAGAGTTGGTCAGTTTTCCTAATGGAGAGAGATGAATATTGCAGTGCCCCAGGGATCTGGGCTGGGACCAGTGCTGTTTAACATTTAAATAAATGATCTGGAAAAGGGAGCAGTGAATGAGGAGACCAAATTTTCAGATGACACAAAATTATTCAAAAGTTGTTAAAACACAAGCTTATTGTGAGGGACTGCCGAACATCCTTGCTAGACTGGGAGACTGGGTATTTAAATGGTGGATGAAATTTAATATGGACAAGTGAAAAGTGATGCACCTAGGGAAAAATTATCCTAACTACAGGTACACAATAGGAATCCCCACTCAGGAAAAGGATCTTGGAGTCATTGTGGACGATTTATTGAAATCCTCAGCTCAGTGTGTGGTGGTGGTGGTCAAAAAAGCAAATGGAATGTCGAGAATTATTCAGAAAGGAATGCAGAGTAAAACTGAGAATATCAATCCAGTGTGGCATTCTGGCTGCCCCATCTCAAAAAAGATATGGCAGAACTAGAAAAGGTACAGAAAAGAGCAACAAAATGATAAAGGGGCTGGAATATCTTATAAAGAAAGGCATAACTGGTTAGGGCTTTTTAGCTTGAAGAAGACTGAGAAGGGATATGATAGTTTGTAAAATCATGAGTGGGGTGGAACAAGTAAGTTGAGAAGTTATTTACCCTCTCACATAGTACTAAGACTAGGGGATAGATACTCCATGAAACTAAGAAGTAAGATTTAAAACAAATCAGAGGAAGCTTTTTTTTCACTTGCCAGTCAATTTTAAAATGGCTACACGCGTAAATTTCGGGGTTTACATGCATTGCCAGGGCTTGCGCGCAATTTACAACAGGCCCGGCCACACACGTAAATCCCGGTATGTGCCGAAGGGCCAGGCCTCTTCAAAGGGGCGGGCCAGGACAGCGCCATTCAACACTGTCCCGGGGAAGTGCGTGCCGGCAGCTGGCCGGCGTGCGATTACTTCTGCTCCAGAGGAGCAGTAAAGTATTAAAATAAAACATTTGGAGATAGGTTTAGAGGGTGGGGAGCAGAGGGGAAGAGGGATGAAGGTTAGGGGGGGGGATAGGGAAGTTCCCTCCCAGTCATCTCCTTAATTGGAGTGGACTGGGAGGGAACTGGAGAAGACCCGATTGCATCACTGCGCGTATTTTGCAAAAATTCCAGTGCGCATGTGTGCACAGCCATCAAATTTTAAAACATGCGCGCACCGGCGCTGCTTTTAAAATCAATCCCTCAATGCACAATCAAGCTGTGGCATTTGTTGCTTGAGGATGTGGTCAAGGTATCAAGCATAGCAGTGTTTAAAAGGGTCTTGGACAAGTTTCTGGAGGAAAAGTTAACAAACCATAATTAGCGAGGTAGATCTAAGAAAGCAACACTTATTGCTGAGAATGAGCAACAAGAAATGGATCTGTTCTTTGGGATCTGCTAGGTTCTTGTGACCTAGACTGGCCACTGTTGGGAGACTGGATGCCAGGTTCAATGGACATTTGCCTGACTCAGCATGCCACCATGTATGTTCTTACAACAATCTCTGGAGCCTGCCACAAGTATGCAGTTGAGGTGGGGGATAGTGCTTCTTGTACTCCAATGTCTTGGTGTACAAACTGCACAACTGAGTGAGGTGAGGGAGAGAACTTTTACAATACTGGAGTCTAAGTTATGGAACTCCCTATCTATTGATTTAAGGCTGCAAACAGATTTTATGATTAAAAAAAAAAAATCTAAAACGTGGCTTTTACAAAGGCTTTTGAAGGATCTGATTAATTGGCTATCATTTATTAACGGAAGGAAGCTAAATAGATTTCTGACTATTGAGGCATGCATCTTTTTATCTGTTTTATGTTACTGATGATCTATTTTTAATTATTGATTTTGTTATTTTATATCATTTCCTAAAGTTTTGAAATTTGTTTTTTACGTTGTCATTTTACTTTGTCAGACGGCTGCAACCACGTGTACTCACTTCTTACATCACTCTCCTGCCCTCCCTGGGGCTGCTCATGGCGCGGGCCAGTCTACACCGCCGCGTTCCCCAGGACTCCTCATGGCGGCGTGGACGCCGTTACCACCCTCTACGACTTTGGGCCTTCCTAGGTGAGCGTACATGTCAGCGGTCCCATCTTTGAAGCCTCTTTGGCGGGAACCTTGGGGCCATCCCTGTTTGATGATGTCATTGGACTGCTGTATTTAAGCTCCACCTTCGCCCCCAGCTAGCCGACTTGGCAACAAGTTCTGTACATGTCTACAACTCCTGCCTTCATGTTCCTGAGACTACGCTGCCTAGCCTTTGCTCCTGGACCCTGTCTGCCACCCGCTCCTCGGGGATCAGTGTGAGCTCCTATGGGGACTCACTACCCTGGCGTACCCCGCTCCTCGGGCTGGCTCTGCGCCTCCTGGGTTCTATTCTGCAAGGTTACTTCTCGGAATTCTCCTTGGAACACCGTGGCAACCTTTGAGTTCCATGACAGGGCTTCCCTGCTCCTCGGGGTTGTGTCTACCCTAGACTGCCGGCATTTTCCCGCTCTCCGGGACTCTGCCTACATCTGCAGCAGAGATCTGGCTCGGGCTTTCCTGCCCCGCAGGTTGGCTCGCGTGTTTGCATCAACGCTGTCTACACTGCACAAGCTCCATCCCTCAGGGCTGCTTTCCCGGGGAACCTCCTGCATGGCTAGTCTTGCACCTTCCGCTCTGTGGTCTGTCTGGTGTCTCCTCCCTTCAGGGTCTCAGGCCAGGTACTGCCTCCAGCCTGCCATCCTACTGGGGTAACCTCCTGATCCCTGGGGACCTCTCCATCACTGTGCCCAGAGCCCCCTGCTGTGCCTATACCTCGCCTTCCCACAGGTAGCAACAACCCGCATCTCAGGCCAAGGGTCCACACACCTACGAATCATAACAGTCATGATATGTACTGAAATTTTAATTTATGATTTTGATTTTTTTTTCCTATTTGTAAACAGTTATGATTAGTCACAGAATGGCAGTATACAAAAGCAAAAAATAAATAATTGCTCTGAAGCTTCCTCTGCTCATTGCACAGTGCAGCATCATGGTCTCAGACAATTGCACAGCGTAACCAATACAGCAGACAGCAGAGTCAAAAGACAAATGTATTATCTACATGGTGATCCACAGTACTAGCATCAGGCTAGCCTTTTCACAAATAAAGTCTTAGGTGTATTTTGTGACATTTTTCCCCTTAGGAATCCAGCACTATCCGTCAGCAGTAGAGGAACGCCTGCAGAAGAAACATGATCAGCACTGCTAAACGCTATTGCTGCTGTTTCTGATGCAGTCCTTTATTGCCCTATCCTCTTAGGTTCAACTTACCAACACTGTGGCTGACAAACTATGCCCTACACAATGCAGAGAAATCAACCTTGCGAATAATAAAAAGAAACCATGGTACACTCCCGAACTCAGAACCCTGAAAATTAACCTCAGAAAACTTGAAAAAAGATGGCGCAAAGAGCAAGTCCCTGCCATACAATCAAAGTTTCGATCGTACCTCCAGGCCTATCGAGAAGCCACTGACAAAGCCAAAAAAGGCTTCTACTCACAAAGAATTCACCAGTTCCAATTCAACCCAATACGTTTCCAATCTAATTACATCTCCCCTAAATTCCTCCCCCGATCATGACGACCAATCCAAATGCGAAAAACTGGCCTTATCTTTCCACAATAAAATTGAAACACAGGGGCGTTCTTCTGCCAGCAAGCAAGATGGCCGCTTAAGGAACTTGCTCCGCTCCCGACGCAGCAAAAATAGCAGCAAAATCCCGGTTAAAATAAGCTTCCCCTCTAAAAGGTCAGCGTTCCGGCAATCGTAAGCCCTCAAGCACACTTCGGCATGGCGGCGAGGGAAAAAGGCCGTAGATTTGAAGCAGTTTCAATTTAGTAAGCTGCCTCCTGATCGCGGCGGCGACCACGAGGCAGGGCCGGAGCAGGCCGCGGACACCGCGAGCGAGGCGCCGCTACAGGTACCTGACTCTCTGATAGGGGGGAACACGGAATGGGCAGAGACAACTGCCAAGCTTAAAAACGACATCCGTGGCTGGTTTATTGAATTTCGGGCCGATTTAAAAATGCACAAACAGGAACTGATGGCCTCCATGGCGGACATCCACGAAGACATAGCAGGCCTGGGCCATAGAGTTGACGAGCTTGAGACGAGAGTGGATGCACATGGGGCTTCATTAAACAAAGTGGCTATGCAGCAGGACACTATGGAAGGAGAACTTGGAACACTCCAGGAAAAATTAGAGGACTTGGAAAATCGCTCCTGGCGGTGCAATATCAGAATTCAGGGAGTCCCAGAGTCACCGGAATACACTGATGCCATGCAAATAGCTAGAACTATTTGCAAATATATTCTATGTCAAAGCCAGGAGTCAGGGGATCAGGAAGTGGGAACCCTGACAGATCCCATACGGCTAGAGAGGGCGCATAGGGCCCTGGGACCAAGAACAGACTCAAGGCTGAGAGATATCATTCTATGCTGCCATAGCTTTTTGCAAAAATCCAAAATTATGGATGCAGCCAGCAAAAGAAATTCCTGGTCATGGGAAGGCCACTCACTATCCCTTTTTCAAGATCTGGCCCCATCTACTCTCCGCAAACGATTTGAATTGAAGGAAATTACTGCATATCTTCGGGCTGAGAATATCAGGTATCGTTGGACTTTCCCGTTTGGACTTCAGTTCACGATCAATGGCATGACTTCTCGTGTCAAAACGCTCGCGGAAGCTATTGGAGCCCTTAATAAGGCTGGCCACCAACCTAACATCGTGGCACCGAAGAAATCTACTCGAAATCTGAAAATGGATGATCACCCAAAATGGCGCAGGGCAGGTAAAGGTGGAAGCCGCCTTCGACGCCACTCTGAGAATGCACACACTGCACTATCAGACCAAGGCTGATTCCAATTCTGTAAACTATTTGAGCAACGACCATGGTCGGGGATACTATGCTCACGCACTACTGTTGTCCGGTGTATCCAGCTGCTACCCTGCCGCAGAAGACCACCGCGAGTAGCTTTGGTACCAGGAGGGGCAAAGCTGGACTTCTCCATGCAGTGTTTATTGTTGCATTTATGATAAGGGTGCAATACAGGGTTTACTGTTTTTCTAGTGACGGGAGGGGGGCGGGGGAGTGAGGGTCATGCTGGCAGGGAGTGACTCCCAGGAGTGGAGTCTATTCACCCATGGGTTGATGTGGGAGATGTTAGTTTTGGGGATGGTTTGTGGTTTATTCTTTCCAGGGATGTCGCTAGCCAACACTGTATTGTTTGGTTTGATATCTGTTGTCAAGGGGAGAGCACATTATCATGCCTAATATGACTACACTTCTCAAGGGTACGAGTTCCGGGGAGTGTATTATGTCTCTTAATGTAAAGGGCCTTAACCATTACCGTAAGAGATTTTTACTCTACCAAGAACTACAAACACATCATGTTTCTATTGCACTGCTTCAGGAGACACATCTAAAGAAACGGCATGAAAGGGTTCTCTCGTTCTCTCATTACCCACATAAATATCTTGCCGCTAGCACAAAAGACTCCAAATATGCTGGGGTGGGTATATTAATTACCCGCGACCTAGTTCATGAGGTACTGTAGATCGTCCGTGACCCTTTGGAGCGGTATGTTTTGCTGAAAATTAGGGTGGGAAAACAGGTTATCACTTTGGTTAGTCTTTATGCCCCTAATACAGGACAGGATATCTTCTTTAATGCACTGGATGAGGTGTTGACTAAATATGCTGAAGGAGCGATAATTCTTGGGGGAGGATTTCAATGTGACACATAGCCCTTCTCTGGATAACTCAGCGCAGACATCTACAGTCCCAAAAAAAGTACGGAAGCGATTATCCACTTTGATAGCACATTGGCAACTGGGAGATGTCTGGCGGCAGAGGAATCCGCATTCTAGATGTTATAGTTATTTCTCACACACACATCAGCTGTATTCGAGGCTAGACTACTTCCTAGTAGATAAACAGACACAAAATTGGGTGATTGACGCTGGTATCGAGCCCATAGTGTGGTCCGATCATTCTCCGGTGTGGATTAGATTGCATTTCCATAACCAGGACCCGGGTCAGAAGTTTTGGCGTTTAAATGAGGGTCTTCTTAGGGACCATACCTTTGTGCAACATTTAGGTGCACAGCTCACTAAGTTTTTTCACCACCATCTCACTGATTGTACACCCAAACCGACAATATGGGACTGTTCCAAGGCGGTTGCACGGGGCATACTTATTTCATGTGCGTCTTTTTGCAAACGAGAGAAGGAGAAACAGAGGCAAACCCTGACCGCAGAGCTGGCTCAGTTGTCACAACGGCATATGCAAACACAGTGCCCTCTGATTCTTCAAAGAATGAACGGCATTCGAGATGCCCTTAAGGCGCTCGATGCTGAGAAACTTGCTTTTCAATTGGATGTTGTTAAGCAGCAATATTTTGAAGGGGGCAATAAGGCGGGCCGTTTATTAGCTTGACGCTTAAAGTCGGTTCTCACCCAAAACAATATCATTAAAATCAAGGATAGTGGGGGACAGCTAGTTACGTCATTGGAAGGGATCTGGAACTGCTTTACTGATTTTTATGGTCAATTATATAGTGAGGACAAGACTATAGCAAGCACTGACAGATATGTACTTACAGGATTTGCCTCTGCCCACTATCAGAGATGCACAACAGAAGTATCTTGATACCCCCATACTCCTCGAGGAGGTTCAATTGGCGATTAAGGCCTTAAAACCAGGGAAATCTCCGGGCCTGGATGGCCTGACTGGAAGCTACTATAAAAAGTTTTCCCATGTAGTGGCTGAACCCCTCACTGAGATGTTTAACTCTCTGCAAACCACTGAGTCGTTAGCGACTAATGCCAATGTTGCCAGTATTACAGTTCTTGCTAAGCCGGGCCGGGACCCTATTCACTGTGGGTCATACCGCCCAATTTCACTTATAAATTTAGATTTGAAGATCTTAGCCCGGATATTGGCAGAACGGTTAAAGGGCATTATTCCCTCATTAGTACACAATGATCAAGTGGGATTTATCCCCTCACGAATGGCCAGTGATAATATTAGGAAAGTGGTTGACTTGATAGATTAGGTTCATCACCACAAGCTATCCGCTGTATTATTGGCTATTGACGCGGAGAAGGCCTTCGACTTAGTCCATTGGCCCTTCCTTTTCCGGGTGTTGGACACAATGAACTTTGGCGAGTCTTTTCAAATCTGGATTAAGAAATTATATGAGAAGCCACAGGCCAGGGTCAAAGTCAATGGGGGCTATGGACCGTTACTTAATATACAGAGAGGTACACGACAGGGATGCCCGTTATCACCTATGCTTTTTGCTCCTTTCCTGGAACCCTTTGCTTTGACAGTCCGAAGGACGGCAACTATTACCGGAGTCCATTTTGCTGATTTACACTTTAAACTATCCCTATTTGCGGATGACATCCTTTTCACCCTAACTAATCCTGCAATATCCCTTCAGGGAGTTGCGGATGCTTTGGAGCAGTTCCATAAAGTGTCGGGCTTCACAGTGAACTTAGAAAAATCAGAACTTTTGAATCTCACTTTGTCTCACCAGGAGGTTTCGGATATTAAACAGAAATTCCCTTTCGTTGGGCAAGCACTTCTCTCAAATATCTGGGAGTACACATTGGATCCCACACCTCACAACTACACTCACTTAACTATAACTCTCTCTGGAAAAAGATTGATAGAGACCTGCTGACGTGGTACAGGGATTCCTATTCATGGCTGGGTAGATTGGCTATCGTTAAAATGGTTATTCTACCACGCCTGTTGTATTTTTTTTCATTTGGCGAAAGTGGCCACCCCGGGTAGCTCGAACAGTTTTATTTTTACCCAAGCGAGCAGGGGGATTGGGAGCACCGAACCTCACTTGGTATTATGCTGCAGCACAGCTCCGATTTTTGGTAGATTTTTATAATAAGGTAGATACTAAACAATGGGTTCAATTGGAGCAGAGGCAGTTAGGGCCTATGCCAATTCAAGCGTTGGCATGGCAGCCTAAATCCACCTGGCAACCATTGGCACATATACCGCCAGCTTTACATACTACTCTTAGGGTGTGGAAGGCTTGGAAACCTAAGCTTGTGGGAAATTCTGAATATTTTCAGTCATCCCGCCTCTTTTATAATAACCTTTTCAAGGGGGGCATGGATAACCCTCAGCTGGTAGCGTGGGAACAACACGGGCTTACTACGTTCGGGCAGGTCCTGTTTCATTGCGGGGTCTTGAGGCTTTACCTGTCCCGGGTCCCCCTTGACTTAGGGCAAGTGCTTGCCTATGCACAGGTTCGCCATTTTCTTCGAACATTGCTTTACGCCAATAAGATCCATCCGATTAAAACAGTCTTTGAGTCCTACTGTGAACACTCGGACAGAATGAAGGGTATCCTTTCCAAAATCTATAAATTATTAAATAATCATCCTCCCTATTCGGCTACCCATATCCAAGCTTGGCATAGGGATTTAGGGGAAGATCTCTCTAAAGACGAAGAGCTCTCTGCTCTTGGAACAAAATTACAGAAGATATAGCCAACAAGCTCTGCCCACTATCTACAAAAAGGGCACACTCAAATGCTTCCAAAAGACAACCTTGGTTCACCAATGAACTTAGAAGGCTAAAACAATGCTTAAGGCAGAAAGAGAGCAAATGGCGCAAAGCCCCATGTGCCAACACACTCTCCGCCTACAAATCTACACTACACCAATACAAGTCCTCTACTCTAAAATCAAAAAGGGACTTTTACGCCTCCAAGATCCATAACCTGGTCTTCGATGCCAAAGCACTCTTTACCTACTTATCTAGCCTTACCCAAATCAACCCCCTGGAAGTTCCTAGCAACCTAGCACAAGCTAAAGCGGAAGAACTAGCTCTATTTTTCCAAAACAAAATTGCCAGCCTTCTAACACAGCTGCCCTCCAATACCACCTCATACTCGACTTCTTTTAATCTCTACTTCAAAAGCACCCGTCTTGAAGCTTTCGATCCCATCTCCTCCACTGAGATACAAGTAGCATTAAGGAGAATGAAACCTTCCTCTCATCCTACGGATCACATTCCTACGAAACTCCTCTTGACAATTCCAGACTCCATTTCCAAACTTCTGGTGGACATCATTAATTGTTCTCTCTCCCAAGGACTCTACCCAGAGGACCTTAAATTGGCTTCTCTCAAACCACTCCTAAAAAAACCCAATCTGGATCCTAAAGACCCAAATAACTTCCGCCCGATCGCCAACCTGCCCTTCATAGCAAAACTCATGGAAAAATTAGTGAACACTCAACTTTCAGACTACTTAGAAGATAATAATCTCCTGTTCCCCTCCCAACATGGGTTCCGCAAAGCCATTTCCCTGACAGACTACCTCATCATGGGCCTCGACAAAGGACAATCATTTCTACTGATTCTAATGGACCTCTCGGCAGCGTTTGACACTATCAATCACTCCATCCTCATAAATCAGTTGGCGGCAATAGGAATTACTGGCGCCGCACTTAATTGGTTCAAAACTTTTCTCAACAACAGAGGCTACAAGGTTAAAATCCAAAACAAAGAATCATCACGTTACAATTCAACCGTAGGAGTCCCACAGGGTTCCTCTCTGTCCCCTACGCTCTTTAACATCTATCTCTTACCACTATGCCAGCTCCTCTCCAGCCTCAATCTAAAACATTTTCTATATGCGGACGATATTCAGATAATAATCCCTGTTAAAGGCACATACTTGAAAACACTAGATCACTGGGAAAACTGCCACCAACAAATCAAACTCCTCCTCACTAGTCTAAACTTAGTATTAAATTCCTCCAAAACCGAACTCCTGCTCATCTCTCCCGAGAACAGTAACATCACTTCCACTCACCCTGGCATCCCACAATCCACACAACTGAGAGACCTTGGAGTTTTAATTGACAATTGGATGAATTTGAAAGCTTCTATCAACAAAACTACCAAAGACTGTTTTCACAAACTCCAAGTCCTGAAAAGGATAAGACCTCTCTTTCACTTGCAGGACTTTAGAACAATCCTTCAGGCATTAGTTTTCTCAAAGTTAGACTATTGCAATTCTATACTACTAGGTCTCCCTTCCTCCTATACCAAACCACTTCAGATGGTACAAAATGCGGCAGCACGAATATTAACAAACACCAGAAGAAGAGATCACATCTCCCCTATCCTAAAAAGCCTTCATTGGCTGCCAGTGCACTTCAGAATTCTCTACAAATCCATCTCCGTTATCTACAAAATCATTCATCAACATACTTCTATCGACCTGCAAATTCCTCTCCTCTTACACAATTCTTCAAGACCTACCAGAGATGCATATAGAGGTTCACTCCAGGTTCCTCCAACCAAAGCCGCTAGACATATTACCTTGAGAGATCGGGCCCTCTCTACCGCCGGTCCCCCTTTATGGAATTCCATCCCCCCAGACCTAAGACAGGAACCCTGCCTCCCAACCTTCAGGAAGAGACTTAAGACTTGGCTCTTCAAACAAGCTTTCCCGGACTCCAACTAATGTCCTTCAACTTCAAGCTCTATAATACAACCAGCTCATTTAACTGTTCGTTGTAAATATTTAAAATGCTATTAACCTTTTCTTTTTCCTTCCTCTCCCAGTTTAAGCATCCCTGTTTTTTGAAACTGCTTTCTTCCGCACTACAGTTCCAGTTTGTTTTTTCTTTCTATGCACCACTGTTTTAATGTAAACCAGCATGATGTGATTTTATCATGAATGCCGGTATATAAAAACCTTAAATAAATAAATAAATAAATAAATAAATATTCCTTCAGTTTTCCAAGGTGTCAAGAGCACTGCTATAAAGTGTTGTATAGATGGCACTTGACCCCGGAGAAACTCCATCGAATGATACCTGAGATTTCAAACTTATGTTGGCGAGGATGCGGACATATTGCTACCTATATTCATATTTGGTGGCACTGTCTAAAGGTAATCTTATTTTGGCAAGAGCTTTTTGACTGGCTGGAGTCTGTAGTACAGGGATTTAGAGCCCCGAGCTTTAAATGTGTCTTGTTACATGTACCATCCGAAGACTACTCTAAACATACCAATAAATTCCTTATCCAAGTCTATATTGCGGCCAGGGCTGAATTAGCTAAGGCTTGGAAGTTACCTGACACCCCATCAAGGGCAGAGGTGCTCCAAAGACTACACAGGCAGTATCACCTATCATATCTCACTGCTGTGAAACATGATAACCTGAAACCTTTTCAAGCGATATGGCGTCCTATGACACAATGGTTACATACTCAAAATGTGCTCACCTCAGGGGTGCCTACATAGCTTTGAGGCTCCCCAGACACATACACACTGGTATAATGACATACAGCGAACTGGTTAACAGAAAGTACTAGACAACAGGAACCGCTTACCTAGTTTTATAGTCTTTTATTTTAGCCAATACAGTAACTTTTTGTGCATAATTTTTATATCCTGCAGAGACCTGGAAAGGGGGGGGGGGACGGGGACTGGGGAGTTGGGTTTTGTTTACTTTTATTAGTACATATGCTTGTTTTTGACATATTATATGGCACAATAGAGTGCACTGTGATTGATGTTCCTGAAAGTATATGATTCCTTGCATTTTGTACTCTTGGTTGTATTTCAATTTCATCTGTGGTATTACTACCATGTTCAACAATGTACATGTACTACAATTCAATAAACTATAAATTGAAAAAAAAAAAATTGAAACACAGATGTCACGCTTCACCTCCCCACTCACTCCCAGTTTCACCCTTTCAGCTAGTTCTACGTCTACCACGCCCAATAAAACAGCAAACACCACTGCTACACTTGCTTCCTTTGAGATTACCACTCCGTTAGAAATAGAATCCACCCTCAAGAAAATCAAACCGGCAGTGCATCCCTCCGATACCTTCCCTACCAAGATCCTCCTCACCATTCCCAACATTATAGCTAAACCCATAGCCAACATTATTAACAAATCCATATCACTTGGCGTGGTTCCAACGCAACTTAAACAGGCCATTATAAAACCTATTCTAAAAAAACCCGCCCTTGATCCTTCTGAACCCGCCAATTATCGCCCTGTCTCTAACCTTCCTTTCCTCTCTAAAATCCTGGAAAAAATCATTAACCGGCAGCTGACTAACTACCTTGATGATCATCACATTCTATGCCCTTCCCAATATGGGTTTCGCAGACATCATAGCACCAAAACCCTTCTCATCTCCCTCTCTGAATGTATACTTAAAGCTCTTGACAAAGGGCTTTCTTAGACATTTCATCTGCATTCGACACGGTCAATCACAACATACTTTTAAAGCGACTTAAAGAAATCGGCATCTCTGGTACCCTGCTCCGTTGGTTCCAATCTTATCTAAACGACAGGCATTACAGTGTAAAAATTGGAAACTGTGAATCAAAACATATTAGCCTGTCGCAAGGGGTACCACAAGGCTCCTCACTTTCCTCCACACTCTTCAATATTTATCTCCTCCCACTCTGTCAACTCCAAACTTGGTCTCCCGCCCTTTATCTACGCTGATGATGTGCAGATTCTCATTCCCATTACTGCGCCCTGCACGTTGGAACTCCTTGCCCTCTTCTCCGTCTCGAACCATGTTACTTTAAATTCAGAAAGAAACTCAAAACATGGTTGTTCAAACAGGCCTTCCCTGATTAACAGCCGCCCCCCCCCCCCACTATATACATTCCAGTCTAAAAGCCCCTCCTTAATGCCCTCTCCAGATATTCTGTTTTTATACCTCAATTACATATGTATATAATGCCAATTTACCTTACCAGTGTGTATCTATACCTTAATTACATAGTATATAATGCCAGTTATACCTTACCTACTTATGTATGTAGCTCCAGTCAATCATACCTCACTCACATATGTATATAGCTTCATTCAATTACTTTTATCCCTACTCATTTGGTAATTGAGAATTGTCCTATATCGATATATTTATTCTGATTTACCTTGTTAAGAAGTTCTCTGCAGTTACTCTATCCTTCCTTACTGCCTCAAGTGTGCCCCCTACCTTACTGTTTTCTACCCTGTTATATGTATTTTCAACCATTTTGTTACAATGTAAACCGGTGTGATGTACCCACTAATGCCGGTATAGAAAAAGTTTTAAATAAATAAAAATAATACTGACTCATTACCGAATGCCTTCAAAACTTGGGACTCTGCACTCACCGACATTAACACACTACTCGCAGACAATTTCCTGGCTCTTAACACCTCTAAAACAGAGCTCCTCATTATATCACCCCACCACATCTCTTTCCGCTCCCCATCACCCCACACACAATCCCCTCCCTCCACCTCCTCTCAGCATGTCCGCAGCCTCGGCGTAAACCTAGACAACCACTTCAATCTAAAAAAGTTCATCTCCTCCACCCTCAGAGACGGCTTTTTCAAACTTCACACTCTCAAAAGACTTAAACCCCTCTTACACCTACATGACTTTTGCACCATGCTCCAAGCCACTATCCTAGCCAAGACTGATTACTGAAACGCTATCTTCTTAGGCCTCCCAAAAAATTCAATCCAACCCCTCCAGATGCTGCAAAATGCTGCCGCCCGCATACTCACCAATGCCCACCGTCATGAACACATTACGCCGTTCTCCAACTCCTTCACTGGCTACCAATCTCCTCCAGGATAATATACAAATCCCTCACCCTCATACACAAATCCATACGCAATCCAAACATGCAATGGTTCTCAGAGCAATTCATATTTTGCAACCCACACAGACCATCCAGAACGCAGCATCAGGCAAAACTACTTACACCATCACCCAAACTAACTAAACTTGTCTCCACCAGAGAACGCTCTCTCACCATTGCAGGACCAGCCCTATGGAACAAAATGCCCCCAAGTCTACGCCAGGAATTATGCCCCAAGAAATTTAAACAAAACCTCAAGACCTGGCTTTTCAAACAGGCATACTCTTGATTTGCTCGCACTTCTCCACACTCCTAGCAATCACCCTAGACATCAGACATCCTGGCACTTACTCCCCCGCACAAAGTAATTTCCTTGGTAATACCCTCTCCAATGTGTTCACCTTATTTCACTCTGTCAAAGCATTGCCTTTCACTTATTGTTGATCTGTATTTATTATCGTCATGCAGTCGCTGTTAAGTCATTAAGTATTATTCAGTTCTTGTTAGTTCTTGAAGCTCTCTATAATGCCTGTTACCTGTTGTTAGTTTTCACATGTTTTATGTAAAGCCAGTTGCTGCGTTATGTTTCACTGTAAACCGAGGTGATGTTCCAAACATGCCGTGGTATATAAAAAACCCTAAATAAATAAATAAATAAATAAGGACTGCTGCTACTGAACCAGTCAGCATAAAGGATTCATGCCATTGTCTTCTGTAAGGTTTTCTGCTCAAGTAGGTTTACTTTGCCTTTGGTCTGCATGCTACATCCCCACTGCACAGAGGCAATGTCACACTTTCCTAATTTACAAAAACATTTAACACTCCAGAAGAGAAAATGTACTATTCTGCTTTGACTTCCATGATCAATATCTTGATTATTACTGAAGTTAATGACAGTAGTTATATTAACATAAAAATGAACGTCCTTTTCATCCAGTGATTATGTGGGAGAAATTGTTCATTAACATTAGATGTGCCTTCCCTGTGGTATCCACCAAAAAAGAACAGATTTAATCCAGCAACAAAGTGGCCAGAAAGCACCAAGTTTTGACCAAAGCCTGTTTTCAGCACATTTTACAATTGTACCACAGTAAGGGGGGAGGGCTTACCCTGTTTTGTCCTGCTCCACGTTCCTAAATATCCCTGTTACTCATTTCCTTAGATCCGTCTGAATGCAACTGGAAGTTACTCAGACACCCCTGCGCATGCTGCTAACAGCAGAGTCCTAGGCACTGGGGACAGCCTCAACGAATGCAGCTAGGGACTGCATGAACAGCTGGGTGCGGATGAAGCAGTGCCAATTTCAATAGATGCAACTTCCCTCTTAAGTTTTGAGACTACTGAATTAGACAGTAAACTCCTATGGCTCAAACAACAAAACAATTGCTCAGTAGGGCCCCGAGTGTTAAACCAATTATAACTATGATGAGACTGGTTAACAATGGTCTGTGGGTGTAGTTATACAATTATAACTATGATGAGACTGGTTAACGATGGTCTGTGGGTATAGTTATACAATTATAACTATGATGAGACTGGTTAACGATGGTCTGTGGGTATAGTTATACAATTATAACTATGATGAGACTGGTTAACGATGGTCTGTGGGTGTAGTTATACAATTATAACTATGATGAGACTGGTTAACGATGGTCTGTGGGTGTAGTTATACAATTATAACTATGATGAGACTGGTTAACGATGGTCTGTGGGTATAGTTATACAATCTGAACTGCTGGCACTCAATGGTGGCCAGAGACCATAGCTGCTGAGTAATTTTGTGCTGAAATTGTACACCATAGCAAACAAAATATGCATGTTTAGGTCAGGACACAAGTACAGTCAATGATTAACTCAAAGCATATAGATATTGAAGGTGAGGAATTTCCTTCCTCCATGGCCCTGTATAACTCAGAAAGCTAGAAAAGATTGTATTCATGAAAGACGACTGAGTGGTGATGTGGATGAATGAAGACATGAAACCAAAAAATTATTTTTGACAATTTTGATTTATATTCTGCCTTCCGTGACTGGTCAGCCACTTCAAAGTGGAAAATATTCAGGTACTGTAGGTAAACTTCCCTGACTACAGAGGGCTTACAATCTAACATAAGAACATAAGAAATTGCTATGCTGGGTCAGACCAAGGGTCCATCAAGCCCAGCATCCTGGTTTCCAACAGAGGCCAAACCAGGCCACAAGAACCTGGCAATTACCCAAACACCAAGAAGATCCCATGCTACTGATGCAATTAATAGCAGTGGCTATTCCCTAAGTAAACTTGATTACTAGCAGTTAATGGACTTCTCCTCCAAGAACTTATCCAAACCTTTTTTGAACCCAGCTACACTAACTGCACTAACCACATCCTCTGGCAACAAATTCCAGAACTTAATTGTGCGTTAAAGGAAAAAGAATTTTCTCCGATTAGTCTTAAATGTGCTACTTGCTAACTTCATGGAATGCCCCCTAGTCCTTCTATTATCCGAAAGTGTAAATAACCGATTTACATCTACTCATTCAAGACCTCTCATGATCTTAAAGACCTCTATCATATCCCCCCTCAGCCGTCTCTCCTCCAAGCTGAACAGCCCTAACCTCTTCAGCCTTTCCTCATAGGGGAGCTGTTCCATCCCTTTTATCATTTTAGTTGCCCTTCTCTGTACCTTCTCCATCGCAACTATATCTTTTTTGAGATGCAGTGACCAGAATTGTACACAGTATTCAAGGTGCGGTCTCACCATGGAGCGATATAGAGGCATTATGGTATTTTCCATTTTATTAACAATTACCCTCTTAATTATTCCTATCATTCTGTTTGCTTTTTTGACTGCTGCAGCACACTGAGCCGACGATTTTAAAGTATTATCCACTATGATGCCTAGATATTTTTCCTGGATGGTAACTCCTAATATGGAACCTAACATTGTGTAACTATAGCATGAGTTATTTTTCCCTGTATGCAACACCTTGAACTTATCCACATTAAATTTCATCTGCCATTTGGATGCCCGATCTTCCAGTCTCACAAGGTCCTCCTGTAATGTATCACGATCCACTTGTGATTTAACTATGAATAATTTTGTATCGTCTACAAATTTGATCACCTCACTCATCATATTCTTTTCCATATCATTTATATATATATTGAAAAGCTCCAGTCAAACTACAGATCCCTGAGGCAATCCACTGTTTACCCTTTTCCACTGAGAAAATTGACCATTTAATCCTACTCTCTGTTTCCTGTCTTTTAACCAGTTTGTAATCCATGGAAGGACATCGCCTCCTATCCCAAGACTTTTTAGTTTTCTTAGAAGCCTTTCATGAGGGACTTTGTCAAACGCCTTCTGAAAATCCAAATACACTACATCTACCAGTTCACCTTTATCCACGTTTATTAACCCTTTCAAAAAAATGAAGCAGATTTGTTAGGCAAGACTTCCCTTGGGTAAATCTATGTTGACTGTGTTCCATTAAATCATGTCTTTCTATATGCTCTATGATTTTGATCTTTAGAATAGTTTCCACTATTTTTCCCGGCACTGAAGTCAGGCTCACTGATCTACAGTTACCCGGATTGCCCCTGGAGCCATTTTTAAATATTGGGGTTACATTGGCAACTCTCCAGTCTTCAGGTACAATAGATGATTTTAATAATAGGTTACAAATTTTAACTAATAGATCAGAAATTTCATTTTTTAATTCATTCAGTACCCTAGGATGAATACCATCCCGTCCAGGTGATTTGCTATTCTTTACATTGTCAATCTGGCCTACTACATCTTCCAGGTTCACAGTGATTTGGTTCAGTTCGTCTGACTCATCACCCCTGAAAACCGTCTCCGGAACTGGTATCTCCCCAACATCCTCATTAGTAAACACGGAAGCAAAGAATTAATTTAGTCTTATCCCCATACAGTTCTTTTACTCCTCCCCGTTCATCTTTTCTTCCTCTCCCAGTTTTATACCCCTGTTTTTTGTAACTGCTTCCCCCTCGCACCAGTTTAGTTCTACTGTTCGATGCACATCTTATTTCTATGTAAACCAGCATGATGTGACCTGGTCATGAATGCCGGTATATAAAAAATCTAAATAAATAAAATAAATAAATCTTCCCTAAGAGCCCCTTTAATCCCTCAGTCATCTAATGGTCCAACCGACTCCCTCACAGGTTTCTTGCTTCGGATATATTTTAAAAAGTTTTTATTATGAGTTTTTGCCTCTATGACCAACTTCATTTCAAATTCTCTCTTCGCCTGTCTTATCAATGTTTTACACTTAACTTGACAATGTTTATGCTTTATCCTATTTTCTTCAGATGGATCCTTTTTCCAATTTTTGAAGGATGTTTTTTTGGCTAAAAGAGCTTCTTTCACCTCACCTTTTAACCATGACGGTAATCGTTTTGCCTTCCTTCCACCTTTCTTAATGTGTGGAATACATCTGGACTCTAGGATTGTATTTTTAAACAATGTCAATGCTTGTTGAACACTTTTAACCTTTGCAGCTGCACCTTTCAGTTTTTTTCTATTTTCTTCATTTTACCAAAGTTTCCCTTTTGAAAGTTTAGTGTTAGATCTGCATATTTACTTATTGTCCTCCTTCCAGTTAATAGTTTAAATTTGATCATGTTATGATCACTATTGCAACGTGGCCCCACCACTGTTACCTCTCTCACCAAATCCTGCGTTCCACTAAGAATTAAATCTAAAAAAGCTCCCTCTCTTGTTGGTTCCTGAACCAATTGCTCCATGAAGCAATCATTTATTACATCAGGAACTTTGTCTCTAGCAAGTCCTGATGTTACCTTTACCCAGTCAATATTGGGGTAATTGAAATCTCCCATTATTATTGCACTGTCAAATTGCTTAGCTTCCCTGATTTCTCTTAGCATTTCATCATCTGTCTGACCATTTTGTCCAGGTGGACGGCAGTATACTCCTATCACTATACTCTTACCCAACACATATGTGACTTCTACCCATATAGATTCTACTGAGCATTTAGTCTCTTGTATGATCTTTATGTCCAGGAGGGTATAGAGTCCAACAGGATAAAGTGCTACACCCCCCACCAAGTTGATCCTCCCTATAATTTGCACCCTGATATAGCACTGTTCCATTGGTTATCCTCCTTCCATCAAGTCTCTGTGATGCCAATTATGTCAATCTCATCATTTACTGCTATACACTCTCTAACTCTCCCATCTTACTTCTTAGACTTCTGGCATTGGCATACAGACATTTCAAAGTGTGTTTTTTGTTTGTATTAACAACCTGCTTTTCAGTTGTTAGGGATAATTCGGAAATCATTAGCTTTGGAGATTTTTTACATATATGCACATGGACTACGTTTGCTTTTATTGGAACCTCTCTGTTGGGATGCCCTAACTCTCCTGTTTCATTAGTATCCTTCAAGGATACATTTCTCCGAACCATGCACTGCGCTGCTGAGCGACTGTCTGCTTTCCCCTTTGTTCTAGTTTAAAAGCTGCTCTCTCTCCTTTTTAAAGGTTAGCGCCAACATTCTGGTTCCACCCTGGTTAAGGTGGAGCTCATCCTTTCAGAAAAGTCTCCCCCTTCCCCAAAAGTTTCCCCAGTTCCTTACAAAACTGAATCCCTCTTCCCTGCACCATCGTCTCATCCAAGCATTGAGACTCCGGAGCTCTGCCTGCCTCTGGTGACCTGCGCGAGGAACAGGGAGCATTTCAGAGAATGCTACCCTGGAGGTTCTGGATTGTAGCTTTCTACCTAAGAGCCTAAATTTGGCTTTCAGAACTTCCCTCCCACATTTTCCTATGTCGTTGTTGCCCACATGTACCACGACAGCCGGCTCCTCCCCAGCACTGTCTAAAATCCTATCTAGGTGACGCGTGAGGTCCGCCACCTTCGCACCAGGTAGGCATGTTACCAGGCGATCCTCACGCCCACCAGCCACCCAGCTATCTACATTCCTAAATAATCGAATCACCAACTATGACGGCCGACCTAACCCTTCCCTCCTGGGCAGTAGCCCTGGGCCTCATTTACTAAGATGATTTCCCATAGACACGGAATGGGAAAAAAGACTTAGTAAATCAGACCTAAGTTTGTACCTGAGGAAATGGAGAGTGAAGTGACTTGCCCAAGGTCATAAGGAGCAGCAGCAGTTTGAATCCCTTCTGCTCTAAGCTCTAAGTTACTCCTAAGAAGTTTTCAGGAAACATCAGAGAATACGTTTAAACTTATCAACTGTAGAACGTTTGGAGTTGGAACTAGTTCAAATTGGACTAATAATATTTCTTTAAAAAAAGAAAGCTAGAAAAGATATTCAGTTGCAATTTTTTTATTTTAAAAAAAGTTTACAAATGTATCCCACTAGTATAGAAAGAACTTCTTTATCTTTCACGCTCATCCTCTTGCTTATTTAATTTAGTTTAAAATCCTCAACTATATTTTCTTTGCAGCATTTTCCTTCTCCTCCCCTGATGTTTTCTGAGCAACGTTTCCAAAAGCAACCTGTAAAAACTTGATTTGGAGCTGCCCACATCCTTACCGGCACAGTAAGCCACGCGAGACACAGACTTACAAATGCACCTGATTTCTGGAATGAGGGCAGAGCTATCTCAGATACCTACCTCAAGTCTAAATCTTTCTCGGTTGTGGGTTGCCAAAATGAATGGCAATGTTATATGAAATGCTAGAAGTCCTAGTGAAAAAAGAAGCAACTGCATGGCTGGGTTTGGCAGCTCCCGACAGCAGAATTGAGGAGCAGCTGAGTCTGTCTGTCTGGCTGCAGGCAGGAATGGCTCGACAATGAGCTGCCTGAGGCAAGGGATGATAGGATGCCCCCCCCCCCCCCCAAGGCACAGTACAATTACTGGAGGGGGCCAGAGGAGGAGTCTGGCCCTTTTAGAGATTTGATATGCTGGGGGGAAGGCAGGGTCAGGGTTCTCAGAGGAGTGAGCACATAGTGTCAGTGATAAGATTTCTAGGGAGCTGGCAAGCCTACCACATGCATCCCATCCTTCCCCAGCATCTGCCCCGTAGGGATTTCAAAGATAGGTGAATAGTGGAAGTCTGTGTGTTGTGCGCTCTCTCAGGGTCGGTGCAAGGGTATTAGGTACCTTGGACAAACCTTGCACCCCCAAGCCCTCCCCTTCCCCCCCACACACAATTAAAAATGATGCATTTAGGGGGCGTGGTCTCGTTGCGATTCAAAATGGCTGCTCGCGCCTAAAGCTCCTGAATAAACCTCACCCCAACAGCCTTATTTACTCAGTCTGCCAGCTTGCTTAAAACCCCCCCCCCTCCCCCAGACACCTTCGTGGGACTTGGGTTGGTGCCCCGATGACGACCAAAGATAAAATCGGCAAACTCCAGCGATTCTCATTCACAAAAGCAGTGATGAAGCTGCAGTAGTCGGGGCCTGCTCGAGCCATCAGCACGCAGGGAGAGGTGGACGAATCAGACCCAGAGGCCCCAAGCTACCAGACACCCCCCGAGTTACCCACTAAAGCCTTATTAAGAGAATGGTTTATGGAGATCAGGTCTGAAATGCGACAGCATAAGGAAGACCTACTTAACTCATTCGCAGAGAATCGGGAGGAAATGAGGGTGCTGGGGCAGAGAGTGGATGAACTCGAAACCAGGGTGGAGGGCCACGAGGTGGCCATGGAAGACCTGTCCCAAACCAGTTCAGAGTTACAGAAAGAGATTGTCACCCTGAATGATAAAATAGAGGATTTGGAGAACCGCAACAGGAGGTCTAAAATAAGAATTAAAGGGGTCCCAGAGATTGCTGACTTTGCTGACTGCATGGCGACCGCCAGAGAAATATGTGCATTTATAGCAGCACAGGATCCGGCCGCTATTGCTCTGGATGCTGGGACTGAGAACATTAATATTCAAATTGAGCGAGCACATAGAACGCTGGGCGCGCGCCGCCTCAACACCACGCGTGATATAATAGCTAATCTCCACAATTACTCGCAAAAAGAAAAACTAATGGCAGTTGCTAGGTCCAAACAGTCTTGGGCGTGGAAGGGCCTGGAGATCGCACTTTTTCAGGACCTAGCCCCCAGCACATTGAAAAAGCGGTTTGAACTTAAAGCGGTTACTCAGGCCCTCCGCAAAGCTGAAATTCGCTACCGCTGGCAGTTTCCATTTGCCCTCTCCTTCTGATATCAAGGTGTCACATATCGACTGAAGACAGCATCAGAGGCGGTGAAGGTATTTGACCAAGCTGGATTGAAACTTCATCTACCACCATCTCCACCGATTCCGAAGCCCCACATCCTGGACACCAAGGCCAAATGGCAGCGGGCTGGGAAGACACGACGCAGGAACCAGAATCCTGGAGCCCAACAGTCTGAAGCACTGTCGGATCAGGGATGACTTTTCAAGTCCCCGCAGTCAGGATATCATTAATACCGAACTCTAATGTTGGGGGTGATGCATGCTACTATTTCTTTCGCTTTTTTGCAGGTTGGCAAGCTTAAAAAAGAAAGAAGGTTATTATATGATTATAGGCTGTTTTACTCTTTACTGTTTTATGTTGTATGGGAACAGCAATGGGGTGAGGGGGAAGGGGAGGATGCGGGGTCTCTTGGAGCGTGGTATTCCATCCTCCGAGGGAATCCATGAGGGAGGATGTATGGATTCAAAATTTGGGTACATTTTTCCTGGGAAAACAAATTTACCGCTGTCACCGTACATACTCATGGCCTGAGTGGGTCTATAGTTTATTGCATGGGGCCTGCTGCATTAGACATACCGCCTGGAATACGATATCAACTGTCACTATCACATGTGTTGGGTGTGGGAGACATCACTTCCCCACATTTAATTCCCTTTTCCTATGGGTGTTAAGACCCTTCACACTTAGGGTCTTAACACCTGTAGGAAAAGGGATATACTTCTCAGGGATCTGCTTGATAGGAAAGCAACTTTCGCTTTTGTACAAGAAACACATATACGTAAGTGACACGAACATCTGTTGAGATACAAGGAGTATCCGCAGGTTTTCCTAGCAGCGGCGAGCAAGAACTCTATATATGCAGGCACAGGGATCCTAATAGCGGCATTAATAACATTTGAACTGCTTGCCCAAAGATTAGACGCCTTAGGCAAATATGTATTCCTCACGCTCAAAATAGGAAATGACATTCACATTGCTATATATTTATGCTCCTGTCCAGGACCAAATACCTTTCTGGAGACAGATCCAGCTGCTATTGGAAAATGAGGTGGAGGGCTATCTTATAATCGGAGGTGATTTTAACCTTACATTGAACCCAGAAAAGGACAATTCCTATAAACCTAGCAAATCTTCCCAGAAACCAGGCCATACACCTCGCAAACTTTTATTGAGCATATTGAGCAAATGGAAATTGTCTGACATATGGAGGCATCACTGTTGCGGACCCGGTCGCCTCTCTCGCGATCGGGGCCGTGGCCGCTTACCTCCGCTCCGGTTCGCAGCCGAAATCGCCGGGTCTCAGGCCTGCTAGGCCGCATGGCTGCGTCGTCTCCACGAGGGAGACGCCGCCGAGGCCCGATGCCGGCTCCGCCCCCACACTGCTATGCGTGCGCGAAGGCAGAGGATTTAAAGGTCCAGCACTCGGAAGTGCTGGACAGCCCCCTGGATGACGTCAGATGCCGGCAGAGTACTTAAGCCGGTGTCTGACTCCTGAACATCGCCTTGCAACGAGGTCTCTCCTTGGAGTGTCTAGTTGCCGTCCTTGATCCTGTTGTCCGGTCCTGCTGATCCTGCTGTCCAGTCCTACTGTTCCTGCTGACCGTTCCAGCTGCCCCAGCTGTCCGGTCCTGCTGAGCCTACCATCCATCTCTACGGTTCCTGCCTCGGCTCCAGCTCCGCTGTTCCTCTCTCTTGGTGTACTCCTGGCTCCTGACTCCGGTTTGCTCCTGACGTGCCTTGCCTGCCTCCTGCCTCAACCCTCGGATCCTCGTCTCATCTTACTGTGATCTCCTAAGTCCCAGCGGTCCAGATCCCTACGGGCTCCTCCTGGGGGGAATCTAGGACTTCCAGGGTGAATCCTTCGCTTCCTCCTCATCTGCTGTGATCTCCTAAGTCCCAATGGTCCAGATCCCTATGGGCTCCTCCTGGGGGGGATCTAGGATCTCCAGGGTGAAGGCGTCTCCCGTGCTTCAGCTTTGGTTCCACCTCCCGGCCTGTCCACTACGGAACCCCCGGTTCCACCAGGTCGGCCCAAGGGTCCACCTCAACCCGCAACAATCACAACCCGACAGCAAGATCCTATACGTTCTTTTCCAAACCTCATAGCTCATATTCACACATTGACTTCTTTCTACTAGATCAATGCCTTATGCCCACAGTCACCGGCACGGACATCCACCCAATTACCTGGTCGGACCACGGAGCAGTTGAACTAGATTTAGAATCTGGAGACAAAATTGGAGGGCAAATATTTTGGAAGCTAAACACTTCTCTACTTAAAGATGCCACCTTCAAAGCCACCTTAACATCACATGTAAGAGAATACTTCCAACAATAGCGAAGCCTCAGTCCCATTTAGCACTGTATGGGAATGCTCCAAGGCGGTAGTACGTGGACTATGCATTTCTAGAGCAGTTGCCCTCAAAAAGGAGCATGAGGCTAAGAGCAGTCTCTACAGATCGAGATTGATCAATTGGCACAACAGCTCATGCATAATTTATCTCCCAAAACATATGCCAAACTCACCGTAGCCCGCAACCGCCTACTACAACTACATGCAGAATGGACGGCATTCCAGCTGGAACGGACTAAACAAACCTATTTCGAAGGTAGTGACAAAGCTGGCAAGTTATTGGC
The DNA here is from genome assembly GCF_901001135.1 of Rhinatrema bivittatum. Classification (NCBI taxonomy): domain Eukaryota; kingdom Metazoa; phylum Chordata; class Amphibia; order Gymnophiona; family Rhinatrematidae; genus Rhinatrema; species Rhinatrema bivittatum. Next base: position 21,495,525 of record NC_042625.1, read on the forward strand.
TCGACAACTAAAACTGAGGACACTTCAAAGTATGATACCGAAGATAAAAGACTCTAAGGGGATTGTCACCACTGACCTGTCAGAGATCCGGAATAGCTTTGTGGATTTTTACACACAATTGTATAGCAGAGACGGGAATATACAGGATACCGATATACATTCCTACTTAACAGATGTACCACTTCCGTACTTAACAGGGGACCAGCAAGCCTACCTTGATTCACCAATAAATGCCGCGGAAGTGAAGGGGGTCATTCAAACCTTAAAAAATGGAAAGTCCCCAGGATTGGATGGCCTCTCAAGCGAGTTCTACCAGGCATTCTCCGATGTGCTGGTGGACTACTTGGTGGACTTCTTTAACCATATCCGAGAGGGGGGATCCTTCTATGCTCAGTCCAAGGTAGCAGGCATCACCGTTATCCCTAAGCCAAGTAGAGATCCCACGATTTGTGGATCATACCGACCCATCTCTCTCACTAATCAAGACCTGAAGATCCTGGCGCGCATTTTAGCCATGAGACTTAATCGATATCTTTCGGGTCTAATTTGCTCAGATCAGGTGGGCTTCATCCCCCAACGCATGGCTGCGACAACGTCCGCAAGATTTTAGACCTTATGTGGTCGGTGAAACGAGAACAAATTCCAGCAGCCCTCTTGGCAGTCGACGCAGAAAAAGCTTTCGACTTAGTACACTGGCCCTTCTTATTTCAAACCCTGTAGGCGATGAATTTTGGGACATTCTTCATTCAATAGATACGTCAGCTTTATACTTCGCCGAAAGCAACCGTGAAAGTAAACGGACAACACGGTCCCAGCTTTGAGATAGGGAGAGGAACCAGACAGGGGTGCCCCCTGTCACCCTTGCTCTTCGCGATCTTTTTGGAACCCTTTGCAACTCGTATACGACGGTCACAGCATATTAAGGGAATCGAGCTGGGCGGACATAAGTTTATTCTTTCCTTATTCACGGATGACATCATGTTCACCCTCACTGATCCCACCAAATCCCTGGAAGGAGTTCGTCGAGAAATGGCAGAATTTAGCCACGTATCTGGTTTCAAAGTGAACCTTGAAAAGTCCGAACTACTTAACATTAATCTTAATAAAGTAGATATGGATACCATCAAAAGCATCTTCCCTTTCAAGTGGGCAAAAAAAGCCATAAAATATCTAGGAGTATACTTAAACTCCTCGTTGGAGGAACATTTTGAACTAAACTATGCTCCACTCCTCAAGTCCATTGATCGAGACCTTCTCCATTGGCATCAGCGTCTGTTTTCCTGGCTGGGGAGGATCGCCATCATAAAGATGAATGTCTTACCACACCTTTTATACTTATTTGCTACTCTGCCAATATATCTGCCAACCTCCTTGTTGAAAAGATACAAAAAAAAGTTTCGACTTCATCTGGAGGCACCGACCTCCACTAATTGCTCGAAGCACAATGTTCTTGCCGAAACTGGCTGGGAGTGTGGGAGTACCTAATTTGCTCCACTACTATGCAGCCTCCCAGTTGAAAGCCATAGTAGACATAGCCAAATGCACAGCTCCTAAACAATGGGTACAAGCTGAACAAGCAATGGCGGGAACAATCTTTCTCAAGCCTACCACGTCACACCTGGAGATCAATCCATTGTATCCCTTGGGTCCTCCAGAAGACGTTAAAAGTGTGGACCATTTGGAAACCCAAACTAGTTGGGAATTTTTCTTACTTTCACCAATCTTGCTTATTTCATGACTTCCGTTTCCGGCGGGATACCAATCTATGATCTTTGGCTCATGGTAACGAGCAGATATTGAGAACATTGGGCATATATACCGAGGCAGGCAAATGATGTCTCTACAGCAGATCAGCCAACAATATGGAGTACCCAGGAATGACTTTCTTGCCTGTGCACAGGTTCACCATTTTATTAACACTTTGACCCATAGGCAGGGATTAAAGACCACACAGTCTCTTTTTGAAAACTACTGCGCAGGGGCAGACAAACTCTCCAAGACTTCTTCCAAAATCTATGGCTTGTTAGGCAGTTGTGATCAACCTCCCCCTACTTCATCTTACCAAATGGGAAACAGATCTGGGAGAAACCTTACCTCCTAAGGAATGGGAATTTATCTTCAAAATGGCGAGCAAGTGTTCTATTTCGGTGAGACTCCAGGAAAACTGCTATAAAATGCTTTATAGGTGGCACTTGGTTCCGGAAAAGCTTCACTCTATCTACCCTCAGCACTCACCCTTTTGCTGGCGAGACTGCGGATTGGTGGGATTGTTCATGCATATCTGGTGGTCCTGCCCAAGAGTAGCCCATTTTTGGAAGGAGGTGGAGAATTGGGTAAACCATTTATTGCACAAGCATGTGGGTCTGACTGCCAAAAGTGCCCTCCTAAATGGACCTGTCAGTGGGCTGGACAAGGACCAACAGCGATTCGGCCGCCAGGTATGGTTGGCTTCTCAGCTTCTACTCGCCAGACAATGGAAAACCAAGACTGTAATCATAATGACTGAAGTTAATGCACTCTTACGACAACATCGACGACTGGACTACCTAACGGCTGTTCGACGTAACCAGCTAGCTTATCAGAAGACATGGAACTACCTTCCTGCAATATAAGAACTGGAGGTCGCCTATAATTCTTCACACACCCCATTATATTATATCATTTTATATTATTTTGTAGTGCATGTCTCCAAGACTGGGATGGATTAGGGATGGATGGCATAATATATGGCTCATTCTCCCAGCACAGGCTCACTCTAATTACCATAGAATATTTTTTGCCCACTCTCATAGTGCATACTTGGGATGCCCAGGGAACCCTTAGGGGTTCCCATGCAGATACCTTATAGAGGTGCCAAGATGGTATCCAGCATTTCACTATGATGGACGGTACTATAATACCAGGAAAGGGAGGGAGGGCGGGATGGGATTAAACGTCTGAACACTTTTTAGACTTTCATGGACAAGAATCACTGTAATAATGGTGAGACAGAAATCATATAGTACTTGTATCAGTTTATTGTTAATGTATAACAGTTACAGATTCACTGTATGTTATGTTCTGATAAAATTATAATAAAATATAAAAAACAAAAAAAAAATGATGCATTTAAAAAGTTTAGTAACCAATTCCTCAACCAAAAACAGGTGATTTTGAGGGAAAAAAATCACAACAAACTGTATATTACATTTACATGCACTGTTGTGGGCAACTAGAAAACCCTTCAGAAAAGACACTTGGAACCCATATGCAAACCTCCCATAATCAAAAGAACACTAACTGCCAGCACTGAAAACAGTAACAACCCTATCTAAGAAAAGGCAATACTGCAAATATTACACCAGGCCTTAAAACATTAATACACCTCATATTAGGAAAACAGAACAAGCCAGGCTACTATAGATACTGACACAGAAACTAAACACTAGCAGAATACCTCACCTTAGTTACACATGCAGAACATAGATAGACTTTCACCAAATAAGAATAAATAGAAACATGCAGGCAAAACCTGAACAGTTAAAATTGCAAGACTAGAAATGACAAGAAAACGTGCTCTCTCAGTGTCAGGTCCTCTACTTTGGAATTTCCTCCCAATCTCTCTTAGAACCATATCAAATCCAAAAGAATTTAAGAAAAAAATGAAAACATATCTCTGTTGCACTGCTTTCAGTTTAACATATACAGACTAATATCACCATCCCATATATGCTATTTTTTTCCTCTGTATTACATTGTGTTTTTATTTGCCTTAACACATTAATCTTACTTTATTTTATTTAAATGTATTTTATCTTCAATGCCTATGTTTTTATCTTCTGAATTATGTATGTGCTATCCATATTGTAAACTGCTTAGACCATGCTATTTATAAGCGGTATATAAGAAACTTTTAAATAAATAAATAAACTGGAAACCACTACAAGCCAGACTCATACGCAATGCAATAACGCAAAAACAGAAATATCAACATTCTCCATATAACATCAATAAATATAAATCAATCATAAATAGTAAACCATAATAATAATAAACAGAATGTTTCAAAACAGATGAAAACAAACCATCTAATAATTAAGAATTAAAAAAACTTTAAATATTTCCCAAAAATCAATTAAATATTTCAAAACAGCAGATATATCAAATAACAACCAATATTAAGAATTAATAAGGATAAAAAATTTCTCATTCTCCGTACCTGGGAAACCTTTGATTTCCAGTCATTTTTAAATTGTCGTAGATTAGTGCAGGGGAGGAGGGAACATTTATACTTTCTCCCCTTTCTCATATACAGTACTCACAAGTTCATTCACACTCACACCCCTTTCTACTTTCTCACTCCCCTATTCCCCTTTCCTTTTTTCACTCACCTTTCAGTTATTCAGCCCCTTTCTTACCCCTCTATTCATCAGTCCCCTCCACTCACCCCTCCCCTTCCCTCAGTCACATACACCCACTTCACCACTTCCCCTCCCACTCATCCCCTCCCTTGCCCTCTTCCCTTCCGTCATTCTCACCCCCTTCTCATCACTCACCTCAACTTACCACTTCCCCTTCCAATCACCTCCATCCACTTCCCTTCCCTCATTCTCACCCCCTTCCCTTTCCTGTCACACCTTCACTGCCACGCACCCTCACTTCCTCCCCTCAATGACCTCATCTTTACCTCTTCCCCCTCCCAAATCACTCACCCTCTTCTCCTGTCAGGTACCTCCACTCAGCCCCTCCCCTCTCCATCACTCATTCCATCCCTAATCAGTCAATCACCCCCTCCCCATCGATGCTGCTATACCGGGTCTATTCTCACTGGTTGGGGGGTGGGAATCCCACCGCTTCATTAGACGGTGCTGCACTGCATAGCCTCATCTCATTGGTGGGGAGGGGGAGGGATGAAAACTCTGCCTGTCCGTCATCAGTGGCTGCAGCCACACAGGGCTTCATCTCACTGGCAAGGGATGGGAACCCTGCCAGCATGTCTTCAGAGGACACCACAATGAAGGTCTTCTTGCTGGATAAGGTAATTTGGATAAGGTAATTATAAGGTAATAATATAATTTCATCTGCCATTTGGATGCCCAATCTTCCAGTCTTGCAAGGGCCTCCTGTAATGTATCACAATCCGCTTGTGATTTAACTACTCTGAATAATTTTGTATCATCCGCAAATTTGATAACCTCACTCGTCATATTCCTTTCCAGATCATTTATATATATATTAAAAAAGCACCGGTCCAAGTACAGATCCCTGAGGCACTCCACTGTTTACCCTTTTCCACTGAGAAAATTGACCATTTAATCCTACTCTCTGTTTCCTGTCTTTTAACCAGTTTGTAATCCATGAAAGGACACCACTTCCTATCCCATGAGTTTTAGTTTCCTTAGAAGCCTCTCATGAGGAACTTCGTCAAACACTTTCTGAAAATCCAAATACACTACATTTACCGATTCACCTTTATCTACATGTTTATTAACCCCTTCAAAAAAATGAAGATTTGTTAGGCAAGACTTCCCTTAGGTAAATCCATGTTGACTGTGTCCCATTAAATCATGTCTTTCTTTATGCTCTACTATTTTGATCTTGAGAATAGTTTCCACTATTTTTCATGGCACTGAAGTCAGGCTCACTGGTCTATAGTTACCCGGATCACCCCTGGAGCCTTTTTTAAATATTGGGGTTACATTGGCCACCCTCCAGTCTTCAGGTACAATGGGGCAGAAGTTTGAGGGATCAGTGGTATTATGCTTGGGTAATGGCCAGACAAGTGCTTTTTTGAGAGGGGAAATTTCCTGAAGACAGGGAACATGTTGATAATTTTTGTTGTTGGGATGAGAATCTAATTTCCAGAAACTTTTAATAAAACAGTAAGGCACAGGTTTAGTGGTGAAGATGAAGAATTTAATTTGTTGATAATGTGCAGTATTTCAATTGTGGAAACGGATTCAAACTCAAACCAAAGAACTGGATCATTGCTATTTGGTGGTGGTGGTGGTGGGGAGGTGGGGGGGGTGGTATACGTAGGGAACGAGCAAAGGTTGGCAAGGGTGGTAGAAAGAAAAGAGGTGATTACCTCACAAGACTTGTGCAGTGTCTGCAAATTGCAGAATAGTATTGATGAATCGTTAAGGAATGAATGATGTGAAAAAGTTCACGAGTGCTATGCATAGCATTTTTGATGCAAGTGGAGCAGTGAGCTTTTTTCGTTCTGTTGGTGGCAGCTCTATACTAATCAATAGGCCGATACAGTACAGTGCACTCCACGTTTGGACGCGCTAGCTTTACCCCTTATTCAGTAATTGGTAATAGCGTGTCGAAATCGCGTGTCCAACCCCCCCCCCCCCCAAACTAATAGCGCCCGCAACATGCAAATGCATGTTGATGGCCCTATTATTTATTCCCACGCGATTCAGTAAGTAAAATGTGCAGCCAAGCCGCACATTTTACTTTCAGAAATTAGCGCCTACCCAAAGGTAGGCGTTAATTTCTGCCGGCACCGGGAAAGTGCACAGAAACGTAGTAAAACTGCTTTTCTGTACATTCTCTGACTTAATATCATGGTCATATTAAGTCGGAGGTCCCAAAAGTTAAAAATAATTATAAATAAAAAAAAATAAATTTAAAATCGGCCATCAGCTCGCGGGTTGAAAACTGGAAGCTCAATTTTGCCAGCATCCGGTTTCCGAACTCGTGGCTGTCAGCAGGTTTGAGAACAGACACCGGCAAAATTGAGTGTCGGCTGTCAAACTCGCTGACAGCTGCTGCTCCTGTCATTTGCATGTGGGCCGATATTAAATCGCCCGCTCTCCCACAACTTTTACTGGATCAACCCGCAAGTAGGTTACGATAAGTTCTCTTATTGGGAGAGGTTGGATTATGCTTCCATCTTGATTCAGCCCTCCAAAGTTTGTTTTTGCTCCATGAGAGATTGTGTGTAGCATCTGGCTCTTGTTGAGCACTTGTAACTGTAGAGTTTTAATGGGGTAAGATGATCTGTAAAAGACTGCATTGAATCATTTATTTATTTATTTATTTAACAATTTTTATATACCGACAACCGTTTGCACATCGTATCGGTGTACATTTAACTCAAAACTAATAGGCGGGGCCTTTACATGAAACAGTAACTATGAAAATTAAAGTTAAAAGGTATTACGAGAGACAAAGTAAACAACATTAATAATAATTGTGAACTAATGTACAATATATTTACAAGAGAGTCAACAGTCATATGGACAAATGGTTTTCATACATCATGTGGAGGGAGTAGAGGGAGGGTAGGCTTGTTGAAAGAGCAATGTTTTTAGTTTCTTTTTGAATCATGCCAATAAAGACCCATATTTGTCTAAGGATTCCCTGGGAAATGAGGTCATAGAGGTTTTTAGATGTTCTTTAAATTGACTGGAGTCTATGTGTGAGCATTTGAGTATAGGTGGATTTGCTTCAGGCATATTCTGCGCAGAGGTAGAAAAGAGAACAGTAGCAGATATTAAGACATGGTCAAACCAAAGTACTTCGTCGATGCATAGATTGGAATCTAATATAAAAAAGAAGGGATTGAGAAAGTGTAAATCCATGGTGTTTCCAGCTTTGTGGGTGGGGAGCGGATGGCTTGATGCCACCTCCATGAATGTAATAAATCAAGGATTGCAATGCATGCAGGAGACTGATGAGTAGAGTTCACCTGTACATTGAAATCACCTAATCAGGCTATGTTTTTTTCCCAATGGTCTGACTGCTTCACAAACACAATTAAAATGATCAAATAATCATTATGATGATTTCAGGGAGAAAGACAAAGGGAAACAGAAAAAGAACGCTTAAATTGGAATCAAGAAGAATCCTCTAAGGGATAAATTCTCCATTCTTGGTTTGGATTGGTGGAGAATATCTCATCGGTAAACTGAAGGAGATTATTGATTTGACTGTAGCATTATATTTATTAAATTCAATTAGTAAAATTAATGTAGCAATTTTCTCTGGTGACTCCTAGACAGTGTTCTGCTGAGTGGTAAATATTCCTACAGGAGACGGCTGAAGGGCAGGCTTCCAGCGCAAGGTGTTCAGAAACTGTAAAAAAAAAAAAAATCTAGCCCAGCTGCTAAGCAATGCTGCTTTCTCAACAAAAGAATAAGACAAAATGTAGAGTACACAACAGAAACAAAAAATAATTAGTTTACAGCTCATCCTCATAAATCAGTGATCACCCACAAACCAAGATATATAGCATCTATAGAAAAACAGTTATCCCAAATATCATGTATTATACAGCACAGCATTGGATATTATGACCTCTACTTTCAATGCCAATGGTATAAGTATTTGATATTTAAAAGAAAATGTAAAAGAAAACTCCACTTGATTTTTCAAAAGTTCATGATGTGCTAACGAATTTTCCAAAAAGCATAATTTGATTCAGTTTTAGTTATCTACATCTTATACTGCACAGCCCAATCTAATAATCATAAATCAGGACCTGAATGCAGATTTAAAATAATATTTAATCTTCTTTCCCTTTTCCCCTAATATGTTTGGCTTTACAATTAACAGGTACCATCCTTGCTATTTTATTTTTCAAGATTTATGTACTTGGGAATGTAATAAAGTTAAACTATGTATTTATTTTGCTCTCCCTATCTTCTATTGTCACCTAGTTCTGTGGAGCAAACAGAACACATTCATGCTCACTCTGAAGTGCCACAGCCTATTTTTTTTTTCAAACTGCAGCTGTCTGGCTGCCAAGCAGGGACTCCGCTGCTGACCTAAAGGAGCAGCTCCCCTAGCTGTGCAAATGTACATCAGCCTATGTACATCAGCCAAGTTGCTTATTACTTGCTTATTACTCCACCAAGTCATACACCTGCTTAAGAAAGAAACAGTTCCCCCCCCCAATTCCCCCCTTTTTATCCTCTCTCAAGGGTTACATTCAGCACTATTTTAACTCAAAGTTTTGTTTTTCATTGTGCCTGCTGTCTGTCTTGATTAGACAGTAAGCACCATCCATTCTGTGTCTGTACAGTGCTGAATACATCTGGTATACACCATACAAATGATCATACCACACTGGCTGACCACTCCTCACTGCCAGAGCCCATTTTTCCCCAACTGCAAATGGTGGAGTTGAACCTCCAGTTTGTCTGGCTTCCAATCAGGGGCTCTGCTGCTGACCTAAAGGAGCAGCTCACCTAGCTGGGCAAATAGGAGAAGCCTCTTTACTTCAGCAATTAGTTCATACCCTCTTATTACTCCACTCTGTCATAACAGGCTATAAATCGGTTTCAACATCTGTACAACTTATATTAGGCCACAGGAGGTGTTTTTATCAAAAAGTGAACACTGTATCCTTGGGACACTGAAGAGGAGTTGATCTGCATTTTTTCTGGATTAAAATGACATGCAGTGATGGCAATAATCAGGTGCCGCTGTTAAAAGCCACGAGTCAGATCTAACCATGCTGAACAGTTCTTGAAGTTGCTTTGCTTCACTCTTTTGGTTAAAATGATGATTGCTAATCATATCAACACTTGGAAGACGTATAACCAATGTCTTTTTTTTTTTTTTTAAAGACTTTGAGACTTTTATTTGCTTTTCTTTTATGATAGAAATACTATACTATCACTCTGCTGATATTTTTTTTGTTCACATTTGAAAAAAAAGGTGTACTGGGGTACAATCAGGGGCAGATTTAAGATTTTTGGTGCCCATAGGCAAGTTTGGAAGGTGGGAGCCCCTTGAGAGTAGAACTCGGATGGGATCCCTCTGAAGTGGGGGGCAGGAGCAGGCTCCTCCTGGCAGAGTCCCACTCCTTTCTAAGTCTTGGCTACTTGACAACTTCAAAATCTGACTTCCTAGGCAATTGCCTACGCTATGCCTAAATCTAGTCAATTAAAAAGCTGAATACCTAGGACCTGGGAACATAAAATAAAATATTTATTAAGGTACATTTAAGGGTGACTTTCAAAAGCATACACGCATAAATGGGCTTTTTGAAAATTACCCAGGGGGGTTGTATGTGCAAAAGTAAGCACAGAAGTGATTGCACATGTACTTTTATGTATACTGCAAAGAGATGTTCCCGGGGCAGGGCTGGGACAGGGAAATCATTTATGTGCACACTTTTGATTTTCAAAAGTACATGTCAAAATCTTTGCAGGGACATTTTACATCTGCTACAAGAGCTCATGTAAATATTTGAGCCTAGGCTGCAGAAAAGTACGCAGTCTCACTAATTTTCAAAGTGAAATTAGGCGTGTAAGTCTGCGTTGAAAATTAGAGTTGTTATACGCAAGCTGTTATAAAATCAGACTCTTCAAATATGTTAAAATTAACAGGATAACTGTTGTGGCACTTTTTTTGCTGTGGTACTTTCCTAGAGCCCTACTATCATATTTTGTTCAGGAGTTTGTAAATGAATATCTTCCAGACCAGGCAGTGTGTCTGACTGAAGTGTCCTTCACTTTAGGGACCAGATTTAGAGACGTTATTCCAAGCACAGTGCAAGGGAGCCTCCTGCAAATGTCTTCGGTTTACTGCTCATATACAGAAGCCCAACGAAAGACCAACAAACGTGGCATAAGACTGTAGCATTCCTGAGTTACAGCTGGAAAATCAGAACAGTGTGCTGGTGGCCATATTTAAAGCGAATATCTTCAAATTCATTTGAAAAGTATCACTTTTATAATTCTGGAAAAGTCAGCTGAATTACTTAGCCAGCAGGACCAAAGGTCGCAAAAGCCCCACATTCGACCAGATTGTACCATTACAGCTTTACAAAAAAATGTTTCTACTGTAAATCTGGTGTCCTAGATCTTTGCACCTGAGGACAGGACCAATGTAGAGAACAGCAGCTCCTCCTCGAGTCAGAAACAAGGCAAACTCTGGATAATAAGAATAGTAATACAATAGACCCTGAACACATTGATGACTTAGGATATGTTACTACATTAACATACTAACTGGTACATATTCTTGTAAAAAATATATTTTCTTTTTGCCTTCCCAGAGCTTTCAGATGGTTGAAATGTAGCAAACAAGCACATTAATACAGTTCTATTGATATAATAATCTTCCGGTCTCTCTTTTATATTGAACTGTAAATGGGTCTGTAAAAAATGGAGCTGTAGAATGCCAAGTTTGCTCTGTTCTGAATGCTTAGTTGATGCATTTGGATTTTACAGAACTTCTCAAGTAGCTAACCTTTCATTTTGTAGCATTCTATGCTCTACTTGGTTTTCTTTTTTGCAGTGTGATCATACCAATGACATTCATTACTTGGGCACTGTCTTTAGTCAAATATGTGGCTGTATTGCCTGCCGTACAAAAACAGTTGCTGACAATTTTAGAAAAGAAGTGTAGAAAGTTAACCTATTGTTGGAAAGAAACATGGGATCAGTTCAGCTGCCCTCCACAGACATATCAGACATCATTGCCATATGTTCTTCCTTAGTTCCTGCCTGAGATGCAGGAATAGGTAAACCAAGGATTTCAGTAGCAAACATGCCTGCTGTGATTTCTTCAGGAATTTGTTGCTCAAGAAAAGTTGATACATCTGGAAAAAGAATAACACCACAATGAATTCTTTGGCTTTAGGATGACAGAGAGTCAGCATTTCACTGGGCTAGTACAGTGATGGTGAACAGATATGATGCCAGCATTCTTACACAACCAATAGTTATTATACTGCTGATCAGGATTTTGTACAGTAAAACTACACGGACCAAGTCATAGCTTCTCAGCTGGCAGAGATGGCGCCTAGAGAAGGGATTTGAACACTAGAAAAGTTGAGTTGGTAATCTTTTCCAGTTAGCATGCATTCCTGGCTTAGAGGCATAGATGCCAGCTCTGTGGATGCATCGGCTGCTTCAACAGCCCTCATACGAGTAAACTTCTTCACTGTATCCAGAAAGCAGTAATTTGTGTTGAGTTTAGCACCTCAAGTCATTTTGAAAAGTTAGCTCCTTTTCTCAGAGCCAACTTTACCTTTTATGGCATGGAAGGCCCCTCTAAAGAAGTTATATGGATCAACCATAAAAGTCTGAACAGACTCCACAGAGAATCTGCAACAGAATATACCTGTCAGTTTTATTATCATAAAGGACATGAGGTAATAAATTATGAAACCCACATGTGGACTTGAAAGACACACTTAGGAGAAATTTATACTTACCCTATAATTTCCTTTCCTTTAGTCCTGCTACACCAGTCTAGAACAATTGGCTTTATCTCTCCCTCCCAGCAGATGGAGGCAGATCACATGTCCTTTTCCTATGACATCTTTGTGTGTGATGCAGGGCAGTTAAAGCCACTATTCCCCTCACAACGCCACTGTTTTAAAAAATGAACCTAATATTAAAATTTACAAGTTTTTTTCAAAGGTAACTAGAAAAGTTTAGAAGAGGAATCTCTTTAAAGTTTCTATATATATATGGTGGTACAAAAGTTCATATATTTAAATTTATGTGCTTAATAATTATTAAAGATCTGTAATCAATAACATTTTTGCCTTCTCAGGTAAGTTTCTAGACTGGTAGGGCAGGACTATAAGAGAGGAAATTATCAGGTAAGTATAAACACCTTCTTCCTTTCTCATCCTGCTTCACCAGTCCAGATCGACTGGGAAGTACCACAGCCCTCTTATTCTGGAGAGGATGATGCTAAACCCGCTGAGAACATTTGCTCCAAAAGAAGCGTCTTCTATCTCTTGAGCATCTAATCTATAATGTTTTGTAAAAGAATGTAAAGAAGATTGCATCACAGCTTTTCAAATGTTTATGGGATATACAGCCATCGCCTCTGCCCAAGAAGAAGACTGAGCTCTTGTGAAATGGGTTCAGATCAGTGGCGTAGCGAGGGGTGGGCGGCCGCCCCGGGCACCGGGTCGAAGGGGGCGCCAAAACACCTGGCTCTGCCTCAGGGCCGGCGGAACCACTAGGCGAGCTAGGCCTGTGCCTAGCTCGCCGAGACTTAGGGGGCACCGTGGCAGGCAGCAGAATTTTGAAAGGGCAAAAAGTGCCCTTTCAAAATTCTGCCAGCCTTCGACTCGCCTAGATGGAGACCAAGCGTTGAGATTTAGGGGGCGCCGCGGCAGGCAGCCAGCTCCCGACTCGCCCTGCCACCCCGCCAGTGCCACCCTCCCGACGCCCCCCCTGGTGGTCCAGCGGAGGTCCCGGGAGCGATCTGCTGCTCCCGGGGCCTCTGCTGCCACTAAGCAAAATGGCGCCGGTGACCTTTAGCCCCTAACATGTGACAGGGGCTGAAGGCCACCGGCGCCATTTTGCTTAGTGGCAGATTGCTCCCGGACCCTCCGCTGGACCACCAGGGGGGGCGTCGGGAGGGTGGCACTGGGGGGGAGGCAGGGAGAGTCGGGGGCTGGCTGCCTGCCGCGGCGCCCCTTAAGTCTCGGCGGCTGGTCTCCGGCTGCACTGATCTTCCTTTCTTCGGCCACATGATCAGCTAGACCGGCTGCGCCAATCTTCTTTCTGTGTGTGTGTGTGTGTGTGTGTGTGTGTGTGTATGTGATGTATATGTGAGAAAGGAATGGAGCTTCTGTGTGTGTGTGTGTGTGTGTGTGTATGTGATGTATATGTGAGAAAGGAATGGAGCTTCTGTGTGTGAGTGTAAGTGAGAAAGGAATCTGCCAGTTTAAAAAAATGAAGTGTGATAATACATATACCTCAACTTTTGTGCTGATTTTGTTGAAAAGTTGGATGAAAGATGAAATTACCAAATTTTAAGAATCCCTCTGCTGGAAAATAAAAAATAAAATACATCCTGCGGAGCCGCCTGTTCTAGCCGCACGCGTGCTCATAAAAATGAGTGCCATGACAGGAGAGGGCACAGAACAGTGGGCTCTCACCCGACTTGACAATTTGATGAGGGCCGAGCCAGGAGAACCGGGACCTGCGCGGGGGGGGGGGGGGGAACGCTGCAAGCCGCTTTCACCGCCGGCTGCCCCCTCCGGAGGACTGCAGAGAAGGGAAGGAGCTGAAAGCAACAAAAAGTAAGAAAACAACAAAAAGTAATGTCGAGTCGCTTCGGGAGGAGGGGATTTTAGGTTTTTAGAGGTTTCCTTTTGGGGGAAAGTTTGCCGCCTACCCTTACCCCTGCCTCTAACGCAGGGGTAAGGGTAAGCGGTAAATGAGCAGGTTAAACGCGCGGCAAAACAGCAGGGTAAAAAAGCGATAGTCGGGGCGCACGTTACTGTATGGGAGGGAATAGCTAATTCGATTGTTTACATGTAATATACATGCCGCGTGCGGAAGGGGTTACCCGGTGATTTAAAGAGGTGGAAAGAATCGGTTAAAGGGGATTGTGGATCGCAGGAAGGGCTAACGCGGCTGGAAAGTGAGTAGAAAGCGGGTTAGGAGCGGGGTAACCGTGGCCGCACTTTACTGTATCGGCCTGCGAGTTAGCAAGGGGATTGCTTCGGCTATGCTTCCCAAGCTACTCTGCCTCTTCGGACTTACCAGAGGTACCCGCTCCTCGGGGGCCTCGCTCTCTCTTTACCTTTCAGATTACAGATAGGAACCGGTACTCGCTCCTCGAGGGCCCATGTTCCTGGACACTCTGAAGATTCTCTACTGCCTGGAAGCTATCGCTGCTACAAACAATTGTGAGTCACCATCTCACTCTCAGAGCTTTCCCTGGAACCAGGTACTCGCTCCTCGAGGGCCTAAACCTTTCCAGCTCCTGAGCTTCCTTGAGACCTTATGTGAGATTTGTCATCTAGTTCTGTTCATGAATTCTGCCTACTCAGTTTCTATAGTTTCTCAGCAGCTCAGCCATCCTGGATCGCGGTTCCAGTGCCTGAGGGACTGCAGCCCTGCCGGGCTTATCAGCTCACTACTGCCACCTCTGGTGGCTTCATCACCTGTTTAATAAAAGAACTAATGTGTGTCTGTCTCCATACTCAAGCCTAGCCAGTGGTCCCTCTTGGGATATCCTCCCGAGGGTGCAGTCATCTGCCACCGGCCCACGGATCCACCCACAACTATATCAGATTCATTACAGATTGGTACTCCTTAGCAAGATGATATCTGAGTCACTACAAGATTGCTGACTCCTCCTTCTTTAGGAGCCATTAATAACAGATTGCTACTCCGCAGTCTAACTAACAGCAGATTTACATCAGATTGCTAACTCCTAGCTTGTCAACTAAGCTGATTTATTACAAGGTCAGGCTGAGAAGCCCTAATATGACAGGCAACACAAAGAGAAAGACACTTAGGCTTCTTGTTTATCGGTGCCATCGTGGTGGTAAACATTCGTCTAAACGGCTCGCGCACAAAAATTAAGTGCCGGAGAAATAAGCGCAGCCAGGCACATGCATAACTTGTGCATCAAGCTAAAGTGTTTGAAACAATTCAAAAATCTGTGCGCAAAAGGCGTGCCCAAAACTGAGCGCACGGGCACAGAGTCGATGCACTGCGCACACGACAGGAGCACACGAAAATGCCGCCAAGGCCTACCACATGGTGTGCAGGCAAAAAGCCTAACTGCGGGGCCTAGCTCACTGGGACTGCTCAGCTCACCAGGCTGCCCAGTTCCCCAACCCTAATGGGAGTGTGAACGAATGTTGGGACGGCATGCTGAGCACAGATTCTGGAGGAAGTCCTAAAACTCCTCTAATTGTCTCCGTTTCCAAAGGTAAAACTTTTAATTTTTTATTTTTTTTTAAATCTTCCCTGAGCTCAGTGCTTACCAGCCTAGTACAGAGACGGTCTCCGGCTGCGGGGGGGGGGGGGGGGGCATCTGCTCTCACTGCTGTGCTCAGCCTCCTGCACCTGATGCCTTTCAGCTGAATGAGCAGCTAGGTCCACATTGGGAAACCCAGCTACCAGACCAAGGCACACCCCTGGAGGGACCATGGAAATCACCTCAGGAATTCTCAACTGGGGGAGGGACCTCTCCCCGCAGGAGAGCGGGGCTTTCTTTTCCTTAAGTCAAATTTCTCCTTCCAAAATGAAGCAGAAGCAATCCCCATAGGGAGATGTACGTCCACCATCTACTGGAGACGGAGAATACAGCAAGCTGGAGTCACTGCGGGAGTATATATACTGTGGCATCAGCTTCCTCTGACTCCATCTGCTGGCAGGGGAGCTTAACCCACTGGTCCTGAGTCCATCTGTCTACACACTAGGAAACATGTTATTTATTTATTTGTTTCTACACTCATGTAGCATGTGATACTGGCATGGAGTTTTGATAAAGAGCACCACTGAGGCAACATGAGAGAATGAGATATATAAGGGTGGGACTGGAAAAGTAGCAGAAGCTTTCAAACTAATTAAACATCATTATTTCCTTAGATATGACATACACCACACAACAATAAAGGGAAAACTTAAGAATTTAAGTTTGTGCTAACTTGCAGTTAATGTTTTTCTACTTGTACTGGTGCTTTAAATTAAGTGTTCCATACAGTAAAAGCATTTTTTTTCAGCTTTTACATGGAATGTTTATCCGTAGAACAGGTATAGCCTGAACAGTGGCAGAGCAAGCTGGCCAGTATGCCTAAACCTTGTCCTGGAGGCATGCCTTTAAGGAAAACAAAAGGGAATAGATGCCAAGGTCTTTTTCAGTTCTTTATTGAGGTGGAGACGTGTATAAAATAAGACAGCTCGACTCAGGCAGAGTTTCGCCGCTCTCACAGCGGCTGCCTCAGGGGCTTAGATATATATTTGGACTCATATGAAGCACAAGGAGCCAATAGATGAATCGAATCTACACTATTATGATTATGATTTTCTTTTAAAGAGATAAGATTCAACGCCACTGCGGATTATGTGCAGACTATATTGAAACACAAGCTAGAAGCTTGTTTAGCCACCCTGAGTCCAAATATATATCTAAGCCCCTGAGGCAGCCGCTGTGAGAGCGGCGAAACTCGGCCTGAGTCGGGCTGTCTTATTTTATACACGTCTCCACCTCAATAAAGAATTGAAAAAGACCTTGGCATCTATTCCCTTTTGTTTTCCTAACGGCTTTTTTAGATCACCTACCTTCTTGCTTCTTGGGCATGACTTTAAGGAGTGCAAAGAAATGCGCTTTCCACGTTGATTTCATTCTTGAATTCTCCGATTGGGATGCTATTTGTTATGGTGGGTTGAGTAATATCGATACCTGTCTACTAAGAACTGAACTAAGCTCAAACCACTTTCTAAAAACTGTCAGAGGGCAAGGGTTTAAAAAGAAAACAGGGGCTGAGCTGATGGCTCAACAGCAGTGCTGTGGTGTGCACGAGATCAGCTTTTCATTCCCAAGGCCAGTTTCTACTTCTTGTGCCAGCACAGGATGCTACAGAAGAAGCTTTCACAGTCCTGGAGGGAAGGGAGAATCAGCCATCACACAACAGTGACACCTACTGGCTAGTAACATGTGTACTGGACTCCAGATGAAACTGTGCTCTGTGCTTTTCAGCCCAAGTAGGAGCCAGTGCTATTAACTGGAAACCTCAAGACCCAGAAGGAAACTGCAAGGCCCAAAATATTGAAAAGAGTTACATTAAAACTAGATGTCTACACAACTTCGATAAAATACCTAGAAAATCCATAAACCATTTGTTGGACTGATCTTTCGGTTGCACAGTTTACTAGTTGCTAATATACAATACCTGTCAAATCATAGCTTCCCAACTCTAGGCTTCCCCCCTCTGGATTTGCGCCCAGCAGGGTCGAGAGGTACTCAGCAAGCTCATTCTCTGTCATGTGCTCTCCTGGAGGATGAAAGAAAATGCATCACATCACCCAGGGAACCATTTTGGTTGGCTATAACACTAGTGACATGATTTATCAAAGCATTTTCCTACCGGAGAAAACAGTCTAAGATGCTACTTCCACTCAAAAAGGCAAGCAAATGTTTATTGGGGGAAAACACTGCATGCAGTGATATATGCTTTGGCATTTGTTCAGTGCTTACTTGCTGATGAAAATGTAAAATGCTTGAGGTTTTAATCAGCATCAGCTTTCTTGCATGTACTGTACACATCTTAGAATCTCTGCATGGAATTTTTCTTGTGGTTATAACTTATTATGACCCATAACTGCCATGGTACTTTGAAACTTGGACCAAAAAAATTAACAACATTTAGAGTAAGGTCTAATTTTCATTTTAGTGATTTACGTTTGTATAAAGTTTAGGACTGCATTGCAGACCTTGCTGAGGACAGGAGGGAGAGGAAGACAGAAGAAGGTGGAAGTATGGGGCAGATGGACCAATGGCTTTACATTAAAAAAAGCTTTTTGCCACTCTTTGCTTAGATTAATTTTCTGCACTTCACTACATTGTACATGAAACATTCCCTCTATCCCCTATTTTTCCACCTTAGAGGCATGCCTGAGACACAAAAAGGTCCCATATTGATCAAGCTTTGAAGGGATGTCTCCTGCAAGACTGTCCCCTCAGTGCTGTTCTTGAACCAGCAGGGGTCACCAGAAGGGCCATCCTTTCTTCCCCAGCCCAAGATGGCCACCTCTGCGACACATCCGAGCCCCATCTGTCTCGCTATAATACAGATGAACCATAAGGTTACTTATGCAGGGAAGAATATTTTTAGTGACTTGGTGGCTATAGTGTGACAAATCTTAAATCAACCAATCAATAAATTAAATTGATGGGACAGTACAAGTAAATTGCTTTTTAAAAGAGGAAGTGACGTCGCCTATCCTAATGACAGCCTGAAACCAGAGCTCCTGTACCCGATCGATATCATCCCTCCTATCGTGGAGCAATCTGCCTGTGTCGTGCTCCTAAATGCAGCGCTTCGACTAATCTAGGCTCTGTGATGTCAGTCCAGAAGAAAATTGCAGAGCTGAAGCAATTTTCTTTCGATTCTGCGGCAACAAAAAAATCAGGAGGCCTCATGGAAGAAGATGCAGGGGAGTAGAGGAGCGTAGTGCTGCATCGATCAATGAGTGTGTCGCTACCGGGAGCAGAGACTATGTCAATCGACCCAGCGCCGTCCCACAAGGACTTCCAGGAATGGTTTAGTGAGCTGTGGGAAGGAATGGGGTCTTTAATACATAAATTGCAATTGATGGCGGCTGAGTTGCGGCATGAATATGCCGAGCTTGGGGAGCACGTGGAGGCTGTTGAACACCGGCTTGTGAACAAGAGACTGCACAGGACAGCAAGCAGCAAGAGCTGAAACATTTAAAAGCTGACACTGGAGTTTATCGGGACTGGCTAGAGGACCTGGAAAATAGGTCTGAGAGGGGGAGTGAGGTTTTGGGGAGTTCCTGAAGGAGAACTGTCCATGGACTGTGAAAAGGTTGTGAAAGATATTTGCTCCCTGATCTTGACCTCACCGAATGGTGAAGAGGTGCCCAAGATACTTTTGGATAGGGCATATAAATTGCTAGCCAGACCAAGAGGGAATGACCCCAGGGGCATAGTGGTCTGCTTCCACAAGTATGCGATTAAGGAAAAGATAATGATTCAAGAGAGGACATTTAAATTTCTGCAGAGGCACGGGCATAAGGTGGAAGTTTTCCAAGATCTTTTTCCAGTCATAATCAAGAAACTGAGTGAATTTTGTGAGGTTCTCCAAGCTGGTCACCATCGATACAAGTGTCCGGTAAAGTCCGTGGAAGAGTCGTTGAAAATTCTCCAGGCTGCGGGACTGTTGAAGTCTTCGAGTTTTAATGAGAAGCTGGCTGCTGCGGCATCTGCTCAGGAGAGTTCCCATCGATTCCAAGTGTACAATCTGGTGGGAAGCGCCTATGGAGCAACTCGAGGGGGATCCTCCTCGTCTAAAGAAGCAGCAACCTGAGCAGCTTTCTGATTCAGTTGGTTACAGCTTGCGGGAGCTGTCTAGTTCATTCTGCTAAGGGGACCGATATTTTCTGAAATTGGTCTTTCATGGTTTTCTTTTCCTGGTTAATTAAAGTTTTAGAGCATGGAGAATGTCTTTTTGACTTGTTTGGCAACTAACAAATGGCTATAGTTTTGATCTGCATGGGGAGGGATTATGATCTTACTGTGAGCACAGGGGAGGAGGGAGGTTAATGGGCTGCGGGGATGTGATGGGTGACACCATTCCTTCAGGCGGGAGATGGTGTGTGTTGGCAGGGGAAGGGGGATTTATGTGGGAGGCTATGAGGGATATTTCTTTTGGTGTAAACACCCTTGGGGTAGTTCCCTATAATTTAAGAATCTATTGGAGGAGGTGCAGTTTAGCTGTGATTGGGCACGTGCATGGGTGGATTTCAGGGAGCGTGGAAGGAATTGTAACCACGGGGGAGTTAAAATTAATGTCCTGAAATGTGAAAAGGCTTAATACTTATACCAAGAAGAAGCATTTGCTACAAGATAACACTTGCAAAAAGATCATATCACCCCCAACCACAGAGCTCTCCACTGGCTCCCAATCTCATTCCGAATTCTCTACAAGATGCTCACAATCATACATAAAACCCTACACAACCAAAACATGCACTGGCTAAATGACTCCCTTCACTTCCACACCTCTAACAGACCCACCAGATCTTCTTAAAAGGGAACCCTACACACACCCTCTCCTAGCCTCACTCATCTGATCACAACGAAAGAACGTGAACCATCCATTGCAGGACCATCCATCTGGAACTCAATGCCCCCCTGACCTGCGCCAAGAACACTGCACCCAGAAATTTAAAAAAAACCCTGAAAACTTGGCTTTTCAAGCAGGCCTTCGCATAACCCCACCCACACATTTACTCTTCTTCCACATTATATTAAATAATGCTACTGTTACAACCTTTCTGTACAATTGTTGCATCCAGATTATCTATCGCCTTACCACTTTAACTTATTCCCTTCCAGTTAACAACTGCAGTTTAAACTGGTGCAACCTGCCTTCATGGTCTTGAAACATTACCTCCCCCTCCCCACTTGTTCTGTTACTGTTCAATGCTAATTTCATATGTTGCTGTTAAAATTGTTCCATGTAAATTGATGTGATATGCAAATGAATGTTGGTATAAAAAAAACAACTTTAAAATAAATAAATAAATAATATGCTATTACCAATCAAGTAGATGTATGATGATGTCAGGAAACGCATTTAAAGAAAAAGTAGGAAAAGCTGCTTGCCTCTCAACATTTCCCTTTACAGTTTTTTGCAGCTGCTACGGTGGCCAACAAGTATTGTGGGGTGGGTATTCTTTTTTCCAAAAATGTGATGGTTGATGTGCTCTCTGTTCTGAGAGATCTGGACGGCAGATACCTTATAATTAAATTTTGGTTGGGTAAGGATGTCTATACGGTGGTGAATGTTTATACGCCTAATATGGGGCAAGGGCAATTCCTGAAAGGGCTCTCCAAAACTCTGCAACAGTGGATGGAAGGCTCCCTTGTAATTGGGGGGGGGGGGGGGGGGATTTCAACCTTACCAGACACCTGTTTTTAGATACGAGCAGAGGGGGTGGGGGGCACTCGTGGGTTAACAGAAAAGATCTAAAATTGTTTATGGCAGAGTGGCATTTGGTCAATGTTTAGCACCTCTTTCACCCCTCGGAGAAAGATTATACTTTTTATTCAAATGCTCATAAGGTTTATTCTAGGATTGATTTTTTTCTGATTGACAAAGCTTTGGTTAATAAGGTGAGGATTATGAGGATCAAGGCCATTATGTGGTCAGACCATGTGGCTATTTGGATTTCCTTTAAAGGATTGGGAGGGCAAAATGGGGAGCGTTAATGGAGGCTCAATAAAAGTCTATTGGATGATAACAGTTATTGTGAAAGTCTGTGCAGGGAAATGGGGCAGTATTTGGAGGATAATGAGACGGGGAAGTATCTGATGGTATTCCCTGGGATTGCTTTAAAGCAGTAGCTAGAGGTAAATTGATAGCAAGGTCACCTTACTTGAAGAAAGTGAAGGAGAGGAAAAGAATAGATCTTTTGGCGAAGTTCGGTAAATTGGAAATTAAGTATAAGATGTTACGCTCTGCTGGCAAGGAGCGCTAGGGGGTAAGATGTGTGCCCCTTTGCGGTAAGAAGGACCTCGTCTAGGGTTGGAGACGACCAGGCCCCTGCCGACCTGCCTGCCTAGTGAGACCAACCAAACATGGTTGGTCTCTGAGAGGTCCTCTGACTACTCCATGCCCTTTTGAACTTGCCACTGGGTAGCAACAGAAACAGCAGGCTGGACAGGAGACTAGAATGGACAAGGACTGAAGCTTGAAGGCTGAGACAAAGACTTCAGGACTCGGGAGTAGAACACAAGGCATCGACAACAGGAACGAAAGACGTCAGGACATCCGGAAAGGAAAGCGGATGGAAGCCCACCCATAGAAGGCATCTGGAACTAGAGTAGATGGAGGCTCAGGGCATCATAAATGTCAGAGGCAAGGATATCTCTTACGGGCCTTGGGAAATCCAGACGAGACAGGAGGAACTGGGATGACTTGGACGAAGACAGATGGGCACTGTCCCTCAAGGCACCCTACACAGCCCACCGAGGACATCAGGCCTTCCGGAACATCAGGATGGCAGAGACGGAGGACGTCGGGAACATTAGGACATAAAGACGGAGGACTTGGAAACATCAGGACATCAGAGACGGAGATTAAGAACAGCAGAGACAAAACGAAGAGGGATCCTTTGAAATACTGGAACACCAAGCAAGAGCAGGACATTGGAGCCCAAGAGGAAGGAAAAGCTCCTCAGAAGACTGGCTTGTTGCGAAGGTAAGGTATGAATGAATCCAAGACCTTTATATAGGCAGATGAGGGAGTTTCCAGGAATTGAGGTCATCAATGGGCCACTCCTATGCTGGCCCTTTAAATCACCAAAGAGGACGCAGCCTCGCCCCCTAGGAAGGAAGCAGGAAACAGGAAGCAGAACCATGGACTGCGGCCACACTGCTGCTAACGCTGAAGAGTAGGGCGGGGCTGAGGAACAGGCCCAGCGTCGTCGGCAGCTCTCAAGCCGCAGAGGGCAGACTGAGGAGCGGCTCCAGCCGCAAGGAAGACCAGTGACTGTGGCCTCCGGACTGCGGGGCAGGCAGAGAGAAGGTAAGAGGCTGCCCATGAGGGCAGAATCACAGCATAAGAGATGGGCAGACTCACAGACTGGTCAACAACTAGATAAGCTGCGGATGGAATTGCAGGAGATAGCAGTAGGGGACAAAACACTGACAATTATACACAACGCAATTCACCACAATGACTACGATTGCTTCATCTCCCTAATCCAAATTCACCATCCCCATCAATGCACAAGATCAACCAACAAAACACGACTCGAAATCCCACCAGTCAACTCAGCCAAACTAACCACCACCAGAAAAAGAGCATTCTCAATAGCCGGACCCCACCTCTGGAACTCCCTTCCATCCAACCTCTGGACTCAAAACAACACCATTCTATTCAAAAAATTACTCAAAACATGGCTTTTCAAACAAGCTTATAAAGATGGGACTGGATAAACCAACATATACGACAACTACAGCAGTTCCCCTACCTTTTTCGTCACCTTCCACTCTCCTCTAATCCCTCCCACCACCCCCCTGTCACAATCTATCTTAACTCCCCCCAAACACCCGCTCACTCATTACCACTTCTGAACCATGTGTTAACTGATGTTTCTAGCACCCTCTCCTGACTCACTACTGTTTATTTTTCTCTCTCCTTATTAAGATCTTTTCCATAGTTTATCTCCAGCCCTTGCACTTAAGTTGATCAACCGATTTCAATACATATCTCCGCCATAAACTCTTACACATTAAAGTTGCTATTTTGACTGTTAATGTATCTCATTAATGTTACATGTTAAATGTTACATGTTAAATGTTAAAATTGCTATTTGATTGTTATTGTATCTCGTTGTTAAAAATGTAAACTGGAGTGAAGGCCTTCACCAATACTTCGGCATATAAAAGCCTATAAATAAATAAATAAATTAGATAAGGCTAAACAAGAGTTTTTTGAACAGGGAAATAAAGCTGGTAGATTTTTAGCCAGACAAAGCCAGGGATGTTCATAATCAAATTCTTAAAATTAAGGATAAAACTGGACAGATGCTGTCCGACAGTGACAGTATTAGGTCTAGGTTTATCCAATTTTATCAAGAGTTATATTCTAAAAGAGAAGATATCTCTCAAGCAGATATTGTCACTTGCTTGGCAGGTATTAATATGCCCAAGATTGATCACACTCAACAAGAATGCTTTAATAAAGAAATCTCCAAATTTGAGATCACTCAGGTCATTAAAGAATTGAACCCTGGGAAATCCTGAGGTATCGATGGGTTCTCAGCAGGGTTTTACAAGAAGTTAAGCTCTGTGGCGGTACGTCCGCTGACAGCATCGTTTAACAGTTTGTTGGGGTCAGGTTATATAGCTGATGATGCAAATCGGGCGGGAATTACCATATTAGCTAAACTGGGTAAAGATACCACTTTGTGTGACTCATACAGGCGCATTTCTCTTCTAAATCTAGATCTAAAAATTCTGGCTAAAATCCTTGCCAATCGTTTGAGTAGCATAGCGTGCAATTTGATTCATTCCGACCAAACGGGGATATTGCAGAAGAACAAATCCCTAAAGACCCTATGGTTTTTTTTCTTAAATATTCCATTGGAGAAATTACTTACCTGATAATTTCATTTTTCTTAGTGTAGACAAATGGACTCAGGACCAATGGGTTATGCTCCCCTGCCAGCAGATGGAGATGGAGTCAGATTTCAAAGCTGACATCACCCTAGATAGACCCCTGCAGTGATCTCTGCCCTTCAGTATTCTCTTCAAAAGCCACTGGGACATACTACTGAAAAAATCTAATTTAAAATATGATTAAAAATGGATAAACGTAACTGTACTCAACCAATCATAAACACTGAACCCCAGCCAGATATAGATTCCCTGATTTAGAGATTGGATGACAGTTTACCTATAATCTCTTGGAATAGATATCTACTTCCCAGGTGAATTCTTGGCACCGTTCTTGGGCAGACAGAGGTGGGATGCTGAGTCCATCTAACTCACTAAGGAAAACTAAATTATCAGGTAAGTAATGTCTCCATTTCCTAGTGTTTAGCCAGATGGACTCAGGACCAATGGAATGTACAAAAGCTACTCCCAATCGGGGTAGGAGGCTGCCCATGGTCCGGTTAACACCATCCTTCCAAAGGTTGAATCCACTCGGGCCTGTATGTCCAAGCAATAGAATCTGGAGAAAGTGTGCAAGGAGGAGCACATCACCGCTTGGCAGATATCGACAGGTGACAGCAGTCTAACTTCCACCCATGAGTCCGCCTGAGCCCTAGTGGAATGAGCTTTAACCTAAGAAGGTAATGGTTTTCCTGCTTCCATATAGGCTCCTGTGACCACCTCCTTAATCCAGCGAGCTATGGAAGCCTGCAAAGCTGGTTCACCCTGCTTCCTTCCACCCTGAAGGACAAACAGGCAGTCCGTCTTTCAGACCAGTTCTGAAACTTCCAGATACCACACCAAAAGTCTACTGATGGAGGAGGAGGTATTCTTCCACATCCTTGTGCTTTTCTAGGAATGGCAACCAAATGGACTGATTCAAATGGAACTCAGAGACTACCTTGGACAAGAAGGCTGGAACGGTATGAAGCTGTAACGCTCCTGGAATCATCCGGAGAAATAGTTCACAACACAACAATGCCTGTAGTTCAGAGATGTGACGTGCTGAGCATATAGCTACCAGGAACTCCATTTTCAAGGTTAATAAATGTAAGGAAAGACTGCGCAGTGGCCAAAAGGAGGGCCTTGCCAAAAATTCTAATACTAGATTAAGATTCCACAAGGAAATCGGCCACCGTAGGGGTGGCCAGAGGTGCTTCACCCCTCTCAGAAAAAAAGGCCACGTCTGGATGAGCCAACAGGGAGATTCTGTTCACCTGGCTCCTGAAACAGGAGAGAGTTGCTACCTGGACCTTCAATGATTTAAGGGTAAGCCTTTATTCAAGGCGTCCTGCAAAATTCCAGAATTAGTGGGATTTTGACCGCCCGAGAGGGAACACCACTTTGCTCGCACCAGGCCTCAAATACTCTTTAGACCCGCACATATGCTAGAGACATAGGGGTAGATTTTCAAAAACGGCGTGTTCGTGTACTTTTGTTGGCGCTCCAGGCGCCAACAAAAGTACGCGGGATTTTAGTAGATACACGCGTAGCCGCGCGTATCCGCTAAAATCCTGGATCGGCGCGCGCAAGGCTGCCTATTCCGTGTAGCTGGCGCGCGCCGAGCGGCGCAGCCTGCCGCCATTCCCTCCATGGCTGCTCCAAAATCGGAGCGGCCTCGGAGGGAATTCGCTAACGCCCTCCCCTCACCTTCCCCTCCCTTCCTCTACCTAACCCACCCCCCTGGCCCAGTCTAAACCCCCCCCTACCTTTGTTGGGGGATTTACGCCTCCCAGAGGGAGAAGTAAATCCCCGCGCGCCAGCGGGCCGCTGGCGCGCCTAGACGCAACCCAGGGGCGGTTCCGGAGGGCGCGGCCACACCCCCGGACCGCCCTGGGCCCAAACCACGCCCCCGGGCCCGCCCCCGAAACGCCACGTCCCGCCCCGAAAACGGGGCGCCGCTCGGCCCCGCCCCCCGACACGCCCCCCTCGGAAAACCCCAGGACTTACGCGAGTCCCGGGGCTCTGCGCGCGCCGGTAGGCCTATTGAACATAGGCGCACCGGCGCGCAGGGCCCTGCTCGCATAAATCCGGGCGGATTTACGCGAGCAGGGCTCTTAAAATCCGCCCCATAGAGAACTTCCAAGCACAAAGTAAGGTGGCCGTTTCTGCTGCAGAATATTCTCGCTTCATCAGGCGAGCCCTCTCAAGACAGAACATAAGAACATCAAAACATAAGAAATTGCCATGCTGGGTCAGACCAAGGGTCCATCAAGCCCAACATCCTGTTTCCAACAGTGGCCAAACCAGGCCACAAGAACCTGGCAATTACCCAAACACTAAGAAGATCCCATGCTACTGATGCAATTAATAGCAGTTGCTATTCCCTAAGTAAACTTGATTAATAACTGTTAATGGACTTCTCCTCCAAGAACTTATCCAAACCTTTTTTGAACCCAGCTACACTAACTGCACTAACCACATCCGCTTTATTGTGGTTTGAGTGAAAAATAATTTTCTCCGATTAGTCTTAAATGTGCTACTTGCTAACTTCATGGAATGCCCCCTAGTCCTTCTATTATTCTAAAGTGAAAATAACCGAGTCACATCTACTCGTTCAAGACCTCTCATGATCTTAAAGACCTCTATCATATCCCCCCTCAGACGTCTCTTCTCCAAGCTGAACAGCCCTAACCTCTTCAGCCTTTCCTCATAGGGGAGCTGTTCCATCCCCTTTATCATTTTGGTTGCCCTTCTCTGTACTTTCTCCATTGCAACTATATCTTTTTTGAGATGCGGCGACCAGAATTGTACACAGTATTCAAGGTGCGGGCTCACCATGGAGCGATATAGAGGCATTATGACATTTTCTGTTCTATTAACCATTCCCTTCCTAATAATTCCTAACATTCTGTTTGCTTTTTTGACTGCTGCAGCACACTGAGCCGACGATTTTAAAGTATTATCCACTATGATGCCTAGATCTTTTTCCTGGGTGGTAGCTCCTAATATGGAACCTAACATCGTGTAACTACAGCAAGGGTTATTTTTCCCTATATGCAACACCTTGCACTTATCCACATTAAATTTCATCTGCCATTTGGATGCCCAATCTTCCAGTCTTGCAAGGTCCTCCTGTAATGTATCACAGTCTGCTTGTGATTTAACTACTCTGAATAATTTTGTATCATCCGCAAATTTGATAACCTCACTCGTCATATTCCTTTCCAGATCATTTATATATATATATTGAAAAGCACCGGTCCAAGTACAGATCCCTGAGGCACTCCACTGTTTACCCTTTTCCACTGAGAAAATTGACCATTTAATCCTACTCTCTGTTTCCTGTCTTTTAACGAGTTTGTAATCCACGAAAGGACATCGTCTCCTATCCCTTGACTTTTTAGTTTTCGTAGAAGCCTCTCATGAGGGACTTTGTCAAACGCCTTCTGAAAATCCAAATACACTACATTTACCGGTTCACCTTTATCCACATGTTTATTAACCCCTTCAAAAAAATGAAGCAGATTTGTTAGGCAAGACTTCTCTTGGGTAATTCCGTGTTGACTGTGTTCCATTACATCATGTCTTTCTATATGATCTACGATTTTGATCTTGAGAATAGTTTCCACTATTTTTCCCGGCACTGAAGTGAGGCTCACTGGTCTATAGTTACCCAGATCGCCCCTGGAACCTTTTTTAAATATTGGGGTTACAGTGGCCATCCTCCAGTCTTCAGGTACAATAGATGATTTTAATGATAGGTTACAAATTTTAACTAATAGATCAGAAATTTCATTTTTGAGTTCCTTCAGTACCCTAGGATGCATACCATCCGGTCCAGGTGATTTGCTACTCTTTAGTCTGTCAATCTGGCCTACTACATCTTTCAGGTTCACAGTGATTTCGTTCAGTTCGTCTGACTCATCACCCCTGAAAACCATTTCCGGAACTGTTATCTCCTCAACATCCTCATTAGTAAACACGGAAGTAAAGAATTCATTTAGTCTTTTTGCAATGGCCTTATCTTCCCTAAGAGCCCCTTTAACCCCTCAGTCATCTAATGGTCCAACCGACTCCCTCACAGGTTTCTTGCTTTGGATATATTAAAAGCAAGAAACCCATTGATCCAAAATAATCTGGGCCCACCTGTGATAAAACCTGGATAGACGGCCATCTATCTCCCGCACTACAAGATGAGCCTGCAAGCGTTCACTGGGAACACTGCCTCTGGAGCCCATATTCTTTCAAGGACCTCAGGGGTGAAAGGACGAGATCTTCTCTGGGAAGTACCTCCCCTATAAGGCCGAAAGCGCTGATAGTTTCGAGAGCGGCCACTTGCCCAAGAGGTCCAGGAAACTGGCTTCTTATCCTCCAGCAAATGTAGGACCTGGGTCTCTCACCATTTACTTGCCATTTTTTCCAGTTCACTGCCAAACAAAACTGAGCCTTTGAAAGGCGGCTTAGTCAAACTGAACTTTGAAATAGTATCTGTGGACCAGTTGCGCAGCCACAGCTGTTGCCTGGCTGCAGTAACTGAAGCAGCTCCTCTGGTGACCCTGCATACTAAGTCACAGCCTACATCAGCCAACAAGGTGGCCCCAGCTTCTACCACAGGTCCCATATCGGATCCAACGCCACCAGGCTCTTGTCAAAGACGCAAGGTAGCCTGAGCTACCAAGGTGCAATAAGAAGCAATTTGCAAGTTGATTGTCACTGCCTCAAAGGCTTGCTTCAGGATAGCCTCAATCCTCCTATCGTGAGTATCCTTTAGAGCTGCAAGTCCCTCTAAGGGGATGGTGGTACGTTTCGTGACAGAACATACCAAAGCATCCACCTTAGGGAAATGCAACTGCTCTCTGGCCTGCAGATCCAAGGGTATAAGGCAGCTAAGATGCATCCTCCTTTAAAAGATGCTTCTGGTGCATTCCATTCCAGATCAATCAACTCCTGGATTACATTCAAGAGGGGAAAGAAACGAGAAACCTTGCGCAGGGTGACCAAAGTAGGATCCTCCTTCTATGTCCCCAAGGAGTCAGGCCCAACCACTCCGAGGGTCTTCATGGTCTGAGATATCAGACCCGGCAACTCATCTCTCTGAAAGAAAAGTAGAAGAGTTCTATATGGCTCCAAATCTGGGAGTATGTCCCCTTCCTCACCAGGAGAGCCCCCCCCCC
This sequence comes from Rhinatrema bivittatum, assembly GCF_901001135.1. NCBI lineage: Eukaryota > Metazoa > Chordata > Amphibia > Gymnophiona > Rhinatrematidae > Rhinatrema > Rhinatrema bivittatum. The sequence goes on from NC_042625.1 coordinate 21,525,263, forward strand.
CATCATCATCGGTATTATCCTGACCCACCTGCATTCGAGCTCTGTCAGACCTCACTGCACTATGGTGCTTGAATGTGGTGACCGGCGGAGGAGCACTCGGAGCGCCTGAACCTACCTTAGTAGGAACTGCCACTTCAGCAGACAGGCCCTGTAGAAATGTCTGCAATCCCTGGAAGAATTCCACCCAGGAAAAGGAGGCTGGGTCCATTCCAGGCCCCACAGACCCAACCTGATGTCCTGCAAGCCAGTATCCCCTGAGGACTCGACCCGCGAACCAATCAGGAGAGGGGACACATCCCTGCAGTGTCTCCCTAAGCCCCACTCCCCTCAGACCGAGGAGATGGACCATTGATGGCAAAATCGGAAGGAGGAAAATCTCCCCGAGCATCCAGGCAGCGCTGACACAAGCTTAAAGAAAGCTCTGGCTGAATGGCCCTGATGTGGCAGGAAGCACAGATAGATAGGCACATAGGTTTCTTCGCCGCAGGCGCCATGCTGTAAGCACACAACCTGATGAAGGTTCGTGCCTAGCTTTCCCGCTTGTACAAGAGCACCTAAAATGAATGCACAAAAAACGTGCATCCAAACCCACGCGCCTAGGCTGCTCATCCTACTGGACGCCCAAACTGGACGCCCAGAACAGACGCCTAAACTGGTCGGACAAGAGTGCATCCAGAAGGAAGAAAGCCCAACTAGCATGCACAGACAAGAATAGGCACACACACGAACAGGCTGCGTGTGAAAGTACCCTGTGGCCTACTGAGCGCCAAAATGGAAGAAGCCTGGGGGCGAGGCCTAGCCAAATGGCTGCTCAACCCGCTGTGCCTGCACTCTCTCACTGCACAGAACTCTCCAGATACGTGAGACAGTTGAACGATGAGGAAACAGACCCTTCTCCTGCTGTCTTCCTGTTGCTAAATTTTTTTTTTGTTGAAAGTTAAAAACTTTTACCTGAGCTCAGCCCTCCCTGCTGAGAGCAGGAATGGGTCCTGGCTATGGGGGGAGAGGGCTGAAGCCTTCACCACTGAGCTTCTCTTGGCCTGCAACTGCTAATTGGAATTTAGGTCCACGCTAGTCAAAGCTATCGGATTGAAAGCGGGACTGCGTGGTATCACCTCAGGAGGCAAGCAGTGCTACATAGACATCTCCTTTCCAACCGCTTTCTTCTTTTTCTTTTTCTTTTTATTCACAGGCAATCTCCCAAATGGAAATTCATGTCCACCATGGGCGGGACTATAGAGCCATGGCATCAGCTTTAGCTTTGTCTCCATCTGCTGGCAGAGGTGCACAACCCACTCGTTGGGACTGACCTACCCAAACGCTAAGGAAATTCCAATGTGGGTTGTACGATCTAGTCTGCTGACATTCACCCAAGGCAAACAATCTATTACAACTCAGAAAGGACGCTTCCCTTTTGTTTGATGTCCCTTAAGTAGCACTGTATAGCACTTTGAACAAAAGTATTAAACAAATTCACTCACAACATATCAGACCCGGCAATCTTATAACCAAAACTAGGAAATTTCATCCCATGCAGTTACAGGACTTACCCCGAGATTGAAGCAGCAGCAGTAAATCTCCTCGATCTATGACATTTTCATTCTTCTCATTGCTAAAACCAAGAACTTTGAATGCATGGTGTATTTCATCGACAGAAATGCCAAAAGCTGGTCGGTGGTTGATGTAAAGTTTTATAAAATCACCTAAACTGATTTCACTGACTTGCTTTCCGGTGTCCACATACTCACTAAATCTGATTTCATTTAGCATGTCTTCAATCTAACAAGAAAGAAAAAAAACATGTACTGTGAAAAAAATCCAATGATTTGGAATGGGATACATTTTCACTCAACTACCGGTATATGCCGTTTATGGGAAAAAGTTTAGTATAAGTAAGAACACACATCAATGAAAAGTTCAGAAAAATTGTTTTTTCATGTCTACAATGTGTATATGCAGGTTTTCTGCTGGTATCTATGAATTAGAAATATGCATTTGTTTTATTTATGTGCATAAATCACAGACTTTATAGTACCCACATAATGGTAGTATGCATGTACTTTTAATAACTCTAGTTATATGCACACTATCTGTTTTCATGTGTACACGATAAAGGCTGCAAGATAGGCACATAACTTAGAAACAAATGCACATTCCTACTATGAACTGCCTTTATCCATTAACACAGAGCTTCTCAACTTATTATTATTATTATTTTTTTAAATATCGGGCACACTTTCAGGTTTGCTTGATCCTCATGGTGCACTGAACCAAATTTTACAATGTCACAGGCTGGTCACTGTTCATGTGACTGTGAAAATGTCAGGAAATGTATTTTTAATTAAATTGAACAGCCTAAAAAGCCTAACATATAATTAGACAAGTTTACAAATATAGGATGGGGATCACAGCAGAATCAATGGCAATGTATGCACTTATATTTTTGTGATTTTAGTTTCTTTCCCCCAAGGCAGCTTTGCATTTTTTTAAATGTGCTTCCACATTCCCCTGCAGGCTTCCACTCTCCATTAATATTTACATCTTTTTTTTATCAGAGGGCTTTAGAAACTCTAGTACCTAATTCAAGCTGCAAAAAACATATACAAATATCATACCTCTCTCTCATGCTCAATCATACACACACACTAATACCTCTCTCTCACACATAACCATATATACACACACACATGCCTCTCACATGCTCAGTCATTCACACATGCTCATACCTCTCTCAAATAATCATACACACACACACACTCATGCCTCTCTCTCACATGCTCAATCATTCACACATGCTCATACCTCTCTCTCAAATAATCATTCACTCAGACTCATGCCTCTCTCATATGGCTCGGTCATTCACACACACTCATACCTCTCTCTCACATGCTCAATCATTCACACACACTAATACCTCTCTCTCACACATAACCATATATACACACACACATGCCTCTCTCTCACATGCTCAATCATTCACACACGCTCATACCTCTCTCTCAAATAATCATTCACTCAGACTCATGCCTCTCTCATATGGCTTGGTCATTCACACACACTCATACCTCTCTCTCACATGCTCAATCATTCACACGCACTAATACCTCTCTCTCTCACATAACCATACACACACACACACCTGAAAATCAGACTGAAACCATGCTAAAGAAGAGGGCAAAAGGGGACTAATTGAAAAGACAATGGCAGCTATATCAATGTTTCACTGAAATCAGAAAAGTTAAGTTCTTAATGAAAGCAAATGAAAATCAACAGAAACTTTCAAATTGTCCAACTAGCCCAGGGTTTTCCATCAAACTGAAAAAAAAAAAAAAGGTTAGTATTGCAACGGAATGGTCTGGCTTTTAAAAATTAATTACGGGAACCCCACACAACTTCACTTTCACTTAAATAATTGGCAAATTTTTTTTTTATTATTATCAAAATCATTAATGGCTATTAATCAATTTTACTTAGGGAATAGCCACTGCCATTAGCAATGGTAACATGGAATAGACTTAGTTTTTGGGTACTTGCCAGGTTCTTATGGCCTGGATTGGCCACTGTTGGAAACAGGATGCTGGGCTTGATGGACCCTTGGTCTGACCCAGTATGGCATTTTCTTATGTTCTTATGTTCTTAAAATTCCTTTCAATTCTATTACTGCAATTCAGATTTCAGACATTTCAAACATAGACAGCAGCAGCATATACTAACAGCAGCAATGAAGTAAACCACTGCCAGGTCACTGCATGTCTTCTGCCAAACCATTTTCAAAGCAGGGCCCCCAGTGATAGCCAGGGAATAAGGAGTGGACCCCATCCTCTGCCTCGCAGGGCCTGCAGATAGTACTTACTTGCTGGACTCACCCAAGGTCCCACCGTCATCCTCACTCTTCGGACCACGGTAAGATGGGTTCCACCGCAGTCCCTGCTGGCCATTTTGAGTCTTTGGGCTGGGCTGAGATAAGCTTCGCTGCAGCACCGCCACCATCCTCACTCTTTGGGCTGCAGTGAGATGGGCTCCACTGTGGCCCCCACCAGCCATTTTGAGTCTTTGGGCCACAGTGGGATGGGCTCCACCACAGCCCCTGCCGGCTACTTTGAGTCTTCGGGCCGCGCTGAAATGGGCTCCACCACGGCCCCCTCTGGCCATCTTCACTTTTCGGGCCCAGTGAGATGGGCCCCATTGCGGCCCCACTGGCTTTCCTGAACTGAAGGAAATAAGCTGTGCAGGAATATTGGAACTTACCGAGGAGGCAAGCAGTAGAACAGAAAGCAGACGGCACTGGCAGTGCAACAGAGCAGTCGAACAGCACAGGCACGATACAGGCAAAAACCACGTGCCACCAAGGAGGCTGTGCTGTACATGCAGCAGGTGCACACTGAACTACCAGCCTATCAGAATGCAGGCTGCTACGGTGCAAGAAGAGATTGGCTAATTAGTAGATGAAGCTGGTCACAAGCAAGATAGATACAAGCTGCAGTGCAGGACTGGGAGGGAAAGGAGAGAGGAAGGCACATGAGGAATCTTGCTGCGGCACACCAGTGTGTTGCGGCACAGTGGTTGAGAAGCTCTGCATTAACACATGGACCAGCTCTACCCAGCTCAATAAACATACGCAACTTCCACTTCCAGGATAAAGTCAATCCTTTCTGGGACACAGAAAGAGGAGTCTAGGATCATACCGGCTGTAAGAAAAACTGAATACAGTGAAGACTGGGATATGTTTTATTGGTCAAGCAAAAACATTTTATATGTCCATATCAGTGTACATTAGTTTCTGGGCTTTGCACAATTTCTTTTGTTGGCCCTATGAAAGATGTAACCAATACTGTATTCAGTACTACAGCTTTACCACACTATAGATCAGGAAAAGCAAACTGTCAAATTCAATGAGCTTTCAAGATTGCTCATTACTTTGTCTTATGGGTTTTGAAAAATTATTCTTTCGAGGGAAAATCGAACTCATGTGATGTTGCCAAGGACAGTGCCTGCTTGGATTGTGTATTATAAAAGTGCTGGATTCCCTTAGGAAATGGTAGAACATGCAAACACCCATCATTTCATCAGAGGCTCTGTTAGTCATCTGAGATCATTCTCCACCTACTCACCCTTCTTTTCTTCATCCTGCACCCCAAAATGTTGTTTCCGGAGAACATTCCATGATTTTGTGTCACTATTTGAAGTTATTTCTTTTTCTCAAAATTGAGTTTATCTACACTGAGTTTGCAGATCATGAAGCAGGAATCAATAAGGATGCTACTTTAGTGATATATCCTATGCAGTGTTCCCCATCAATGCACTTTCACATTTACTTTTCAGAGTAGTTTTCTGTACACAGGACATTTACCGAATGCTTCTATTTGGTTGCAGAAGCAGCTACTGCTCCACCATTGAGGTGTTTTATCTTCCTGTCCTCCAATAAGAAGGCAGGTGCAAATGTATTAGTTTAACAGTCTTTATTATGAAATATTGTATAGTAGAGCTTCAACGGTCTTGCATTCTTTATGTAAACAGTTACTAAACATGTCCTCAACACATTGGAAAATGGAAGAACTTCCATTTTGAATCCTTGAAAGTGTTCCTATTGATCGAGCCTTTGTATTAGTCCCTTCCAATGCAGCCGACTGACAAAACATGGGGCCGTGTTGGGGGACACATCGTTTATTAACTGTTTACCTAAGGAATGCAAGATCGTTGAAGTTCTACTATATGATTTTTCATAATAAAGACTGTTAAACTAATACTTTCACACCTATCTTCTTATTAGAGGACAATAAGATAGCTCCTGTTACTGTTGTCGCTGGTGGACCCTTGGGCCGGCCCAACGGAGCCGAAGCTCCACAGAAGAGGAAAGGCCAGGAGGCGGCACAAGACTGGATGACCAAGCCTTCGCCCTGGAGATCCGAGATCCCCCCAGGAGGAGCCCGTGGGGATCCAGACTGCTGGGACTTATGAGATGGCAGCGAGGAACGAAGCGTGGAGATCTTCACCCTGGAAGTCCTTGGTCCCCCCAGGAGGAGCCCGTGAGAACCAGGACCGCTGGGACTTAGGTGGCAAGCAGTGAAGAGAAGTCAAGACGATCCGGAAGTCGAGGCGGGCAGTAGACACGGAGAATCAGGAGCAAGCTGGAGTCAGGAGCCAGAGAAACAATCAGAGGAAGCAGGTTCAGGAACAGCAGGAGTGGACCAGGAACAGCAGGGGCGGACCAGGAACAGCAGGAGAGGATTCCAGGAACAGCAGGAGCAACTATCTACTCACACGGAGAGACCTCGTTGCAAGGTGATTAGCTGAAGGCAGATGCCGGCTTAAATACCCTGCTGGCGTCTGACGTCATTTTGGGGTCTGTCCAGCACTTCCAGGTGCTGGACCTTTAAATGCTCCTCCTTCGCGCACGCGTTGCTTGGCGGTGGTGGGGCCAGGATCGGGCCTTGGCGGCGTCTCCCTCGTGGAGATGCCGCTGCAACACGGCCTAGTAGGCCCAAACCACGGCGGGTCCTGGCGCGGTCCTGAGGGCGGCAGAAGCGGTAAGGACCCGGTCACTAGGCTAGCAACCGGGACTGCAACAAGCTCCTATGTTTCTTTACCTATATCTGGATGACCCTTAAGCATGGTCCTATATTCCTATTTAATTTCTTATCTTTCCTGTCGATATACAGCAGCCTTATAGTTTGCTTTAATTTTCTCTTGGTTTTAAAATTTAGCATTTTTACTTTTTATACCACTCTACTCTTGTTTTAACTTTCTCAGTTATCCTCCAGGGCCTTCCCTTTCTCTTTTTTGATTTGACCTAATCTGTTCCCATCCCAACACTAAACTCCTGCCTGAAGACAAGAGGAGGGGGTTCATCATATGGTCTATTACATGTGGCAGCTGGGCCTTTTCTCCGCTTTAATCCCCCTTTCATATTTGGAGCTGCTTCTGTAAATAAATACAGACATAGAAATCACTCCTCTGGCTTTGTGTATGCAAAACTGTAAATGAACACTATTCACATGCCAGCAGCTTTATGAGATAAACAAACCGCTCTAGAATTAAATATTCTAACTACTAAAAAGCAGTTTCTTGCAAACTATAAGCACAAGAAATTCTTTGTGTACCATAAAAAAATTCATGCATAGGATCAAAGATATTTATCCAAAGTTTCAGGAACATACTATAGTAATTTTTAAATCTTGATAATGCTGAATTTTTAACTGGATCTACAGATACTGATTTGTCAGCAAATCAAGCCTCCTTCCTATAGAGAAAACATGCTTAACTAGTGCTTTTACCAACCTCCTGCTCTGTTGGGTAGAAGCCCAGAGCACGCATTATGCAGGGAACTTCCTTCAAGGGAATTCGTGCTGACACTTGTCTGGTCTCCATTGTATCAATACCCTGGTTACGCAGCTGTGCATAGTAAAAATAGTCTTCCAGTTCCTAAGTGCATACAAAACAGCACAGCAAAATTCAGTTTCACAGCAGAATGCATGCCCAATCCACTTTCCTTTATATGGTCCTTAAAGACAGATATGTAGGCAATCAGATACAACTTGATGTGCTTTAAGGGATTTTGATGTATAAGGCACCAACAAATTCTAGATGTGTATTAAAATCCATTGAAGGTTTCCACTAACCTGTGACAGCTATTGTTTTGGTCTTGTGACTGATTGTGAAGTAGGTATTTTGTATACAACACTAATGAGGCCAATATTTAAAAAAATGAAAAACAAATACAGTAACTTACCAGGCTACAGTTAGCTGGATAAGTTAAGGGATATTCAGCAGAATAACTTCTAAAACTAACCAGGTACCTTTGAATATAGCTGCTTAAGGTACATGTACCCAGATAACTTTAACCTCTTTATTCTTTGAATAAAGCCTCAACTGGCTTTATTCAAAGAATATAACTGGTTAAGTGGCACCAATGCAGGAAAATAAAATAAAAATGACAGTCTAATGGGCCTAGTGGCTTGATCCCCTCACCCCTCAACCGAGTAACAGAAAACCGGACCAAGCACCTGCCCCCATTTAGGGGAGGTTAAAAAGAAAAGGGGATGGATCAGTAGGCTTCCCCCAAGACGAATACAATTTACTTACCTCTGACACCTCCTCATTCCTTCTTCCTGTCCCCCGAACCCTCCCCATCCACCATCCAAAACCAAATGTACCACTGGCATCACGGTTCAGTCATACTCGCTCTTGGTGGCTTCCAGTTGCTCTGATAGTCACATGGCATAAGAACATAAGAAATTGCCATGCTGGGTCAGACCAAGAGTCCATCAAGCCCAGCATCCTGTTTCCAACAGAGGCCAAACCAGGCCACAAGAACCTGGCAATTCCCAAACACTAAGAAGATCCCATACTACTGATGCAATTAATAGCAGTGGCTATTCCCTAAGTAAACTTGATTAATAGCCATTAATGGACTTCTCCTCCAAGAACTTATCCAAACCTTTTTTGAAAACAGCTACACTAACTGCACTAACCATATCCTCTGGCAACAAGTTTCAAAGCTTTATTGTGCGTTGAGTGAAAAAGAATTTTCTCCGATTAGTCTTAAATGTGCTACTTGCTAACGTCATGGAATGCCCCCTAGTCCTTCTATTATTTGTAAGTGTAAATAATGATTCACATCTACTCGTTCAAGACCTCTCATGATCTTAAAGACCTCTATCATATCCCCCCCTCAGCTGTCTGTTCTCCAAGCTGAACAGCCCTAACCTCTTCAGCCTTTCCTCATAGGGGAGCTGTTCCATCCCCTTTATCATGTCGGTTGCCCTTCTCTGTACCTTCTCCATCACAACTATATCTTTTTTTTAGATGCGGCGACCAGAAATGTACACAGTATTCAAGGTGTGATCTCACCATGGAGCGATATAGAGGCATTATGACATTTTCCGTTTTATTAACCATTCCCTTCCTAATAATTCCTAACATTCTGTTTGCTTTTTTGACTGCTGCAGCAAGCACACTGAGCCGACGATTTTAAAGTATTATCCACTATGACGCCTAGATCTTTTTCCTGAGTGGTAGCTCCTAATATGAAACCTAACATCGTGTAACTACAGCAAGGGTTATTTTTCCCTATATGCAACACCTTGCACTTGTCCACATTAAATTTCATCTGCCATTTGGTTGCCCATTCTTCCAGTCTTGCAAGGTCCTCCTGTAATGTATCACAATCTGCTTGTGATTTAACTACTCTGAATAATTTTATATCATCCGCAAATTTGATAACCTCACTTGTCGTATTCCTTTCCAGATCATTTATATATATATTGAAAAGCACCAGTCCAAGTACAGATCCCTGAGGCACTCCACTGTTTACCCTTTTCCACTGAGAAAATTGACCATTTAATCCTACCCTCTGTTTCCTGTATTTTAACCAGTTTGTAATCCACGAAAGGACATCGCCTCCTATCCCATGACTTTTTAGTTTTCTTAGAAGCCTCTCATGAGGGACTTTGTCAAACACCTTCTGAAAATCCAAATACACTACATCTACCAGTTCACCTTTATCCACCCCTTCAAAAAAATGAAGCAGATTTGTTAGGCAAGACTTCCCTTGGGTAAATCCATGTTGACTGTGTTCCATTAAACTATCTCTTTCTATATGCTCTATGATTTTGATCTTGAGAATAGTTTCCACTCTTTTTCCTGGCACTGAAGTCAGGCACACTGGTCTACAGTTACCCGGATCGCTCCTAGAGCCTTTTTTAAATATTGGGGTTACGTTGGCCACCCTCCAGTCTTCAGGTACAATGGATGATTTTAATGATAGGTTACAAATTTTAACTAATAGATCAGAAATTTCATTTTTTATTTCCTTCAGTACCCTAGGATGCATACTATCCGGTCCAGGTGATTTGCTACTCTTTAGTTTGTCAATCTGGTCTACTACATCTTCCAGGTTCACAGTGAATTCGTTCAGTTCGTCTGACTCATCACCCCTGAAAACCATCTCCGGAACTGGTATCTTCCCAACATCCTCATTAGTAAAGACGGAAGCAAAGAATTCATTTAGTCTTTCTGCAATCGCCTTATCTTCCCTAAGAGCCCCTTTAACCCCTCGGTCATCTAATGGTCCAACCAACTCCCTCACAGGTTTCTTGCTTTGGATATATTTTAAAAAGTTTTTATTATGAGTTTTTGCTTCTATGGCCAACTTCATTTCAAATTCTCTCTTTGCCTGTCTTATCAATGTTTTACACTTAACTTGACAATGCTTATGTTTTATCCTATTTTCTTCAGATGGATCCTTTTTCCAATTTTTGAAGGATTTTTTTTGGCTAAAATAGCCTCTTTCACCTCACCTTTTAACCATGACGGTAATCGCTTTGCCTTCCTTCCACCTTTCTTAATGCGTGGAATAAGCAAGTTTGCTTACCGTAAACAGTGTTTCCGTAGATAGCAGGATGAATTAGCCATGCTGTCATGGGATCTATCAATCAGGTCCAGGAGGCGGAGCTTGTCAAAGCAGAGATTAGAGTTTTCCTCTGTGCGGCTGCGCGTGTGTTCCCGCGTAGGAAAGTAACGGAATCTCCTCAGTCTGTGATTAAGCTGTAGTGTAGTCGAAGACTAGGTGACTGCCAGGGAGGAGGGTGGGTCAGCATGGCTAATTCATCCTGCTATCCACGGAAACACCGTTTATGGTAAGCAAACTTGCTTTTTCCCGTCGATAGCAGGGCTGAATTAGCCATGCTGTCATGGGAGTCCCAAACTCCCGATCACGTTGTGTATGATATATGTATTTGTACGTGATCTTTGACAGTGTGGCGGTCGCCGTGGATATGAGGATAGAGAGTGCAGGATTGCTTGCCCTATCTTCGCATCAGTGGCTGCCTGTTGTTCAAGGCAGTAGTGAGATGTGAAGGTATGAAGCGATGACCATGTAGCTGCTTTACAAATGTCTATGGGTTGCACATTCTTTAGGTGTGCCAATGAGGCTGCTACTGCTTTGACTTGGTGAGCTTTAGGCTCTGAATGTAGTTGTAGTTTCTGTTTGTTGTAACAGAATCTGATACACTGCGCTATCCAGCCTGAGATGGTGCATTTAGCTACTGGTAATCCAGGTGCCTTTGGGTCAAAGGAGACAAAGAGTTGAGAAACATGGGAGTCCGAGTTTGTCCTTTCTTTATAGTATGCTAATACTCTTTTACAATCTAGTGTGTGCAGTAGTTTTTCCCTATCATTTGCATGAGGTTTAGGGAAAAAGGTGGGTAATTCCATGGTCTGGTTGAGATGGAACTTGGAAACCACTTTTGGTAGGAAGGATGGGTGAGTTCGGAGAACTACCTTTTGGTGATGAAATTGTAAATATGGAGAATAATGGACCAAGGCCTGTAATTCACTAACTCTTCGTGCCGATGTTACTGCAACCAGGAATACAACTTTCCATGTGAGGTATTTAATATGTGCCGAGTCCATGGGTTCAAACGGGAAAAGCATGAGCTGTTCCAGAACTATGTTGAGGTTCCACGGAACTGGAGGCTTAGAGATCGGAGGACGAAGGTGAGTTAACCCCTTGATGAAACGAGATAGTAAGGGGTGATTGGAAATAGGAATATTATTAAGTGGTCTGTGATATGCTGCTATGGCACTGAGATGAACTCTAATGGATGAGGTTGCAAGACCAGCTGTGTACAGTGTATGTAGATAATCAAATGAGTAACTCAGGTGAACAGTCTAATGGTGGTACACCGTTAGAAGTGCACCAGGTCGAGTATTGTTTCCATTTTATCTATAGTTTTTCCTCGTTAAGAGTTTCCTGGATTCTAGCAAAATAAATTGTGCCGAAGTGGAAACCCCCTGTTCTGTTAAAAGGAGCCTCTCAATCTCCACGCTGTCAAATGGAGAGATGAGTGCAGCGGGTGTAGAAGCACCCCTTGATCTTGGCAGAGAAGATCTTGTCGATTCGGTAACCGAATTGGATCCATGATGGATAGTCGGAGAAGGAAACTGTACCATGGTTGCCTTGGCCAGGCCGGGGCGATGAGTATCAGTTGAGCTTTGTCTGCTATGCACTTTTGAATTGTTCTTGTTATGAGTGGTATGGGAGGAAAGGCGTGTAGGAGGCCTGTCGTCCACGGAATGAGGAAGGCATCTTGAGCGATCCTGAATTGGCTTGGTCTTATTGAGCAGAATTTGGGAACTTGAGCATTGATCTCCCTTGCAAAGAGATCTATCGAAGGTGTCCCCCACTGCATGAATATGTCTTGGGCTATTCCTGTATTGAGTGCCCATTCGTGAGGATGAAAGATGCGGCTTAACCTGTCCGCTCTTGTATTTGCCATGCCTGGTAGGTAAGTTGCTTGCAGATGTATGCAATTTCTGTGAGTGTGTTCAAAGATTGTCAGGGTCTCCTTGTAGAGGGACCATGAACCGGACCCTCCTTGTTTGTTGATGTAAAACATTGCCACTTGATTGTCCGTGTAGATCATGACCCTGCGGCCCTTCAGGTGGTCTTGGAACACATGTAATGCATTCCGAATTGCTCCGAGTTCCAATAAATTTATTTGCAGGTTCTGTTCCGAGATTGTCCATATCCCTTGTGTTTCGTAAATCTCAAGGTGTGCACCCCAGCCCTTGCGAGACGCATCTGTGGTTAAGACTATGTTGTGAGGAGGGGAACTGAACAATGCTCCCTTGGACAGGGTGGAGTCCAGGAGCCACCATGTTATATCCTTTCTCATCTCGGAGGTCAATGATACCTTGTGTGTCAATGGTTGCGAGTGTTGTTTCCATTGACGTTTCAAGCCCCATTGCAGGCGTCTCATGTGTAGCCTGGTGTTGGGAACCGTGAAAATAGCTGCCGCCATGTGGCCTAGGACTACTAAAACTTGTCTCGCCGAAGGTCTCTGAGTATGGTTCAATCCATGTAGAAGGTGACGGAAGTTTGATATTCTGTCGTTTGGTAGGTATGCCTGGTTGCAAGTGGTGTCCAGGCATGCTCCTATGAATTGTAGCTGTTGTGTCGGTTGTAGGTGTGATTTTTGAAAATTGATCAACAATTCCTGTAAGCATTGTATCATCCGATGGAGGTGATCGAGTAAGATGTTTAGAGCTGGGGCGATTATGAGCCAATCGTCCAGATATGGAAAGATGGTTATACCTTGTCGTCAGAGATGAGCCACCACCACAACCATGCATTTGGTGAAAACCCTGGGTGCAGCCGATAGTCCAAAGGGGAGAACTTTGTACTGCTAGTGTTGATTCTTGTAGCTGAAGCATAGGTAACGCCACGAGGATGGGTGGATTGGAATGTGTGTGTAAGCATCCTTCAGATCGATAGAACACATCCAATCGTTGGTTTGTTTGGTTTTTTTTTTAAATTTAAACTTTATTAAATTTTCCAAAATCATGACATAACACTGTCATTCACAAAGTATGAGTGTCAACAATAATCACTCTCCAAGTGAGAGAAAAAAGGCGGCGGTTATCAGACCCTCTGGGACAAAGTCACGGCAGAGCAGAGTGATGAAAAATTCGCAACGAATGTGATCACCAAGAATTTCAGATAAGTGTTCTGCCGTTTTCAAAAATTGTCGGGACTCAAGACCATATGAGAGACGAAGTGAATCACACCATTCGTCCCACAATTAATTAAAAGACTGAAATGTGATTTAAAGTTTGTACACAAATCTGGCTGCAGAGAATTTTATATCGATTTTGGGATACCACGTCACTGGACTAGTTTATAAAATTTCATCAGTCAACACTGTGCTTTATTCACATTGAAACACTTCAGTTTAACAAACAGTTACAAAGTGGCTAAACAGTAACTAAATGCTATTCTTTTGAGAACAAACAGCACAGCCGTCTGTTTAGTTGAGTGGACAATTTGTTACTCTATCTTTTCAAATCAGTCACTATAAAGCACAAGCGATATAAATTATGAGTGACTAACATCATTGTGTCACAATTATCATCTAAGAAACTAAAGCAACAGCTAATAAATTAAGCTTGCTCAAAGCGATATTAGAACAGTTAATAGTGACAAACACTATTGTGTCACAATTACCATCTAAACTAAAGTAATAGCTAATAAATTAAGCTTGTTCAAAGCGATACCAGAACAGTAAATAAATTGATATTCACATCATTGTTCAACCAGCGCCATTAGACCAGTATCCTGTTTTACCAAAATTAAAAACTAAGACAAAAATTAAATAAATTAATATGTAAGTTTGTGATAATAGTTAATATTTAATAAAATAATTTTATTAAAATTATAATTAGAGATTATAAGACCGATGATTGGACCTATTGGCCACTAGAAGTTTCTGTTAATTCAGATCTCTTGCCAACACTGAGGTCCTATCTCTATATCAACATTATAGTTATAATATTACAGTCTCAGCAATTAATCATTGTTCACAGAGATTAATTTCACTTTTCTTCTGCAGTCCATATTGATTTACATAGTGAATCAAAAGATGTATCCTGTTTATAATTTGGTGAAGTTGGTCGGTTCACTATGGGAGATGTTGGAGGCTCCACCGACGGTTCTCTTTCAGTCTGTCTCTTATGTTCTGGAGAACTAACAGAGGCAAGATTAGACATTTTGAATGATGACTGAAGTGTTTCATAAAATTCTGCTAAGGATTGGGACAACTGATAGAATGCCTCTTTTGTACGAGGAGGCATTATTGTACGATCATCTGGTTCTTGTGACTCACATGCTTTAGGTTGCATTGGAGTGGTCTGAGGTAAAGTACTAGATACTTTATGGTCTTTCTGTTTCTTTTCACATATTATGTCCATCAAATCCTCTGAAGCTGTAGAAATGTTAGAGGAAGAAACTTATATTACCTCTCTGTGGGAGAAGGTGGTACATGAGATGATTTAGAAGTCGAAGGGCTTACTTCCCATGTTGCACTCCTGTTTGCCGACTTTTTGTGGTGGGAGTGCCGTGAGTGCTTATGATAATAGTGTGACAACGAGTCTGTCTGACTTCTACATGAAGATGGTGATCGCTTTCTACGTTTTATGGTAAACTCTGTCGAAGTAGCTCTCGAAGAAAGGGAAGTACTCGAACGAGGTGGGGTTATCGATGGAGAGGTGGAGGAAGACCTCTGTGAGTGTCCACATCGTCGCTTTAACCCATGTTGTATTATCTGAGATATGTGTTCCAATGTTTTGTGCGCCGATTTGGACTTGTGCGCCGATCTAGACTTGTGCGCATATCTTTTTGGCTCCATGTGCACAATAGCTATCGGCGCCTCCTACGCCGGCGATTCTGGCTCTATGGATTGTTTAAAATTTGATGGCCTTTGCCGGCTCGCCAAGTCCTTACCTCCAAGATTGGAGGACTGAGGATCCCATGATGATGCCCTCTTTTTTGAGTGAGCCGGTAAGATAGTGGGGCCAGGTGACGAGTGAGCCTCCGAAGGTTCCGGTGAGGCAAAAAGTTCCTGAAGCCTGTAGGCCTGTTGTTTCAGGGCTCTCGGAGACATCCTTGAACAAAATTCACAATCCTCACGATTGTGATCTGGTCCCAGGCATTGGTAACATCGGTCATGACCATCTGTGACCGACATTACCTTGCCGCAATTACAGGGTTTAAACCCCGATTTTGACATGTTTAATTTTTATTTTTTTTTAATACTGAGGAGAAGAACAGCTCCGCGCGCGGAAAGAACAGACTGAGGACATTCCGTTACTTTCCTGCGCGGGAACACACGTGCAGCCGCAGAGAGCAAAACTCTAATCTCTGCTTTGACAAGCTCCGCCTCCCGGACTTGATTGACAGATCCCATGACAGCATAGCTAATTCAGCCCTGCTATCGTCGGGAAAACATATGGACTGCGCCTCTAGGATTGTGTTTTTAAACAATGTCCATGCCTGTTGAACACTTTTAACCTTTGCAGCTGCACCTTTCAGTTTTTTTCTAACTATTTTCTTCATTTTATCAAAGTTTCCCTTTTGAAAGTTTAGTGTTAGAGCTGCAGATTTACTTATTGTCCCCTTCCAGTTATTAGTTTAAATTTGATCATGTTATGATCACTGTTGCCAAGTGGCCCCCACTTGGCAACAGTTACCGTTACCCTCTCTCACCAAATCCTGCGTTCCACTAAGAATTAAATCTAAAATAGCTCCCTCTCTTGTTGGTTCCTGAACCAATTGCTCCATGAAGCAATCATTTATTACATCCAGGAACTTTATGTCTCTAGCAAGTCCTGATGTTACATTTACCCAGTCAATATTGGGGTAATTGAAATCTCTCATTATTATTGCACTGTCAAATTGCTTAGCTTCCCTGATTTCTCTTAGCATTTCATCATCTGTCTGACCATTTTGTCCAGGTGGACGGCAGTATACTCCTATCACTATACTCTTACCCAACACACATGGGATTTCTACCCATATAGATTCTACTGAGCATTTACTCTCTTGTATGATCTTTATCCTGTTGGACTCTATACCCTCCCGGACATAAAGTGCCACACCCCCACCAAGTTGATCCTCCCTATCATTGCAATATAATTTGTACCCTGATATAGTACTGACCTGCCAATTATGTCAATCTCATCATTTGCTGCTAACTCTCCCATCTTACTTCTTAGACTTCTGGCATTGGCATATAGACATTTCAATAAATAAAAATACTGGCTTTTTTCTCAACATGTGTTTATTTATTTATTTAAATACTTCTTAACTGCACATTCCAAGAGATTGTGGCAGCTTACAACATCATGAAGTCAAATTTAGCTAAAAAATGTTTGCTATTTCCTTTCATTTACAAAGT
Organism: Rhinatrema bivittatum; assembly: GCF_901001135.1. Lineage (NCBI taxonomy): Eukaryota > Metazoa > Chordata > Amphibia > Gymnophiona > Rhinatrematidae > Rhinatrema > Rhinatrema bivittatum. The sequence continues at coordinate 21,541,996 of NC_042625.1, forward strand.
ACGGTAAGTGTTCTTACCCTAAATAATTCTCCATCTCTTCCACCATCCATGAGACCATAGAATGGAATTAAATCCTCTCCCCCAAGAGATGCAATTGCCTCCAGAGCACTACAACAAGAACAAACAGCAGCTAAAATACTTGTTAGTTTCTCTAACTAAAGAGAAATAAAAATAAGATCTGTAAATCTTCAGGCTTATCCCTTTAATTTAACCACATGGACCAGTATTACAAAGCTTGGTGGTAAGACACAGAGGCTGGAAAGCTTGGGGGTTGGGATAAGTATGGGACAAGATTGTTTACCAATTTTTCTTCCTAATTTTTGGATTCTAGCATCTGGATTATGTATGGGAACATGTATGCACAGCTACCCATAATGGTAGAAGGCAATAAAAATGGACTTAAAAAGGAGCAATGGCCTACAAGTGTCCTACAAGTTTATAGGCTGGCAGATGGGATATATCCTTGGCAGTGTGGACTGGATTACCTGAGCAGACTAGATGGTTCATAGGAACATAAGAAGTGCCAGGCTGGGTCAGAACAAGGTCCATTCAGCCCAGCATTTGGCCTCTTGACAGTGGCCAATCCAGATCACAAGTACCCGGCAGATCCCCTACAGTTAATCTACTTCTTGTATCTCACTTTTAGGGATAAGCAAAGGCTTTCCCAAGTCTACCTGGCTAATAACTGTTTATGAACTTTCTACAGTCCTCTTTTGAACCCCCACTATGTTAGTTGCCTTGACCACATCCTCCGGCAACAGATTCCATAGCTTGATTATGCAAAGAGTGAAAAATTACTTCCTACAATGTTTTAAATCTGCCGGTTGCTGGTTTCATGGAGTGTCCCCTAGTCCTAGTGTTGTTTGAAAGGGTACTAACCGTTCCCTATTTACCCATTCCACCCCACTCATGATTTTATAAATTTCAATCCTATCTCCTTCTCAGTTGTCTCTTTTCCAAGCTAAAGAGCCCTAATGGGTTTAGCTTTTCTCCATAAGGGAGCTTTTCCACCCCTTTATCATTTTTGTTGCCCTTCTCTGTAGATTTTCCATGTCTGCTTTGTCTTTTTTGAGCTGGGGCGACTAGAACTGCACACAGATCTCAAGATGCAGTCACAATGGCTCTAGAGAAAGGCATTATGGTACTGTCAGTTCTGTTCTCTATTCCTTTCCAAATAACTCCGAACATTCTATTTGCCCTTTTGACCGCTGACACACAGTGAGCTGAAGATTTCAAGGTATTGTCCTCGAGGACGTCGAGGTCCTTTTCCTGGGTGGTGACTCCTGACTCGGAACTCAGCATCCTGTACTTGTATTTGGGATTATTTTTCTCTATGCGCATTACTTTTCACTTGTCCATATTAGATTGCATCTGTCATTTAGCTGCCCAGTCTCCTAAAGGTCACAAAGTCCTTCTGCAGTTACTCACAATCCGCTGCTATTTTAAAGACTCAAAATAATTTTGTGTCATCTGTAAATTTGTTCCTTTCTCCAGATCATTAATTAATATTATTAATATTAATATGCTAAATAGCTCATCCCAATACAGACCCCTGGGGTACTCCACTAACAACATTCCTCTACTTGGAAAACTGACTATAAGAACTTATAAGAACATAAAATATGCCATACTGGGTCAGACCAAGGATCCATCAAGCCCAGTATCCTGTGTCCAACAGTGGCCAACCAAGCCACAAGTACCTGGCAAGTACCTAAACATTAAATGAATAGATCTTAAGCTACTAATCCTTATTGATTAATAGCAGTTAATAGACTTCTGCTCTAGGAACTTATCCAAACCTTTTTTAAACCCAGTTACACTAACTGCCGTAACCACATCCTCTGCAATGAATTCCAGAGCTTAACTATGTGCTGAGTGAAAAAAAAACTTTCTCCGATTTGTTTTAAATGAGCTACTTGCTAATTTCATGGAGTGCCCCCTAGTCCTTGTATAATCAGAGAGAGTAAATAACTGATTCACATTTACCCATTCAAGTCCTTTCATGATTTTGTAGACCTCTATCATATCCCCCCCCTTTGCCGTCTCTTCTCCAGACTGAACAGCCCTAACCTCTTTAGCCTTTCCTCATAGGGGAGCCGTTCCATATCCTTTATCATTTTGGTCACCATTCTCTGTACTTAGTCCAATGCAACTATATCCTTTTTGAGATGTGGCAACCAGAACTGCACAAAGTTTTCAAGGTGTGGTCTCACCATGGAGCGATACAGAGGCATTATGACATCCACCATTCTATTCGCCATGCCCGTCCCAATAATTTCTAACATTCTGTTTGTTTTTTTGACCACCTCAGCACACTGAGCGGACAATTTCAATGTATTATCCACTATGATGCCTAGATCTCTTTCCTGGGTTGTAACTCCTATGTGGAACCTAACACCGTGTAACCACAGCAAGGATTATTTTTCCCTATATGCAACACCTTGCACTTGTCCACATTAAATTTCATCTGCCATTTGGAGCCCAATCTTCCAGTCTCACAAGGTCCTCCTGCAATTTATCACAATCTGCTTGAGATTTAACTACTCTGCATAATTTTGTGCCATCTGCAGATTTAAGCACCTCACTCATCGTACCCTTTTCCAAATCATTTATAAATATATTAAAAAGCACTGGTCCTAGCACAGATCCCTGAGGCACTCCACTGTTTACATTTTTACACTGTGAAAACAGACCATTTAATCCTACTCTCTGTTTCCTGTCTTTTTAACCAGTTTGCAATCCACAAAAGGACATCGCCTCCTATCCCATGACTTTTTAATTTTCTTAGAAGCCTCTCATGAGGGACTTTGTCAAACGCCTTCTGAAAATCCAAATACACCACATCTATGGGTTCACCTTTGTCCACGTGTTTATTCACCCCTTCAAAAAAATGTAGGAGATTTGTGAGGCAAGACTTCCCTTGGATAAATCCATGCTGGTTGTGTCCTATTAAACCATGTCTATCTAAAAGTTTTGTGATTTTACTCTTTATAAGTTTCCATGATTTTTTCCGGCACTGAAGTCAAACTTACCAATCTATAGTTTCCCGGATTTCCCCTGGAGCCCTTTTTAAATATCAGGGTTATATTGGCCACTGTCCAGTCTTCAGGTACAATGGACGATTTTAATGTTAGGTTACAAACTTTTACTAATAGGTCTGAAATTTCATTTTTTAGTTCTTTCATAACCCTAGGGTATTATACCATCCAGTCCAGGCAAAGCAGATTTGCTTACCTGTAACAGGTGTTCTCACAGGACAGCAAGATGTTAGTCTTCATTTATGGGTGACATCATCAGAATGGAGCCCAATTACGGAACACTCTTGTCAAAGTTTCCAGAACTTTGACTGGCACCTACTGGGCATGCCCAACATAGCATCAACCCTGCAGCCAGCAGGGGTCCCCCTTCAGTCTCGTCTTATAATAAAAGTACATGCGAAAAATAAAATAATAAATCGTAAGCGGATCCAACTCCGCAGGGTGGCGGGCAGGTTTCGTGAGGACTAACATCCTGCTGTCCTGTGAGAACACCTGTTACAGGTAAGCAACTCTGCTTTCTCATAGGACAAGCAGGATGGTAGTTCTCATATATGGGTGAGTACCGAGCTGAGGATGCCCGAGCAATGCACCAAATGTACCCAAAGATGTGCAACAGGCACAAAACTGGGATGAAATTTGGTAGAGGGCATCCTGAACCCTACTGGGTTGGCAGAAGGATGTTGGTACCTCAGTTCACAAATAAGTTGCGTAGCACAGACTGGCCGAAGATGGAATCTTGTCTGCCAGCCTTGTCTAAACAATAATGGGCTGCGAAGGTGTGGAGAGAGCTCCAGGTAGCAGCCTTACAGATGTCAGCAAGCGGCACAGGGCGTAGGTGTGCTACTGATGTTGCCATGGCCCTGACAGAGTGTGCTTTAACATGGTCTTGAAGCAAAATGCCTGCCTGTTGGTAACAAAAGGAAATACAGTCCGCTAACCAGGAGGAGAGAGTCTGCTTACCCACAGGTTTGCCCAATTTGATGGGATCGAAGGAAACAAACAATTGAGTGCATTTCCTGTGGGCAGCTGTACGGTCTAGATAAAATGCTAGAGCACGTTTACAGTCAAGGGTATGCAGAGCCTGTTCTCCTGGGTTTGAGTGGGGCCTGGGAAAGAAAGTGGATAGTATAATGGTGTTGTGTCCCACGGCCGTGGGAGGCCATGACCGCGGTCCCCTACCTCGTCCGCAGCGGCAGCTTCGGGGGAAACCCCTGACTGGGTGCTCGTTGCCCCGACGCGGGTCCCTGGCCTGACTGTCGGGTGGAGAGCCGTCCCTGCAGCCTTTCCTCCGTGGAGGAAATCCAAGATGGCCACCACCATCTTTAGGCGCGAGGCCACGCCCCCTTCACAGTTTTAAAGGTACCTGATCCCTTAAACAAGCTTCACCTGTTCCTGATCAGCCTGAGCAGGGGAAGTATAAAGGGAAGCGTCCTCTGCACATTCTCTGACTTGGCAACGTCCTCCAGCGCTGTCTAGTCTGCTTGCTTCGGTGAGTTCCTTGAGCTTCGGATCTTTGTTCCTGTGACATCTTGGTCTTCCCGGTTCCTGACTTCGGATTGGCTTATGGTGATTCTCTGGTGTGCGACTCGGATTGGCAAGCGGTGATTCTCTGGTGTGACTTCGGACTGGCAAGTGGTGATCCATCGGTGTGTGACCTCGGACTGGTTAGCGACGACTCTCTGGCACTTGATCGTGGAACCCTCCTGGACTCTGTCTCCAAGGGCCCGCCTAAGTCCCAGCAGTCTGGGTCCCTACGGGCTCCTCCTAGGGGGACCGCGAACTTCCAGGGCGAAGCTCCAGTCAGCCCTTGCACTGATACCGCGACCCCTCTGGGTCCACCTAAGTACCAGCGGTCCGGGTCCCTACGGGTTCCTTCTGGGGGGATCGCAGACTTCCAGGAGTGAAGACACAGCTCCTCTTCTAGCCTTTTCATCTGCCTGCAGTCGGCTCCGTCTCCAGTGCCGAGGGTCAGCTGCGCTCCTCTTCTGTTCTGCCTCGCCACCCGACGAGAGAACCTACGGATCCTCCGCAAGGTATACCATCCTCTCGTCGGCCCAAGGGTCCACAAGCCTGAGCATAACAAATGGATTGATTGATATGAAACTCCGATACTACCTTAGGCAAAAACTTAGGGTAAGTGCGGAGTACTACCCTATCATGCAGACGTTTAGTGTAAGGCGGGTAGGTAACTAAGGCCTGTAACTCACTAACTCTGCGAGCAGATGTGATCGCCAAAAGAAAAATCAGTTTCCAAGTGAGATAGCGGAGATTATAGGATTGGAGAGGCTCAAAAGGCGGTTTCATGAGCCTTCCCGACACCATGTTGAGGTCCCAAGAAGGGGCCGGAGGGCGCAGTGGAGGTTTAAGGTGAAGCAAGCCCTTCAAAAAGCGTGTGACATGCGGTTGTACTGAAATAGGTACATCCCCCACACCTTTATGGAAGGCGGCTACCGCACTGACATGTATCCTGATAGACGAAGTTTTGAGGCCTGACTCTGACAGGTGCCAGAGATAGTCCAGAAACTTCGGTACGGGACAAGTGAAGGGATCGATGGACATAGAAGTACACCATTGATGGACATGGAAGTACACCATCCCGTAAACCTGTTCCATTTATAACGATAACACTGCCTTGTGGGAAACCGGCTCTGAAAGGTTAAGAGGTTGAAGTATTAACCTTTCAGCATCCAGGCAGTCAGAGAGAGGGCCTGGAGGTTAGGGTGACGAAGGCAGCCGTTGTTCTGAATGATCAGAAGTGGGTCCTTCCTCAGAGGAATGTGCCGGTGTACCGATAGGTTGTGGAGAATTGGAAACCAGACCTGGTGTGGCCAATGAGGGGCTATGAGAATCATTAGACCCCTGTCCCTTCGCAATTTCATGAGTCTTTGAAATGAGTGGAAGTGGAGGGTATGCATAAAGGAGACCGCTGGCCCACAAGAGGGAGAAGGCATCCCTGGGCTGGCGGTGTTGGCTACGAGTGAGAGAGCAGAAGTTCCCTACTTTGCGGTTGTGAATTGACGCAAAGAGGTCTATGTAAGGGTAACCCCAACGCCTGAATATTGAGTCCGCTACAGTGGAGTTGAGGGACCACTCGGGCGGTTGAAAAGTGCAACTCAACTTGTCTGCCAACACATTGTCCACTCCCGGCAAGTAGGTGGCCCTGAGGTACATCAAGTGGGAAAGGGCCTCTGCCCATATCTGTGCAGCTTCCTGACACAGAGGTAGGAGCCCATTCCCCGTTGCTTGTTGATGTACCACATGGCCACCTGGTTGTCGGTTTGTATCAGGATGACCTGGTTGGAGAGGTGATCCTGAAAAGCCCTGAGAGCATATCTGATTGCACGAAGCTCCAGGAAATTTATCTGGTGTTTGGCTTCCTCTGGAGACCAGATGCCCTGAGTTTGCAGGTTTCCAACATGTGCTCCCCAGCCGAGGTTGGAGGCATCTGTTGTCAAGGTTATTTGAGGTTCTGGAATCTGAAATGGGAGGCCTTGTACCAGATTGGATTGGTTTGCCCACCAAGGTAGCGATAGACAGAGCTGTTTGGTGATGCAGATTGTGGAGGACATTGGCTGAGAAGACTGAGTCCACTGCGATCTTAGAATCCACTGCATGGCTCTCTCATGGTAGTGACATGCACTGTGGAGGCCATATGACCCAATAATATCAGGAAGTGACGTGCAGTTGAATGTCGTCAAGACTGCAGTCGAAAGGCCAGAGAAGCGAGAGTGAGAGCTTGATCCTGAGGTAGGAAAGCTTTTACTTTTAGAGTGTCCAAGTTGGCCCCTATGAACGATAGAGTTTGCAAAGGAACTAGCCTGGATTTTTGATAGTTTATGAGAAACCCTAGGGAGATCAGGGAATGCAAAGTGAGGCGAAGGGACGTCGGTGCACCTTGCCGAGAGGGAACCCTGATCAACCAATCGTCCAGATAGGGGTAGACGTGGACACTTTGACTCCTGAGGTAGGCAGCTACCACCACGAGGCACTTGATGAAGACGCGTGGGGCAGATGCTAGGCCGAAAGGTAACACTCGATATTGGAAGTGTTTTGGGCCTACTAGGAATCGCAGGAATCTGCGATGTGATGGAGTGATTGAAATGTGCATGTAAGTGTCCTGAAGGTCTAGAAAGCAGAGCCAGTCTCCCCTTTGAAGAAGGGGAAGTAGAGAACCCAAGGTCACCATCTTGAACTTTTTTCTTTGTAGGTATTTGTTTAGAGTGCGAAGATCCAATATTGGGCGAACCCCACCTGACTTTTTTGATATCAGGAAATACCTGGAATAGAACCCTTGCCCCTGTTCTGAGAGGGGCACTGGTTCTATTGCTCGGGACTGGAGGAGGAGGAAGACCTCCTGCTCCAAAAGTGGTGAATGGTCGGATGTTCCCCACGTCAGCCGAGGCGGGGAATCCGGTGGGACAGAGAGAAAGTTGAGGTGGTAACCCTGGGATACTATTGCCAGTACCCACTGATCTGTGGTGACTGTGTGCCATAGGCTGGAGAAGTGGCACAACCAGCCGCCGACCGGAATAGTTGAAAGTGGAAGCTGGGTACTGCTCTCTAGAAGGGAGTCAAAAACCTGACACCGGACCTGATTGAGGGGCTGGCTGCGACTTCTGCCCTCTAGGCTGCCTAGGTTGGCCTTTTTGGTAAGGCTTAGAAGGCCTACCTCTCGGCACTGGGGGATAGTATCTCCTCTGCCGGTAGAATTGCCTCTTGGAATCCCTCTTAAAGGATCTTTTGGACGAAGAGGAGGGATCAGAGGGCAGTAAGGAGAGCTGGCACAGAGTCTCTTGGAGGTCCTTGAGCTGCGCCACTGTTTCTTGAATCTTTTCCCCGAAAAGATTATCCCCCGCACAGGGCAAGTCAGCCAATCTGTCTTGTACCTCTGGTCTAAGGTCTGAAGATTTTAGCAGGCCCATCTCCTTGCACTGATACCAGCTGCCAACACCCTAGAAGTGGTATCAAAGATGTCATACGCTGATCGTACTTCATGCTTGCCAGCATCTAAGCCCTATTGTGCTAGGGCATGAAGTTGGTCCTGGAACTGCAGAGGTAAGGCCTCAGCAAAGTCTTGAATCTTCGTGAACAAGGCCCTATTGTATTGGGTCATGTAGAGTTGGTAGGATGCAATGCGAGAAATGAGCATTGATCCATGGAATACCCGTCTTCCAAATGCATCCAGGAACTTCTGATCTTTCCTTGGGGGAATGGATGAGTGAGGTTTGGCGCGTCTAGCCCTCTTTTGGGCTGACTCTACAACCACCAAGTGATGATCCAACAGAGTTCTTTGGAAGTCAGGGGCTGATTGAACTAGGTAGGTGGCATCTGCTTTTCGGTTAACAGGTGCCACCGAGCCAGGGTGCTCCCAGTTTCTCTTCAAAAGGTCCAAAAGGATGTCATGAATAGGGATGGACATGATTTCCTTTGGAGCATCGAGAAACTGTAGAAGCTCTAGCATCTGTTGTCTAGTCCTCTTCTGTCTGAAGCTGGAATGGTACCATTTCAGACATCTCCTTTACAAAATTAATAAAGGACAGGTCCTCTGGAGGAGAAGGCTTCCTTTCATCAGGAAGGGAGGGCTGTGAAGGTAGATCATCAGAATCCTGGGACAAATTGTCAGTCCAAGGATTATAAGGGTCATCACCAGTTCCCAAATGTTCTTCAGAAGGAAGTAACGAAGTTATTCCTGAAGGCCCTGGCCTGGGCATCGATGGTCCCGAAGGAGGAATCGAAGGCATTGATGGAGGCATCGAGAGCATCGATGGCAGCATCGCTGGTGGCACCGATGGAATCGGTGACATCGATGGATGTGTCAGTGGCAGCACTCCCGATGGTGGAATGAAGAGCGGTGTTTCTTCATCCTCCTCCGACGACAAGGGAATTGGCGAGGAAGGAGTCAGGTCCCTCGGAATAACCGGTGGAAGGGCACCAATTAACTTGTCCATTCTAGCCAATAGCGGTGCAAGTGCCATGGGTATCGGGACGGTGACCGGAGGAGGAACCGGTATCGATGGAAGTTGAAAGCCCTGGAGTGCTTTGCCAATGGCCTCTTGGCTCATCCGATCCAATTCCTCACGGAAATCTGGGGCATGAATACCCGGTTCCGGAGTGGGAGGTAGCACTGGCATAGCCGGAGGGTCCACCGGTGAAGGTGGAATCACGGATCCCAGCACCTGTCCAGGTGGGGAATGCCTCGGTGATCCAGAGACAGAAGAGGACAAAGCCTTTTCTGTGCGGAACTTCTTGTCGGAGGCTTAGACGTCGATGTCGAGGGTTTCCGGTATCGATGGCCTGAGCTTTCCGATGACGATGTCGATGCTTTTCTCGATGTTCACCCCAGTGTTTTTCCTTAGGGGAAACAGAGGGGATCGACACCCGTGGAGTCGTCGAGACCAGTTGGGTAGCAGCGGATTCCTGATGCTGGCACGACGTAGACGGCACTGGTTCAGACGACATTGAAGCTATTGATGGCGGGGTTTTTGGCCAAAAGAGAAGACCCATCTTATCGAGTCGAGCCTTGCGACCCTTTGGTGTCATTTGGGCACATTTGGTGCAAGTAAGGACATCGTGGCTGGACCCCAAGCACATCAAACAGACCGTGTGAGGGTCAGTGATAGACATTGTTCGAGTACAGTCAGGGCACGGACAGAAACCAGACACCATGGCTTCGACAAAATTTAGTCACAGTGCGGTCGATGGCCGGTAGGCCGCGAGGAAAAAACTCGACGGGAATCTACCACAAACGGGCAAAAAACTTACCGTTCGACCGCAGAGCAAAGAAATCGATAAGGGGACCCCTGTGGGGTAAAATATTTTGAAATTTTTTTAACAAAGTTCTGTGAGGAAAATTCCTGTCAGGAATCTCTAAAGAGCTCCTTAACCCGCATGGCTACTACTGCGCAGAAAAAAGAAGACTGAAGAGGACCCCTGCTGGCTGCAGGGTTGATGCTATGCTGGGCATGCCCAGTAGGTGCCAGTCAAAGTTCTGGAAACTTTGACAAAAGTGTTCCGTGATTGAGTTCCATCCTGATGATGTCACCCATATGTGAGAACTACCATCCTACTTGTCCTGTGAGAATGTACTACTCTTCAGTTTGTCAATCTGGCCTACTACATCTTCCAGGTTCACCATAATTTGGTTCAGTTCATCTGAATCAACACCCTGAGAAGTGTCTCCAGAACGGGTATCTCCCCAATATCCTTTTCAGTAAACACCAAAGCAAAGAATTTGTTTAGTATTTCCGCAATGGTCTTATCTTCCCTAAGTGCCCCTTTAACCTCTCTATCATCTAACGGTCCAACCAATTCCCTCAAAGGCTTTATGCTTTCGATATATTTTTTAAAGTTTTTATTATGAGTTTTTCCTCTATAGCCAACTTCTTTTCAAATTCTCTCTTAGCCTGTATTATCAATGTCTTACAATTAACTTGCCAATGCTTATGCTTTACCCTATTTTCCTCTGCTGGATCCTTCTTCCAATTTTTGAATTAAGATCTTTTGGCTAAAATAGCCTCTTTCATCTATACTGGCAATCATTTGGCCATCCTTCTACCTTTCTTAATGTGTGGAACACATCTAGACTGCGCTTCTAAGATGGTGTTTTTAAACAATGTCCACACCTGTTGCACACTCTTTACCTTTGTAGCTACACCTTTCAGTTTTGGGGTCTTTTTTTTTTTTTTTTTAGCTATTTTCCTCATTTTGTCAAGTTTCCCTTTTGTAAGTTTAGTGCTAGAGCCATGGATTTACTTACTGTCCCCCTTCCTGTCATTAATTCAAATTTGATCATGCTATGATCACTATTGCCAAGCAGCTCCATCATCATAACCTCTCTCACCAGATCCTGGTCTCCACTGAGAATTAGATATAAAATGTCTCCCTCTCTTGTCAGTTCCTCAACCAATTGCTCCATAAAACTGTCATTTATTCCATCCAGGAACTTTCTCTCTCTAGCATGTCCCGATGATACATTTACCCAGTCAATATTGGGGTAATTGAAATCTCCCATCATTACCGCACTACCAATTTGGTTAGCTTCCCTAATTTCTCTTAGCATTTCACTGTCCGTCTCACCATCTTGACCAGGTGGACGGTAGTATACTCCTATCACTATAGTCTTCCCCGACACACAAGGGATTTCTACCCATAAAGATTCAATTGTGCATTTAGTCTCATGCAGGATGTTTATCCTGTTGGACTCTATGCCATCCCGGACATAAAGCGCCACACCTCCTCCCGAGTGCTCCTCTCTGTCATTGCGATATAATTTGTACCCCGGTATAGCACTGTCCCATTGGTTATTCTCTTTCCACCATGTCTCTGAGATGCCAATTAAGTCTGTCATCATTCACTGCTATACATTCTAATTCTCCCATCTTACTTCTTAGACTTCTGGCATTAGCATACAAACATTTCAAAGTTTGTTTTTTGTTTGTATTTTCATTCTGCTTTTTAATTGATAGGGATAAGTTAGAATTTTTTAGCTCAGATGAGTTTTTAGTTACAGGCACTTGGACTATTTTTCTAATTATTGGAACCTCACTGTCGGGATGCCCTAATTCTAATGCATCATTAGTATCCTTTGAAGATACCTCTCTCCGAACCATGCGCTGCTGAGCGACTGTCAGCTTTCCCCTTTGTTCTTGTTTTGCTGGACTGATATTCACTTTTGATGTTATGTCCTTTACTTCTTTTGCCATTTTTTCTAAGATGGGTTCTTGGCATGAGGCTTTCATTCCTGGTAGTTCTTTCATATATTTTTACTACTACTTAACATTTCTCTAGCACTACTTGATGTACAAAGTACTGTATACACAAAAAGACCTAAGTTTTATCATAGTATCTGCATAAAAGCATGACAATCTGGCAGCGGCAGTAAAGGTAATCCAGAACTCTCCTTAGGTGCAGATGAGTCCATCTCAGCTTCCAGTACAGGTGAAGATGAGCTACTAATATCCAAAGAACTGGTACAGGAGCCACTGATGGTTTTATGATGTTTATGAGGTGAATAGTTATGTCCTGAAGTAAGATGATCTTCAGCGCATTTGCGCTTTTGTGCTGAACTACTTGTGCCATGATTATGCCTTTTGTAATGCAGAGTATGTCTGCGTGGTGACTGTTCTGCGCTATGGTCTCTTTTCTGCACCAATTTCTTGGCGCTGTTATGTTTTCGTACTGATGTTTTTGTGCCATGACATTTTGATGCCAAAGCCTCTGTATCAAAAATGTACTTCCACACCAACATTTTTGCACAATCTGGATATAACACTGAAGGTTTGACACTGTGGTGCTTCTGCATCAACAATCTTTCAGTTCTGTATGCTCTCTCCAATGGCTCTGCACTGTATCTTCTCTGTGCCGATGGGTCTGCCTTTAGATTAAAAATGCTGATGTTTTTTGTACAGGTTTATTTTTACAAGCCTAACAAGAAGATGATATTTTTTCTTGAACTTGATTTACCATCCAGTGAATATGACAACTCATATCTCAATATGAGATCTCTGTAACTTGGGCCTACTGGGGTATTTTCCCCCAGAGACTGAAGTTTGCCAGGTCATGGTCTGACCATCTTAGGCAAAGATCATGTAAATCTTTACTGGCCATTTTATGATGACATTTGTGGCATAGTTTAAAAGGAGTTTTCCCCTTCCTTTTATTTTCTTCGAATGTCAATATCATTCAATGCAATGATGCTTGGAGAGAATTTGAGCCAATCGTTCTCAATCACAGACAAATAAGATTAAGGAGATGAATACAGTGATGCTAAACTGGAAGACTCGTGCATGCTTATATATACGTCTAGTAACTGAGATAATTTTACCAGATCTCAGCACTGTTAGATAACATCACCCACTTGTGCGGCTGTATTGCACTGCTTGTCGATGGAGAACGTAGAGTTACTTACCTGTAACAGGTTTTCTCCGAGGACAGCAGGATGTTATTCCTCAGACATGGGTGGCATCAGCAGATGGAGCCCTGACATGGAAAACGTATGTCAAAATTTCTAGAACTTTGACTTGGCACACTGAGTATGTTCAGCATGCCCTATACCACACGTCCATGTGAGGTCCCTCTCCAGTCTTATAACATAGAATTATATATATCAATAAATAGGAGAAATCCAACTCCATGGGGTGGTGGGAGAGTTTCATGAGAACTAACATCCTGCTGTCCTCGGAGAACACCTGATACAGGTAAGCAACTCTGCTTTCGCCAAGGACAAGCAGGATGGTAGTTCTCACACATGGGTGAATCCTTAGCTACAGGCTGCTACCCAACATAAAAGGGGACCAATAGACACCTAATTAGGTGCCAACGGGCACAACAATAATGATGCTGTTGGTAACAAGAAGGGGAGACAGCCTGAACCCAAACAGTGGGTCCTATGTAGGGAGAGTTGGGTTCTACACCTCAAAGAGATTCCGGAGGACAGATTGGCTGAACCTACTATTGTGTCGATGTGAAGGTGTGGAGAGAACTCTACTTTGCAGCCTTACAGATCTCCTCCACGGGAACTGCTCATAAGTGGGCCACTGATGCTGCCATGGCTCTGACAGAATGAGCCTTGACATGACCCCCAAGGTTCAGTCCCACCTGGGTATAACAGAAGGAGATGCAATCTACTAGCCAATGGGATATTGTCTGTTTGGCAATGGCAATGCCCAACCTATTACTATAAAAAGAAAAAAAAAAGTTGAGTAGACTGTCTGAGGGCTTCTGTACACTCCATATAGAAGCTAAGGCTCACTTGCAGTCCAAACTGTGCAGTGCTCGTTTGCCTTGGTGCAAATGGGGCCTGGGAAAGAATGTTGGCAGGACGATGGACTGGTTAAGATGGAAGTCCGTCACCACTTTAGGCAGGAACTTAGGGTGCGTACGCAAACCACCCTATCATGATAAAACTTAGTTGTAAAGTAGATAAGTCACTAAGGCTGGAGCTTGCTGACCCTGCATGCTGAAGTGATCGCCACCAAAAATATGACCTTCCAAATGGGCATAACATCTACATCATAGTGGTATATGCCAATTGCACTGAGATGGACTCTAATGGAGTTGGTTTTTAAGCCAGCTTCCAATAGGTGTAGAAGATAATCAAGCAGTTTTTGTGTGAGGCAGGAGAATGGATCTAGGGCCTTCTACTCACACCACACGGAATGACCTTCTTCACTTCAGTCCATAGGACTTATTTTATTTATTTATTTATTTATTCAACCTTATATACCGACTTTCAAGTTCATTTCAAGGCGGTTTACATTGATTGAAATTGCAGTAGCAACATTCAAACACATATATACTAAAAACATATCATTATACATATTACATGGCTAAAATACATTAAAACAAAAAGGCTACCTGGCTAAAAATACATTAAAACTAAACCCTTTCAAGTCCCAACAATTCTACCACATCTTCCCAGGTTTACCCCCCTTCCCTCCACCCATCCATCTACCCTCCTCCCCCCCCCCCCCCACCCATCTCCCCTCCTTCCCTCCTCAACTCTCATCTCCTTCCTCCCCTAATGCCCCTATACTACTGTGGTGGATGGGATCAATTATTTAGGCTAAAAGCCTGTTCGAATAACCAGGTTTTTATCTGCTTCCTAAAACTATTAATATCCTCCTCTGTCCGGATCTCAGCAGGTAAGGAATTCCACTTTTTTCTTTTTTTTGGCCCTGCTAAAGACTTTCTAGTGGAAGGCTTTCTAGAAGCCACCAGGACCCAAGACACATCTTTTGAGAGATTGAGTGGTTACAGAATTAAACTGTCAACATACAGGCTGTGAGTGACAGGACCTGGAAATTGGGGTGTCACAACCTGCCTTGATCTTGCATGATGAGATCTGGGGAAGTCCCCAGACTGATCAGTCTCTGGATGGACATTTCCCCTAGGAGTGTAAACCAGACCTGTCTCGACCAATGAGGGGCTATGAAGATCATAGTCCCTTTGTCCTCACGAAGCTTCAAGAGAGTCTTCATCACTAAGGGAATCAGAAGATACAAGTAGAGAAGAACCTTGCCCCAATGATGGACAAGGGCGTCCGAGGCTGCTTTGCCGTCTGACTTGGACAGGGAGCAGAACCAAGGCACCTTTCTGTTGCAAGGGATGCAAATAGATCTACGTCTGGGCTCCCCCAGAGGTGAAATATACAATTCACCATACCCTGGTCCAGGGACCACTCATGGAGTCTGAAGGGACGACTCAATCTGTCCACTACCACGTTATCTGTCCCGGCCAGGTATATGGCCCAAAGCACCATCCCATGAGATAGGGCCCATGACCAGATCTGGACTGCTTCCTGACATAGAAGGTATGATCCTGTACCTACCTCCTTGTTGATATACCACATTGCTACCTGTCTGTCAATTTGGATCAGGATAATTCTGTTGGACAGCCGATCTCTGAAAGCCCATACTACGTACCTGATCACGCAAAGCTAAACCCATCTACATAAGCTCCCCAGCCCAGGGCGGACACATCCATGGTTTGGACAATTCGGGTAGGAGGACTTCGAGAAGAGAACCCCTGTTCCAGATTTGAAAGTACCCGCTACTAGGCTAACGAGTCCCAGAGGGATGGGGTGACTCGGATGCAATCTTGGAAGTTCTGCATGGCCTGGCACCACTGTGACCACAGAATCCATTGGGCGCTGTGCATGTGTAATCGTAGCAAGGGAGTGACATGGACAGTTGCGGCCATATGGCCCTACAGACTCAACATGTGCCAGGCTAACACCTGTTGGCTCTGCTGAATCTCTGCCACAATGATCATCAAAGTGACAGCCCTTTGACAAGGCAGGAAGGCCTTAGCCTGAGCTGTATCTAGCAGGGCTCCTATGAAATCCAATTGAGGTAACAGGCCAAGATGGGACTTTGGGTAGTTGATGACGAATCCTAGCGACTCCAAAACCCAGATGGTCAAGCGCATGGACATGACGGCCCCCTGCCTGAGATGAGCTCTTGACCAGCCAATTATCCAGATAAGAGAAAACATGCACCCCCAGCCTGCAGAGGTGTGCTGCCATCTTGGCCAGGCATTTTGTGAAGACACATTTATTTATTTTATTTATTTAATGCTTTTTTATACCGACATTCATGATACAGATCATATCATATCGGTTTACAAGGAACAAGGGGGAAATAACGTTAACATAAACAAAGATAGCGAAAAGTTACAATAAAACAGGGGTACTCGAACTGGGAAGAAGAGAAGCCAGAGGCAGAGGTAACTCAGAACTAAACAATATCAAGTCATGTACAATATCAGAATTGGGGTGCATCGACTAGAGGGCCTTGGAGTGTTACTGTAGCTGGGGAGGTCCCTGATCAAGGGAAGGCTTGTAGAAATAGCCAAGTCTTGAGTTTCTTTCTGAACGTCAGTAGACAGGGTTCTTGTCTAAGGTCAGGGGGCATAGCATTCCAGATGGTTGGCGCCCTGTCGAGAAGGCTTGTTCTTTGGTGGATGAGTGGAGTGTGGATTTGGCTGGGGGAGGGTGTAGCGAGCCCTTGTAAGCTTCTCTGATGGGTCTAGAAGAGGTGTGCAGAATGAGTGGATAGTGGATATCGATAGGGGTCCAGTTGTAAATGGATTTGTGAATAATGGTGAGACACTTGTGTAAGATTCTAAAGCTCACAGGGAGCCAGTGCAGATTTTTTAGGATGGGTGTGATGTGGTCTCTTCTGTTGGAATTTGTTAAGATTCTAGCAGCCGAGTTTTGAAGCATCTGAAGCAGTTTGGTGGAGGAGGCGGGAAGGCCTAGTAGAATGGAATTGCAGTAGTCTAATTTGGAAAATATAATGGCCTGGAGTACAGATCTGAAGTCCTGAAAGAACAGAAGCGGTTTGAGTCTTTTTAGCACCTGAAGTTTGAAGAAGCAGTCTTTGGTTGTGTTGTTGATGAACTTCTTTAGATTTAACTGGTTATCAATTATAACTCCAAGGTCTCTTGCTTGGCTGACCAGGGTGTTGGTGTGGGTCGATTGAATATTATCGTTGTGGTTGGGAGATATAAGGAGCATTTCTGTCTTAGACATGTTCAGAACCAGGTTTAGGTTAGTGAGGAGGTAGTTGATATCTTGGAGACAGTTGTCCCAGAACTTAAGTGTTTTTGAGAGGGATTCGGTTATTGGGATCAGGATTTGTACGTCGTCGGAGTAGAGATAGTGTTTAAGTTTTAGATTTGTGAGCAACTGGCAGAGGGGAAGAAGGTATATGTTGAAGAGTGTGGGGGACAGAGAGGAGCCCTGCGGTACTCCTCTTGAGGAGTTGATGAGAGGAGATTCCTTGTTATTGATCTTTACGTTGTAGTCTCTGTTACTGAGAAAGGAGTCGAACCATTTGAAGGCCGTACCTGTTATCCCGATGTCTGAAAGTCGTTTAAGGAGAATGGAGTGATTCACCGTGTCGAATGTGGCTGAGATGTCAAGAAGTACTAGAAGGAAGGAGTGTCCAGAGTCCAGACCCATGATGAGGTGATCTGTAAGGGAGATGAGGAGGGTTTCGGTGCTTAGTGATTTGCGAAATCCATATTGCGTTGGGTGGAGAATGTTGTAGTCTTCCAGGTAGTCTGATAATTGGGTATTGACTATTTTTTTCCATAATCTTAGCCACAAAAGGCAGGTTCCTGATGGGGCTGATGCTAGCCCAAATAATAACACTCGGTACAGGAAGTGCTGTTTTCACCACCACAAATCAGAGATACTTCCTGTGACTGGGGAAGATCTCAATGTGAGTGTACGCGTCCTTTGGATCAAGGGAGTCAGTCCCCTTTTTGCAAAAAGGGGCTCAAGGTGCCCAGAGAAACCATATTGAACTTTTCTTTTTTGAGAAATTTGTTCAAGGCCTTAGATCTAGGATGGGACAGAGACCTCCTGTTTTCTTTGGAATCAGGAAGTACCTGGAGTAAAATCCTCTCCTTCTTTGCCCCGGTGGGACAGGCTCAACTGCTTTGGCTGTTAAGATGGAAGAGAGCTCCATTAACAGTACCTCCTAATGTGCTTCCGGCCCCCAAAACAGGCTCAGAGGGCAATTTGGCAGGATACCCAATAGGTTCAATTGGTACCCTTGACGGTCGATGGAAAGAACCCACCGGTCCAAGGTTTTACTGGACCACTGGTTTGCAAAAAACCTGCCCCCAACCAGAAGGGCCAACGTCTCGGGTAAGATGGCCTATGCTCCTTATGACCCAGTCAAAACCCCGTCCCTGGAGTTGACTGAGGCGCCAGCTGAGGCTTGGGGGCTCTCTGCTGCCTGGGATGGCCCTGATGCTGTTAACGGGAGTGAAGGGAAAGAGGATAGTACTTCCCTCTAGTGAAAGAACGATTTCCTCTGACCCAATCTAGCCAATCTCCTACAGGAGGAGGACGGATCCAGAGAGATGGTGGAGACTTATTGGAGGGTTTCATGGTGATCCCGGAGCTGGGCCACTGCATCCCTCATCCTATCTCTGAAGAGATTCTCTCCAGTACATGGCACACCAGCAAGTCCTTCCTGTACCTCCGGTCGGAGATCCGAGGCCCGCAAACATGCCATTCTGCAGGCACCAACTCCTGCTGCGGAGACCTTCGATGCAGTCTCGAAAATGTCGTAGGTTGATCGAACCTCATGTTTTCTGCACTCCAGGCCCTTATGCACCACTGACATGAGGGTGTCCTGCTAGGAAGCTATGTGGGCAATCATGGTCTCTTGAAACACCTTTTTCCCTAAGAGCATCCATCGCTCTGTAGTCCTTCCCCAGGGGTGCTGAGGAATAGGTCTGAGAATGCTTGGCTCTCTTGAGAGATGATTCGACCCACCACCAACTGGTGAGGCAGCCGACGCTTATCAAATCTGGCAGCCTTCAGGACAAGGGAGACCCCATTAGCCTTCTTGTTAATGGGAGGCACTGTGAGGGGGTGTTCCCATATCCTCAGCAGCAACTCCTTATGGATATCATGTACTGGGTCCACCACAATCTCCTTAGGAGGCTTCACAAATTGAGGGATCTCAAGCTTTTTGTGCCTGGCATCCTCCTTCATCAGTAACTGAATGGGATGGCTTCTGCCATCACGCTCACAAACCATGTAAAGGTTAAGTCCTCAGGTGGAGACTTCCTTTGCTCTTCTGGAGCTCTCCATGGTGTCATTTCCCGAGGGGTCAGGGACCCTCATCCTCACTGTAAGCAACAGGGGATGGTGCCCTAGGCGCTCAGCCTTCATCCAGAGGTGAAGGTATTGGCAGAGCTGGATGGTGGGGGGGGGGGGGGGGTGCTATAGGCCTCGGCATCTCTGCTGGCATGGGCGGAGCTTCCGCCTCAGAGGAACCAGCAATGATCACTGTATCATTAGAGAGAGGCTGCAGTGCCCTGACATCCACTGATGCCATCCCAGGAACCGACGCAAGCGATAATGCACCAATGAGCGCATTGAGTTTCTCCAGTAGCAGTTCCAGTTCCAGCTTCAGTGCCATTGGTGCCACAGGACTGATGCCCTCCATCACCTGATCCACTGCCAGCTGGACTCGCCACTCCAGCTCCTCCTAATGTTGCCGATGCCAACACTGACTGGGAGGAAGGACGGTTGGGGCCAGATCCTCTTCGGACCCGTAAGGCAGATCGGTGACTGGCATCAGGGCCAGTAGAGACCATAGCAGACTCCCAGCACTGACAGAGGATTGGAGCTCCTCACTGTGAGGTCGCTTCGGGGGCATCATAGCATGTGCCAGTGCAACCCCGGTCCCAGCACCGTGCATAGAGAGTGACCGGTGTCAATGCTGCTTCTGCTTCCCTCAATGCGTGGCCCGGTCCTTCCCCGGTGCCGAGGCCAATGACAAGGAACCTGACATCCTCTATCTGAAGGAGCTCGACAATGGTTGGTCTCTAGTGCCCCTTTCCGCCAATGGTACCGACTGAACCAATGATCCTGCCAATGTTGATGGTGCAGTGTCCATTGATGCGGCTCTGAGGTCCAGCAATGCCGATGCCTTTAACGCTGATGGCTCGGTCTTTCTCAACCCAAAGAGTTCCATCTTGTCAAGCCGAAGACAATGTCTCTTCAGGATCATTTGTGCACATAAGTGGCAACCCCAGACATAATGCAATGCCCCCAGAGGACACGTCACATGGGGGTCCTTAATGGACACAGTCCAAGTGCACCAGGCGCATTGCTAGAAACCAGATGTGGGCATGATAGAACGAAATAAAAGGGACACAAAATCAAAATCAATGGCAGTGGGTGTCAATGTTCGGCGGGCACCAAAGCACCACCACCGTGGGGGGAATCGACCACAAAAGGAAACTTACTAATAGACGACAAAAACCCTGACTAGGAACGCTATTGGAGATGGCTCGAAAGGGACCCGGCATCGAACGTTGGGAAAAAAAAAAAAGAAGTGAAAGAGAAAGTTTTCTAAAACAGGCCAAAAAGGCCAAGATTAGAACTCGCCAACCATGATTCTGCAGCTCCGCAGAAAAAGTGAGACTGTAGAGGGATCCCACATGGACACATGGTATAGGGCATGCTGGGCATACTCAGTGTGTTACGTCAAATCTCTAGACACTGACTTAAGTTTTCCACATTAGGGCTCCATCTGATGTCACCCATGTGTGAGGACTACCATCCTGCTTGTCCTTGGAGAACGAGTTTTTATTATTACTTTAGAATTGTTTAGATACAATGTAAGGGTGATAAAGTTTAGCTAAGATGTGAAGGTAACCTTTGCTTACACTTACTTTAAATTAACTTCCCACTTCAGAACAGTACAGTCACTGCCTCCTGCTGTGAAGACATAGCAGCCATCATATGATGTGACAAGGTCTGAAACCCCTGCAGGATGGCAAATCAGAGCAGACGACCTGTGTGGATTACCATCAATTGGTAAAATCTGCAAACCAACCTATCAGGATGGAGAAATAGTGTCTCAGTTTGTTTTAGAAGTTTAGGTTTAACACAGTGTATAAGGCAAATGAACATTCTGGATATATGTATGACATCCCTCAGAGAAAGACTTGGTACAAGTAAGAGGGAGATGTGTTAATCTCCTATTGGAATGCACCAGGGTCAGGGAATTTGTAAGTGCAAGACAGCCAAAATTAGCAAAGGTTTAGCAAGAAACACATCCAACCTAAAGAACTGGCTGCTCGGATAATTGTTCTGGAAATCAGCATATCCAATGTTTCAATTTCTGGATGCAATCCTACATGCCTCTTTCTTATGGTCTTCCCAAAATCTTACTTGCTTTAAATGGGTTCTCTTTCATAGCTGAGGCCTAGTTCCCAATGAACTAGAAAACAACTCTCCTCACAGCCATCCATGCCCCCTTTGAATCTGAAATTCTTATATTTAGCACTGTTATAGCAGCTTTAGAAGAAACATTTCAAACCAGCTTACATGGTCACAAAGCATTTTACCCAAATTAACTGGCTGTCTGAAAACGGCCCTGCCTCAGTACCGCTAAAAGTAGTCACTTTGTTCCGCAATGCACAGACTTTTAACTGCAGTAAGAGGCAGCGTTCCCAGGTGTGTGTCTGATTGGGGAGGAAAAGTAAGCGCATAGAACAGATTTTCAAATTTATGCTTGAACTTTTCCACCACAAAAATCCACCTGCAGGAAAAGCCGGTGCGCGTCACTGTGTGTACTTTGTACTCACAGCACGTTTTGAAGCAAAAGTTTGTGTGCAAAGCCCATGGGTGAAAAGTGCAGTGTGGTCAGCTTGAAACTTGCCTTAAGACTAGAGATCTCGTTTATGAAAGATTATTATCAGGCAGAAATGACAGACTCTAAGAGTGTTGGTGATGTTTTAAGCTTGTGAATTCAAGTACAGGGTACGTGAAAATAAATGGATTACAAAAAGACATGTTACCTTATCATCCGTAATATATGCCAGATACCCTTTTCTTGTATTTTGTCTGTTGGTATAAGTAAGGATTTCTATCTTTTTAAGAGGAGAACCATAAGTGGGTCCTAAAAGTGTCTTCCTGTGGAGCAAAACAGAGCCATCAATTTCACCTATTCATCAGGTAAAACACCCAAAACTGCTTTCTTGTTTTAGTGTCAAATTCTGAACTTATTTTCTTTCTATTTCAAAATACAAAGAAACAAAGGATACCCCTAAAACCCCTAGGGACTATATCGCAAGCAGAGAAGCCGGAAGACTTTTGAACAACCCTCAGGGACTCACTGCTGCACATGCAAGCACTGGCACTGAAGGCATATTGTCAGCTGACAGTATCGTAGGAAGAACTGAGCAGAGGTCCACAGAAGACCACGCCACATCAGGGGCACATGCAGCCAAGGAGTCAAACAGCCTAAAAGAGGGAAGATACGATCGAAGTCTACAAAATAATGAGTGGAATGAAGCAAGTAAATGTTAATCAGTTCGTTTACTCTTTCGAAAAGTACAGAGACCAGGGTACTCACAATGAAGTTACTAGGTGATACATTTAAAACTAACACGAGAAAATTTTTTTTGTACTCAATGTATAACTAAGCTCTGGAATTCTTTGCAAGAGGATGTGATGAAAGCTAACAGTGTAGCTGTATTTAAAAAAGGTTTGGACAAGTTCCTGATGGAAAAGTCTATAAACCATTATTAAGGTGGAGTTGCAGAAATCCACTGCTTATCCCTGGGATAATCAGCTTGGAATCTATCCAGGGCCGGTGCAAGGGGATTAGGCACCCTAGGCACCTTCTGTGTTATGCGTGCCGTCCGCAGCAGACCCGCAGCACGGCCCGCTCACCTTCTTACACAGACTCCAGCTCCTGATTCCTCCTTGCTAGCGGAGGTGGACCACCGGCTCCGACCTCGGGCTGCCTCTGGAACCTCCGGCTTTGCCATGGTCCCCAGTGTTGCCAGTCATTGGTCCGTGGAGAGACGCCACCACCCGCGCCGTGCCCCTCCCAAGGCGCACACGCATCGCTAATCCTTTTGAAGGGCCCGCAGCGGGAACCTGGCTGCGGCCTCGGATGATGACATCAGACTCTCTAATGTATTTAAACTCAGGCCTCCCTCCATAGCGTTGCCTTTGCAACAGGTCTCCTCGTACTCAGAGTACTTGTTGCTGATAGAGAATCCTCTCTATTCCTTGTTCCTGACCTTCGTTGTTCCTGGTTCCTGCCTTCATCGTTCCTGCCCTGTCTTTGTGTTGGACTGACTCTACGGATATCGACTTTGCTTTGTTTGACTATGCTTCAGCCTATCTCCAGACCCGGACCTCTGCTACGCCCGACTACTCTTCTGCCTATCTCCAGACCCAGACCTCTGCTACGCCCGACTACTCTTCTGCCTATCTCCAGACCCAGACCTCTGCTACGCCCGACTACTCTTCTGCCTATCTCCAGACCCAGACCTCTGCTACGCCTGACTATGCTTGACTTCTCCGTGATCAGACATCGCCTTGATTGACTATGCTATAGACTTCTCTGTGTTCAGAATTCTACATTGCTTGCCATGACCTCCACTTGCCGCCGGCCCTGATCCAAGCCTATCATTGACGCCTCTTCTAGCC
Organism: Rhinatrema bivittatum; assembly: GCF_901001135.1. Taxonomy (NCBI): domain Eukaryota; kingdom Metazoa; phylum Chordata; class Amphibia; order Gymnophiona; family Rhinatrematidae; genus Rhinatrema; species Rhinatrema bivittatum. The sequence continues at coordinate 21,565,516 of NC_042625.1, forward strand.
TATGCCCTGGATGTAGACTTAGCAGGCTTCGGCCTATCTTTGCTCGAGCACCTCCAGCTACTCTCCGTTCCATTGGTGCCCAAGTTCCAGTACTGTGCCCAGTCCAGGGTAGGACTACACCATCTATCGATTGTTGTCTCTGGGCTGAACCAACCTCTCTCACTAACCTACCTCGAGGCCCACCTAAGTCCTGCTGGCCCCGGCACCCAAAGGTTCAACCCGCGGGGAACGAGGGCTGGTATAGGTGAAGCTCCAGCGGCCTTTACCTCCAGCCCACTCCACCTGCCGACAGTGGAGACCCGTAGGTCCTCACCTAAGGGTTGCTTCAACTCCTCCTCGGCCCAAGGGTCCACCTCCGACGCAACAGTTTTGTGTTGTGCCCCTCCCCCCCCCCCCAGTTGCAGACCCGACTCCTACCTCTCGCAAGCTGCAGCAGCAAAGAGGAGTGGAGATTCAAATCCTCACTCCTCTTTGCCACCGCCACTCGTGCCCCCTAACAGTTGGCACCCTAGGCCCAGGCCTAGCTCTCCCAGTGCTTCCGCCGGCCCTGTATCTACCCCTTGAGATCCTGCCAGGAACTCTGTCCTGGCTTGACCACTGTTGGAAACAGGATGCTGGGCTTGATGGACCATTGATCTGTCCCAGTATGGAAAGTCTTATATTCTTACGTTCTTAAGATCTCAGATTTTGGGCAGATGTGGAATGCTCACTAACACAGCAATACACAGGAAGCATCATTTTCAAAAGAGACTTTAATCACAGAAAGTCTTTTGCAGTAAACTTATGCATATTTGTCATTTGCCCAGAAGTTTACCTGGACTGAGCAGAGGCATTCCTGGTGGCCGAGCTGGGGAGGGATTTGGACTTGCAAGCACACTTTTGGAATTCAGAAAGTATGTGCATACATTTTCAAGGAAAATTTGTGTGAATATTTCAGCAGATGTAACTTGTACAGGTGGATTTGCTGGGATAATTTTCAGAGCAAACTTATACATGTAATTACACTTTGAAAACTGGAGCAACTTCTGTGCATTTTTCATCAACTTGGAAATTAATAGAGGAGTGGTTCAGTAGTTAGAGCAGGGGACTGAGAACCAGGGAAACTAGGTTCAAAGCCTGCTTCTGCCACAGACTGAGCAGGTCACTTATTTATTTATTTATTTATTTATTTATTTAAAGTCTCTTCTATACCGATAGCCGTTCGCACATCGTATCGGTTCACAAAAAACAAGAACTTTTGGGAGGAGCCCTTACAAGTAACCAAGCAATACAATTAACAGGGAGAGATACAATTAACAGGGGGAGTGGATAATACTGGGAGGCATAACACGATAAGTACTTATTGAATACATAAAACAACAATAGTATAATAACAATGTACAAGAGTCCGCAGTCGTAAGGCAATCTTCGTCAAAAATTCGGTGGCGGCTTAACATGGAGAAATTTTAAGTAGTGGGAAGTGATGTGGGGTAGGCTTGCTGGAAAAGCCACTTCCCCTCTACTGCCTCAGTTACAACTCATTGTAAGCCCTCTGAAGAAATAACTATAGTACCTGATCTCTAACGCATTTTAAGCTTGGATTTGGAAAAGGCAAGTGATAAAATCTAAATCCAAAATGACCCTCTAAGGGCATACTTTTTGCCAGTGGGCTTGCTCCAATTCTCAAAGTGAAAATATGCATGAATCTTTGCTTTGAAGCCTGCCATGGGTAAAACATACCCATGGTCATCACACCTGCTTTTGCAGTGGGTAGAATTTTGTTTGGAAATGTACACATAAATAGGTGAATTTTTAAAGGAATTATTTATGTAAATGTAACATACTATCATAGCAATTTTCAAAAGTCATTTACCTGCATTAAGTGCAATTAACGTGGATAAAACCTATGGATAGTTTGATGGCATATACTTAGCAATTTTCAAAAGCCCACTTACAAAGGTAAAGCAAATGTTGCTTACCTGTAACAGGTGTTCTCACAAGACAACAGGATGTTAGTCCTCACATATGGGTGACATCATCAGGATGGAGCCCAATCACGGAAAACTTCTGTCAAAGTTTCCAGAACTTTGACTGGCCCCTGCTGGGCATGCCCAGCACGGCACCAACCCTGCAGCCAGCAGGGGTCCCCCCTCAGTCTTATTTGATAGCTACAGGTAGTGCAGAAAAAATAAAATAAGAAAACATTATGAACCCAACACCACGGGGTGGCGGGCGGGTTTCGTGAGGACTAACATCCTGCTGTCCTGTGAGAACACCTGTTACAGGTAAGCAACATTTGCTTTCTCACAGGACAAGCAGGATGGTAGTCCTCACATATGGGTGAGTACCGAGCTGAGGATGTACGAACATTCACCAAATGTACCCAACGGCGTGCAACAGGCACAACAACTGGAGTGGAATTTGGTAGAGGGCATCCTGAACCCCACCGAGCAGGCGGAAGGGTGTTGGTACGTCACTTTGGAAATAGGTTACGCAGGACAGATTGGCCGAAGATGGAATCCTGTCTTCCGGCTTTGTCCAAGCAATAGTGGGCTGCGAAAGTGTGGAGAGAGCTCCAGGTGGCAGCCCTGCAAATGTCAGGAAGCGGCACCGATCGTAGGTGTGCTACTGAACAGTGGCGTAGCCAGAATTGATTTTTTGGGTGGGCACAAGGTTAGCATGGGTGGGCTGTAGGCATGCAGGTCTACTAGTTGTTTTTTTACTGATAAATAATACCAAATTATGCAGCATAGCATTCACATCTACGCCTAAGTATGAGGTTTACTTAATGATACAAACATAATTCACGGTGATTTGTGGTATTTTAGCCTTCTTATTATTACGATTTTATACACGGTTCTTACCTGTCCATAAATTTTGAGAGAGCGGTTGTGTTGCTTATATTTAAATTGCTAACATCTCAAAATATAGATATATATTTTTACCTTTGTTGTCTGATCTTTGTATTTTTCTAATCAGTTGGTCCTGGTCTCTTTTTCCCTTATAGCTCATTTCCTAATTCCTTTTCAGTGTCTTTCTTCTATTACTGTCTTCTTCCCTTCCACACACACACACACACACACACACACACACATATACACGCTTTCTCTCACAGACTCCCTCTCACACACTCAAGCTGTCACTCTCATATGCTCTCCCCCCCCCCCCACAAGCTCACATTCAAGTTCTCACTTTCTCACCCCTCCCCAGGCTTATATTCTTATGCACACACAGACGCACATCCAGGCACCCATTCTCACCCACACACATAAACCCACCCATTCTTATCCACATATTCAAGCTTCCATTCTCACCCACCCACACAAACCCAGGCTCTCATTCTCACCCATATATACACACATTCAAGCTCCCATTCTCACCCACCCACAAACCCAGGCTCCCATTCTCAACCACACATACACACATTCGAGCTCCCATTCACCCACATATTCAAGCTTCCATTCTCACCCACATACACACCCAGGCTCCAGTTTTCACCCACACACACTCCCATTCTCATCCACACATACACATTCAAGCACGTGCACAGCTTCCGCTTTCTCCCCCAGAGCAGGAAGATCAGCTGCCTCTCCTGCTGCCACCGGACTCCTGCTATCTTCGGGCGTCGGGCCCTACTGCCCGCCGAACTTCCTGTCGGGGGGGGGGGGGGAGCGGAAGCGCAGCGCACAACGTCCGCTCCCTCCCTCCCCCCCCCCCCAAGCAGGAAGATCGGCGGGCAGTACGGCCCGACGCCCGAAGATAGCAGGAGAACGGGTGGCAGCAGGAGAGGCAGCTGATCTTCCTGCTCTGGGGGAGAAAGCGGAAGCTGTGCGTGGCGCTTCCGCTCCCCCACCCCCAAACAGGAAGTTCGGCGGGCCGTTTGGCCCGAAGATAGCAGAACAGGTGGCAGCAGGAGAGGCAGCTGATCTTCCTGCTCTAGGGGAGAAAGCGGAAGCTGTGCGCGGCGCTTCCGCTCCCCCAAACAGGAAGTTCGGCGGGCCGTTTGGTCCGAAGATAGCAGGAGAACGGGTGGCAGCAGGAGAGGCAGCTGATCTTCCTGCATTGGGGGGAGGAAGCGCGTGGCGCTTCCGCTCCCCCCCGAACAGGAAGACCGGTTGGCCATACGGCCGCAGCAGCGCTTCCCCATGTGTGCCGTGATGGCGCGCGAGGCGTGGGTTCTCTTGTTCGCTGTCGCGGGGATGGGATCCCGCGACAGCCTTGCAGTTCCGGTGCCAGTTGGGTGGGCCTGGGTCTAAGTTGGGTGGGCACCTGCCCACCCAGGCCCACCCGTGGCTACGCCACTGCTACTGAAGTCGCCATGGCCCTCACAGAGTGTGCTTTAACACGGTCTTGGAAAGGAATGCCTGCTTGCTGATAGCAAAAAGATATGCAGTCCGCCAACCAGGAGGAGAGAGTCTGCTTACCCACAGGTTGCCCTAATTTGTTGGGATGGAAAGAGACGAATAACTGAGTGCTCTTCCTATGGGCAACTGTACGGTCTAGGTAGAACGCTAGAGCCCGTTTACAGTCGAGGGTATGCAGAGCCTGTTCCCCTGGGTTGGAGTGGGGCCTGGGAAAGAAGATAGGTAGTATGATGGATTGATTAATATGAAACTCCGAAACTACCTTAGGCAAAAACTTAGGGTAAGTGCGGAGTACCGCCCGGTCCTGCAGGAGTTTAGTGTAAGGCGGATAGGTAACTAGGGCCTGTAACTCACTAACCCTGCGAGCTGAAGTGATAGCCAAAAGGAAAATCACTTTCCATGTGAGATACTTTAGGTCACAGGAGTGAAGAGGTTCGAATGGTGGTTTCATGAGCTGCCCGAGAACTAGATTAAGGTCCCAAGAAGGGACTGGAGGACGTAAAGGTGGCTTGATTTGGAGCAAGCCTTTAAGAAAACGTGTTACGAGGGGTTGTACCGATATAGGGACATCCCCGACACCTTTATGGAAGGCGGCTACCGCACTGACATGCATTCTGATTCTGAGGTTTTAGACCTGATTCCGATAAGTGCCAGAGATAGTCCAAAAACCTTGGGATTGGAAAGGAAAAGGGATCAAGGGATTGCGAAGAACACCATGATGTATACCTTTTCCATTTATAGGAATAAGACTTTCTTGTGGAAGGCTTCCGTGAAGCAATCAGGACACGAGAAACCGAATCTGAAAGGTTAAGTGGTTGAAGGATTAACCTTTCAACATCCATGCCATCAGGGACAAGGCCTGAAGATTGGGATGGCATAGACATCCATCGTTCTGAGTGATCAGAAGCGGGTGCGATCCCAAGGGAATGTGCCTGCAGATGGAGAGATCCTGGAGTATGGGAAACCACACTTGGCGTGGCCAGTGAGGTGCTATCAGGATCATGGTTCCCTTGTCCTGACGGAGCTTCACGAGAGTCTTCGAGAGAAGAGGAAGTGGAGGGAATGCATAAAGCAGACCAGTTGCCCACGAGAGGGAGAATGCATCTCTGGGCTGAGTGCGCTCGCTCCGAATGAGGGAGCAGTAGTTGTCCACTTTGTGGTTCTGAGGGGACACAAAGAGGTCTATTTGGGGATGACCCCATTGCTGGAAGAGAGAGGTCGCTACTGAGGGATTGAGAGACCACTCGTGCGGTTGGAAGACACGACTCATTTTGTCTGCCAAGACATTGTCCACTCCCGGCAAATAGGTGGCCCTGAGGTACATCGAGTGGGAGAGCGCTTCCGCCCAAATCTGCGCAGCTTCCTGACACAGAAGGAAGGAGCCTGTGCCTCCCTGCTTGTTGATGTACCACATGGCCACCTGGTTGTCCGTCTGAATCAGGATGACGTGATTTGATAGGCAATCCTGAAAAGCTCTGAGAGCATATCGCATTGCTCGAAGCTCCAGGAAATTTATCTGGTGTTTGGCTTCCTCTGGAGACCAAAATCTTGTGACTGTAGATCGTTCACATGAGCTCCCCATCTGAGGTTGGAAGCATCGGTGGTGAGAATGAGTTGAGGATCTGGTAGGTGAAAAGGCAGTCCCTGGAGGAGATTGTTCTGATCTTTCCAACAGGCAAGAGACAGACGGAGTGCATCGGTGATGTGGACAATGGTTGACAGAGACTGAGTCGCTTGAATCCATTGTGATCTCAGAGTCCAATGCATGACTCTTATGGCCAGGTGGGCCATTGGTGTGAGATGGACTGAGGATGCCATGTGTCCGAGAAGGACAAGGAATTGCCAAGCCTTTGCTGTATACTGAGACTGCAACTGGTGAGCTAGGGACATGAGGGTTTGCACTCGTTGTTGCGGTAGAAAGGCTTTTGCCTGTAAGATGTCCAAGTCTGCTCCAATGAACGACAAGGTTTGAGATGGGACTAAATAGGATTTCTCGTAATTGACGAGAAATCCTAGAGAAATTAGAGTGTGTAGGGTCAAATCCAGGGACGACTGAGCGGCTTGCTGGGTTGGGGCCCTGATTAACCAGTCGTCTAGATAGGGGTAGACGTGAACACCTTCTTTCCTGAGAAAGGCTGCGACAACTATGAGACATTTGGTATAGACTCGTGGTGCCGATGCTAGGCCGAATGGAAGCACCCGGTATTGATAGTGCCTTGGACCTACTAAAAACCTGAGGTAGAGATGTGAATCGTGTGATCGATCGTCTTAACGATCGATTTCGGCTGGGAGGGGGAGGGAATCGGATCGTCGCCGTTTGGGTTTTTTAAATATCGTGAAAATCGTGAAAATCGAAAACCGCACACTAAAATATCCCTAAAACCCACCCCGACCCTTTAAAATAAATCCCCCACCCTCCCGAAACCCCCCCCCCCCCCCCCCAAAATGCCTTAAATTACCTGGGGTCCAGTAGGGGGGGAGGGCGGGAAAACCGGCACACTAAAACAACCCTAAAACCCACCCCGACCCTTTAAAATAAATCCCCCACCCTCCCGAACCCCCCCAAAATACCTTAAATTACCTGGGGTCCAGAGGAAGGGGTCCCACTGTGATCTTCCACTCTCGGACCTCCGGTGCTTGTAGAAATGGCGCCGGCGCTACCTTTGGTTTTTCCGTACGGAAAAACGATTCGCGGCAGGAGATCGCTCCCGGACCCCCGCTGGACCCCCAGGACTTTTGGCCAGCTTGGGGGGGCCTCCTGACCCCCACAAGACTTGCCAAAAGTCCAGCGGGGGTCCAGAACGACCTCCTGCAGTCGAATCGTGTTGTCTACGGCCGGCGCCATTTTGCGCAAAATGGCGGCGCAAAATGGCGCCGGCCGTAGACAACACGATTCGACTGCAGGAGGTCGTTCCAGACCCCCGCTGGACTTTTGGCAAGTCTTGTGGGGGTCAGGAGGCCCCCCCAAGCTGGCCAAAAGTCCCTGGGGGTCCAGCGGGGGTCCGGGAGCGATCTCCTGCCGCGAATCGTTTTTCCATACGGAAAAACCAAAGGTAGCGCCGGCGCCATTTCTACAAGCACCGGAGGTCCGAGAGTGGAAGATCACAGTGGGACCCTTCCTCTGGACCCCAGGTAATTTAAGGTATTTTGGGGGGTTCGGGAGGGTGGGGGATTTATTTTAAAGGGTCGGGGTGGGTTTTAGGGTTGTTTTAGTGTGCCGGTTTTCCCGCCCTCCCCTTTCCCCTCCCCCTTCCCCCGATTTACGATTTTTGACGATAAATCAGGGGAATTGTTATTGTATCGCGGCTCTAACGATTTTTGACGATTTAAAATATATCGGACGATATTTTAAATCGTCAAAAAACGATTCACATCCCTAACCTGAGGTACTTGCGATGAGCTGGAGCTATCGCAATGTGGGTGTATGCGTCCTGGAGGTCCAGAGAGCAGAGCCAGTCTCCTCTTTGTAGAAGAGGTAGAAGCGAGCCCAAGTTACCATCTTGAACTTTTCCCGATGAAGGTACTTGTTGAGGGCACGTAGGTCCAGAATTGGACGAACTCCCCGGATTTTTTGGGGATCAAAAACTACCGGGAATAGAACCCTAGGCCTTTTTGTGAAAGAGGAACGGGTTCTATTGCCCTTAACTGGAGAAGAAGGGAAACCTCCTGCTCCAGAAGGACAGAGTGGTCGGTTACTCTCCACACTTGTAGAGGTGGTGATTCCGGTGGAAGAGTAAGAAAGTTCAGGTGGTAACCCTGAGCAATGATTGTTAGCACCCATTGGTCGGTAGTGATTGATTGCCAAATGCCGTGAAAGTGGCACAATCGACCTCCCACTGGTATGCCTGGCAGGGGAATTAGGCTGCTGCTCTCCAAGGGAAAGTCAAAAACCTGAAGCAGGCCCCGGCTGGGGAGCTGCTTGTGGCTTTTGCTTCCGGGGCTGGCAAGGCTGAGATTTTTGATAAGGCCTCGTAACTCGGGACCTTGTTGGTGGAGGATAGTACTTCCTTGGGCGGAAGAATGACTTCTTAGAGTCCTTCTTGAAGGGCTGTCTAGAAGGGAAGTCAGAAGGTATCGATGAGAGCTGTTTGAGGGTCTCATGATGGTCCTTTAATTCAGCCACTATTTGCTGAATCTGTTCACCGAACAGATTATCTCCTATTCAGGGCAGGTCAGAGATCCTGTCTTGTACTTCTGGGCGAAGGTCAGAAGACTTGAGCCAGGCCCAGTGTCTTGCCGAAATGGCAGTTGCAGACACTCTAGTGGAGGTGTCGAAAATATCATAAGCTGTTCTTATCTCATGCTTTCCTGCCTCATACCCCTTGTTGACAAGGATTTGAAGATGTTCTTGGAATTGGTCAGGCAGGGTTTCGGAGAAGTCCTGTATTTGCTTGAAAATGACCCTGTTGTATTGGGTCATGTACAGCTGGTAAGAAGCAATTCTGGAGATGAGCATGGCCCCTTGGAACACTCGTCGACCAATATTGTCTAGGAACTTGTGTTCCTTGACAGGAGGGGTAGAGGAGTGAGTCTTTGTTCTTTTTGCTTTTTTTTGAGCTGATTCTACCACAACTGAGTGGTGGTCGAGCTCAGTTGTGGCAATGGATCCAGGGTTTTCCCAGTTCTTTTTGAGGAGGTCAAGAAGAACTTGATGAATAGGAATAGAAGTGATAACTTTAGGGGCATCCAGGAACTGGAGAAGCTCCATCATCTGGTGCCTATCATCTTGCTCCGTCTGAAGCTGAAAAGGGACCAATTCCGACATTTCCTTCACAAAATTAATGAAAGAGAGGTCCTCTGGAGGAGAACGCTTTCTACTTTCAGTAGGAGAGGGAGGTAAAGGTAAGTCATCGGTGTTTGTGGAAGTATCATCACCCCAGGTGTCATAAGGAACAGCAGGCTGACCTGTAGGACGAAAAGGGGGTTGGATACCCGAAGGGCCCGACTGAGGCTCCGAGAAAATCGAAGGAATCACCGGAGGCACCGTGGACGCCCTGGGGGTATCGGTGCTGGCATCGAAGGCATCGATGGCGCCGATGTGCGTATGCCCCCGATGAATGAATCGGTGATGAGGGACGACATGGCATCGATGGCTGAGGCAATACCCCCGAAGGAGGAATGCGGAATGGTGTTTCTCCTCCCGATGAAGCTGTCAACGGGGAGTGCACCAGAGCCATCGGAGACCCGGGAATCACCGGTGGAAGGGCAGTCATGAGCGCCTCCATCCGGGACAGCAGTGGTGCCAGCGCTGCTGGAATCGGGTCGGTGACCGGTTCCACTCTCGGTGCCGGTGTCGGAGGAACCTGGAGTCGTTGCATCGCCTTGTCGATGGCCTCCTGGACCAGCCAGTCCAGTTCTTCCAGGAGACCTGGGGCAATCAGCCCCGGCTCAGTGACGGAAGAGGGAGGCTGAGGCACAGTCGGAGGGACCACCTTTACAGGCAGAATCACGACTCCCAAACCCCGATCGGGTGAGGGTGGCCTCGATGTCCCAGTCGCAGGAGTGGTCGGTGCCGTTCCTGGACAGGGCTTCTTCGATGGTGGCGAGGTCGATGATTTCGCTTCCTCGATGGTCCAAGACTTACGATGCTGATGGCGATGTTTCTCCCTACGATCCCCTCGATGTTGAGGGGGAGAAACGGGAGTCAATGGCCGAGAAGACGTCGATGGCGGCCGGTCACCGGACGGTTGTCGATGCTGGTGCGACTTAGACGGTGCCAGTTCCGATGACGTCGATGCGATGGACGGCGTCGGGGTGTGAGCACGGAAAAGGAGTCCCATCTTCTCCATTCTGGCTTTGCGACCTTTTGGTATCATGAGGGCACATTTGGTGGCAAGTCAGGACATCATGCTCACGGCCCTAAACACATTACACAGACTCCATGAGGGTCTGTGATAGACATGGTGCGAGTACAGTCCGGGCACCGACGAAACCCCGACGCCATGGCCATAGAGAAATCGAGCTGCGGTACGGTCGACGGCCAGTAGGCCGCGAGGGCCAAACTCGACGGTAATCGACGAAAAATGGTGAAAACTTACCGGAGTACCGCAGCCTGAGAAAAGTTAGAGGAGGGACCCCTGTGGGACAATTTAAGTTTAATTAACTCCGTGAGGAAAATTCCTGTCAGGAATCTCTTCAGAGCTCTTAAACCGCGAGGCTACTGCTGCGCGGAAAAAAGAAGATTGAGGGGGGACCCCTGCTGGCTGCAGGGTTGGTGCCGTGCTGGGCATGCCCAGTAGGGACCAGTCAAAGTTCTGGAAACTTTGACAGAAGTTTTCCGTGATTGGGCTCCATCCTGATGATGTCACCCATATGTGAGGACTACCATCCTGCTTGTCCTGTGAGAAAGTGCATTTACACATGTAAAACCCAGTTTTAAGCATGTAAATGCTTTTGAAAATCAGGACCAAAGAGTTGAAAATGCTATTTACGCGCAAACTAATAATGCCCCTGGGAACATGTCTTCTCAATGCGGCTACAAGTATGTACGTTCTACAACACGCAAACTATTAGCCACACTGAGGGAAGGCAAGTTTCTGATAGCCGACTGACGCAGGTAAACACTTTTTAACTGCCCAAATTGCTTTGAAATGGACTTCTAAGAATACCTTTTTAATTTAAAAAATACATGGGGATATATTACTATAAAATATTAATTTTCCTTACAAAAAATACAAGAATTAACTACATAAGAACATAAGAAAATGCCATACTGGGTCAGACCAAGGGTCCATCAAGCCCAGCATCCTGTTTCCAACAGTGGCCAATCCAGGCCATAAGAACCTGGCAAGTACCCAAAAACTAAGTCTATTCCATGTAACCATTGCTAATGGCAGTGGCTATTCTCTAAGTGAACTTAATAGCAGGTAATGGACTTCTCCTCCAAGAACTTATCCAATCCTTTTTTAAACACAGCTATACTAACTGCACGAACCACATTCTCTGCAACAAATTCCAGAGTTTAATTGTGCGTTGAGTAAAAAAGAACTTTCTCCGATTAGTTTTAAATGTGCCCCATTGCTAACTTCATGGAGTGTCCCCTAGTCCTTCTACTATCCGAAAGAGTAAATAACCGATTCACATCTACCCGTTCTAGACCTCTCATGATTTTAAACACCTCTATCATATCCCCCCTCAGTCGTCTCTTCTCCAAGCTGAAAAGTCCTAACCTCTTTAGTCTTTCCTCATAGGGGAGTTGTTCCATTCCCCTTATCATTTTGGTAGCCCTTCTCTGTACCTTCTCCATCGCAATTATATCTTTTTTGAGATGCGGCGACCAGAATTGTACACAGTATTCAAGGTGCGGTCTCACCATGGAGCGATACAGAGGCATTATGACATTTTCCGTTTTATTCATCATTCCTTTTCTAATAATTCCCAATATTCTGTTTGCTTTTTTGACTGCCGCAGCACACTGAACCGACGATTTCAATGTGTTATCCACTATGACACCTAGATCTCTTTCTTGGGTTGTAGCACCTAATATGGAACCCAACATCGTGTAATTATAGCATGGGTTATTTTTCCCTATATGCATCACCTTGCACTTATCCACATTAAATTTCATCTGCCATTTGGATGCCCAATTTTCCAGTCTCACAAGGTCTTCCTGCAATTTATCACAATCTGCTTGTGATTTAACTACTCTGCACAATTTTGTGTCATCTGCAAATTTGATTATCTCACTCGTCGTATTTCTTTCCAGATCATTTATAAATATATTGAACAGTAAGGGTCCCAATACAGATCCCTGAGGCACTCACTGTCCACTCCCTTCCACTGAGAAAATTGCCCATTTAATCCTACTCTGTTTCCTGTCTTTTAGCCAGTTTGCAATCCACGAAAGGACATCGCCACCTATCCCATGACTTTTTACTTTTCCTAGAAGCCTCTCATGAGGAACTTTGTCAAATGCCTTCTGAAAATCCAAGTATACTATATCTACCGGTTCACCTTTATCCACATGTTTATTAACTCCTTCAGCTGATTAAATAGCCATATTAGTGCAATGCTGGCCCTATAATTTTTTAGTAGATAAGCATATGTGTAAGAAAGAGAAGTATATGTTGTTGAGTAAAAGCCCTAAGAGATTTTAATGCTCATTTTTCAGATTTAAAAGCAGGAATTTGATTCTGTCCACCCCATCTAATACCACAGGAGTGGAATAGGAGCCATAGCTAAAACAGTCTGAAACTGCAAGGCAAGTTGTTTTCTTTAATGAGAAATCTCTTAACTAGAACAGGAGGGGGAAATCAGTAAAATCTGAGCTGCTGCAGCTATATCACACACAGACTGCTTTCTATGTACCATTATATTCCTCCTCCCATAGTAGCACAATAATTGGTGACTTTATTCAAATCCAGCCAGCTACAGCTGAATTTCTGTTTGCAGGAAACAAATAAACCAGCAATTACTTCTGATGAGAGACTGTCATCCCTGACAATTGCATTCTTTGAGCTTTTCTTTAGCACATAAGCATTTTCAGATAAATCTCACTTAAAACTAAATCATCAGTTCATTTGTTTATATCTGTTTAGCCTCAGGATCTTTTTTTTTTTTTAATTTACAATATGATTTTCTGCAAATTGTAGAAGACTGGTGATTGCTATGTTTAATTTTTGAGAGGTCTGAACCATCTTGGGACAATCATGTCATTTATTGATTATTTTGCCAGCTATTCTAGAATTGGCATAACAAATTTTGATGTTTTGAATGTAATCAATAAGAATAAAGCATGACTGATATTGGTATTTGTTGGCCAGGAAACCCAATTTAAGACATAAAGCTCATTTTCAACTGGGCCCTAAGATAAAAATTTCTGAAAACTACGCAAGGCATTAATGTAAATACAATATGGCTCCTGCAAAAATGATATTGCCAAATGTGTAAACAGGTGGCGAGGAATCTGTGAATTACAATGTTTTTGGTCTTGTTTGCAAGGGCAGCTTCTCCTATAGGCCATCTAGGGCAGTGTCTACATACAATATTTTAATGATAATCAAAAAATTTAAAATTGTAAAAAGTGATCTAGCAGGACTGGAAAGACTCACTTAGCTGTTTATTTTTTTTAATTTATTTTGAAGAATTTGATTCCCCACCTATTGCCAATGGCACCGAGGTGGTTTACAATAAAATCACATCAATAACACCTTACAGTAATAAACTTACAAAAAAATTCTACTAAAACAGTCAGTACAGTAAAATTAGTTCAGACCCCAAGCACTTTAATAACTTCATTCATTATTCAGTTTCATTCCTGCCCCATTTTATTGCCTCTCCCTTACTCTCTCATCCCCTTAGATTCATACATCTCCATTCACCTCCTGACATGCTTTTGTGAAGAACCACAATTTTACTTTCTTTCTGAAATACAAATAAATTTAGCTCCTCACAGACAAAAATAACTGAGTGCAAACCATCACACTGATGTCAAATCACTTTCAAAGATGGTAAAATTAGGAACTCTTGCTGAGAAGAACTGAAAAGCTGACTTGGTTTGCAACTACTTAGACACTCTGCTAAATAGTTTGTGAGACCTCTTCATAGGCAATTAAAAATTGGGCGTAGTACGTCAAATTTTGATCTAATTTCTATCAGCAGCCCATGGAGAGAACACAGAATGGGGGTTATAATAATCATATTTCCTTGCTTCTCTACAAGAAGCTTGATTACCAACTCTACAATAATTGCAGTCTCTTAGTACTTGTCTCAAGGAGACCTTGGTACAGAGAGTTACAATAATCAAATCTGCTTGTTATAGAAGAATGAACAAGATCAGCTAAGTCTAACCAATGCAGTGGGCTGTCACGCAATGGTGGCCACAACGCTATAATGGATACAATGGTTTTTAAAACATTTTTCCTGGGAATTTCAATGTTATAACAAAGAAATTCCATGAAAAAAGAAAATTGGTTCTTACCTGCTAATTTTTGTTCCTGTAGTACCATGGATCAGTCCAGACTCCTGGGTTATTCATCCCTGCCAGCAGATGGAGACAGAGAAAGTTTTACTGACACTGCCTCATAAACCCCAGTGCCACCTGCAGTTCCTCAGTATAGATCTGTACCCAAGCATAAAGCAGAAAATCCAATGCCCCAAACAACAAAGCAAAAATTATTGAAAAACTTTGAAAACTGATTCAAACAAATCTGTATTCATAAGACAACATTAGAGCTGAGCAGGCGACTCTCCTCCTCTTGGTAAAAACGGGTGGGTTCTGGACTGATCCGTGGTACTACAGGAACGAAAATCAGCAGGTAAGACCCAATTTTCTTTTCCTTGTATGTACCCGGATCAGTCCAGACTCCTGGGATGTACCAAAGCCCCCTATTTAGGGTGGGACCTGGAGAGTCCCGCTCGCAGAACACTCTCGCCAAAAGGAAGGAGAACCTGAAGCTCCCACATCCAAACAAGTGTCGCGCAAACGTATGCAGCGACTTCCAAGTCACTGCCCTGCAAATCTCGAGGAGACACCAGCTGCGCCTCCGCCCAGGAGGTTGTCTGCAAACGCGTAGAATGAGCACGCAAGCCCTCCAGAATCTCCCGACCAGCAGTAATGTAGGTGGAACCAATGGCCTCTTTCAACCAATGCGCAATAGTAGCCTTAGAAGCTTTGAAACCTTGTTTCGTGCTGCTCCACAAAACAAAAAGTGATCGAACCTTCTGAAATCATTTGTCACCTCAAGATAGCGCAATAGAGAACGCCGAACATCTAACAGCTTGAGCTCTTCCGCATGTGGAATGGATGCATCCATCATTGGGAAGGCTGGAAGCTCCACCAGCTAGTTGACATGAAAAGTGGAAACCACTTTAGATAGAAAGAAAGGCACTGACCTCAACAAAACCCCCAAATCCGAAATTTGGAGGAAGAGATCCCAACAGAACAAAGCTTGCAACTCCAAAATCAGCCTAGCAGAGCATATCGCTACTAGAAAAACTACCTTAAGAGTCAAGTCTTTCAGCGTCGCTCTCCGGAGAGGCTCAAAAAGTGCTGCACACAAACCGCGGAGGACTAGATTAAGGTTCCAGGATGGACAAACTTTCCTAAGTGGAGGCCGCAAATTCCTTGTTCCTCTGATGAACCTGATAACATCCGGATGAGGTGAGATAACGGAATCCCCGATCTTGCCACAAAGGCAGCCCAAGGCCACCACCTGAACTCTAAGGGAGCTAGGAGATAAGCCTTTAGCAAACCCGTCTTGCAGAAAGGACAAAATATCGGGAATGGGGGACTGGAGAGCACTAATTCCATGAGTAGCACACTAGGACTTTAATGCTTTCCATACTATAATGTAAGCTAGATTAGTGGACTTTCTCCTGCATTGCAATAAGGTGGTGACGACAGATTCCGGATAACCTTTATACCTTAACCTCCGCCTTTCAAAACCCAAGCTGCAAGACAAAAGTGATTGGCCTGGTTTGAAAATATGGGACCCTGACGAAGAAGGCCCTTTAGATGACCAAAACGAATCGGGCCATCCACCACCAGGTTGATGAGATCCGTGAATCAAGGACACCGCAGCCACTCTGGAGTGACCAAAATCATTTCCCTGTGATATTTCTCTATGCGACGCAACACCTTGCCCACCAATGGCCAAGGAGGGAACACATAGGGCCTGATTTTAAAAAGCATTTACTCGAGTAAAACAGGGTTTTACTCGAGTAAATGCACTTTACTTGAGTAAGTGGGCTTTTGAAAATGCTATAATATATGCCATTGAATTGTCCATAGGATTTACTTGTGTAAGTGCACTTTACTCCAGTAAATGGCTTTTGAAAATTGCTACAATAGTAGTTACATTTACATGTGTAACTCCTTTTGAAAATTACCCCCATAAAGCATAACCCCCTGATGCCAAGGCAGGACTAGAGCATCAATGCCTTCAGCACCGTGCTGTCGCCTTCAACTGAAGAATCGAAATGCTTTGGCATTCTGACGAGTTGCCATTAAATCCATGGGAGGTGACCCCCAACGATCGCTGATGAGCTGCATCGCGGCTTCCAACAATTCCCACTCGCTTGGATCTAACTGAGTCTGACTTAGGAAATTTGCTTGAACATTTTCAACCCCAGCTATGTAAGACACAACTATTCCCTCTAGGTGGGACCCTGCCCAATGAATCAAGGCTTGTGCTTCCTGAGCTACCGACTGACTCTTGGTTCCGCCCTGCCGATTGATGTATGCCACTGTTGTCGCACTGTCGGAAAGAATCCGTACTGAGTGCCATTTTATCAATGGTAAGAACTCCTTCAAGGCTAACCAGACCGCCCTGGTCTCCAAACGGTTAATAGACCATGCAGATTCTCTCACAGACTAAATACCCTGGACTGAATGATGTTGACAAACTGCTCCCCAGCCAGAGAGACTGGCATCGGTAGTAACTATCACCCAAGTCTGGCACTTCGAGGTCCATTCTGCAAAGAAGACTGGGGGTCTGAAGCCACCACGACAGACTGTCTCTGGCCATGCCCTCGAGAGGTAACTAACGGCAAGTGAAATTCTTCAGAGATTGGCTTCCCCCATGCCAAAAGCGCCCTTTGCAATGGCCTCATATGGAAAAATGCCCACGGAACCAATTCCAATGTCGAAGTCATGGAGCCTAGAACCTATAAATAAACCCATACTTTGGGAACTCGCAAGTTCAACAACCAGTGGATCCGATTCTGCAGATTGAGCACTCATTCTTTCGAAAGATACACCCTGCTGAGCATTGAACCGAGCGCCCAAGTACTCCAAGGATTGAGTCAGAGACAAATGACTCTTTGCCAGGTTTACTACCCAGCCGAGAGACTGAAGAACCTCAAGAACTCTGTTGACCGACTGAAGACAGAGAGCTTCCGATTTCACCCTGATAAGCCAATTGTCCAGATATGGGTGCACCAGGACTCCCTCCTTCCGAAGCGCCACCACTACCACCACCATCACCTTGGTGAAGGTGCGTGGAGCTGTGGCTAGTCTGAAAGGAAGGGCCCGAAACTGAAAATGCTGGCCTAGCACCATGAAGCGGAGAAAGCGCTGGGAGTCCAGGTGGATTGGAATATGCAGATAGGCCTCTGCGAGATCCAAGGATGCCAAAAATTCCCCCTTGTGAACAGCCGCTATCACTGAACTCAAAGTCTTCATCCAAAAGCGGGGAACTTTGAGGGCAGCATTCACCTTCTTCAAATCAAGGATGGGCTGGAATGTGCCCTCCTTCTTTGAGACTACAAAATAGATGGAGTAGCGACCCGTGCGAACTTCCGCAGAGGGGACTGGTATCACTGCTCCCAAGCTCTGGAGACACGCTAGGGTCTCCTGCACCACCAACTGCTTGCTCACTGGACCACAGGGGGGAATTAGAAAAAGTTTGCAAACAGGTCGAGAAAAATCTAAAACTTAGACATCTTTTATACCCTCTGCCATCTGCTAGAGACAGAGAAATACTGAGGAACTGCAGATGGCACTGGGGTTTATGAGGCAGTGTCAGTAAAACTTTCTCTGTCTCCATCTGCCTGCAAGGTTGAATAACCCAGGAGTCAGGACTGATCTGGGTACATACAGGGAAAATGACTTTTCCACTGATTTTTCTCCTGTTTGTTATAACAAAGTCATTTTTCCACTGATTTTAGTGTTATAACATTGAAATTCCCAGAGAAAATAAAACTGAAAATGAAGATCCCTACGTATACACTAAAGTTTTGCTGCACCCTGTGCATGTTATCTGAGTGAGCAGACACATGATTTCAACCTGGCCACCCAATGAGGGTGGTCAACCAGTCAGGTACTTGCTCGGTGCAGCTCTCAGGCTCCAGTAGTTGCCTGAGGATGGGCTCAGAATTAGACATGCCGAGATAGAAGTGTTAAAGCTAGAACTGCCACCTCTTCCCACTGAGATGGGCCCTAAATCCTGCCAGGTACCACACACACACACACACACACACACACACATACACACTCACACAAGCTCCCTCTGAACCTCTCTCACATACACACACCCTCACACAGGCTCCCTGTCTTTCTTGCACACACTTTCTCACACAAGCTCCCTCTCTCTCTCTCGTACATATATACTCTCTCACAGACTGGTAGATTTTAAAACCCCTAAGAGGACTAAAGGCAAGAGATGCATGCATGACTTGGCCTGGCGTGCACCGCGCATATTTTGAAACCTGTGTTGGTATGCGCACATCTCCCGTTACGCGCACAAATCACAAATATCCAAAAAGAGGAGGGGCGAGGAGGGCTCTGGCCAGGGCATTGGCAGGCTGAGCCTGTAAAATGGAACTGCTGCCCTATGAAGAAAGGCTAAAGAAGTTAGGGCTGTTCAGTTTGGAGAAGGGACGACTGAGGGGGGATATGCTAGAACTACAAAATTATGAAAGGACTTGAACAAGTTAATGTAAATTGGTTATTTACTCTCTCAGATAATAGAAGGTCGAGGGGGCACTCCATGAAGTTAGCAAGTAGCTCATTTAAAACAAACTGAAGAAAATTCTTTTTCAGTCAGCGCATAGTTAAGCTCTGGAATTCATTGCCAGAGGATGTGGTTACAGCAGTTAGTGTAATTGGGTTTAAAAAAAGGTTTGGAGAAGTTCCTAGAGGATAAATCCATAAACTGCTATGATGGTAATTAATAAGCTTGTGATCTATCTAATGTTTGCGTACTTGCCAGGTTCTTATGACCTGGATTGGCCACTGTTGGAAACAGGATACTGGGCTTGATGGACCCTTGGTCTGACCCAGTATGGCATATCTTATGTTCTATGTTCTTATTTACGTACATAAGCGCACGCCATGATCCCCTACCGCGTAACTTTACTTCTGCTATGGACGGCGTGCAAGACATGTAACAAAAAAAAAAAAAATAAACTAGGCTAGTAAGCGGGGTTTTAAAGGTTGGGGCTAATAGGATAAATGGGAAGCAAGTTAGCTATTTATCCCAAGAGGGTTTACTAAATCCTCTTCTTTACTAGGGCGTATTGGGAACAAATTGGGGAAACAGATAATTGCATCTGTGTGTGTATCTACTAAAATTCCCCCTACTTCTGCATCTGAGTCGCCATTTGCAAGCAAATGCATGCATCAATATAAAATCGTGCGCACATGTACATGCGTTTAGCCGATTTTATAAAACACGTGTGTATGTTACAAAATCACCATGCACATGTGCACAGGTCTTAAAATTTACCTCAAAGGCTCCCTCTCTCTCTCTTGCAAACACACAAACACCACCCTTCTCATAGGCTACCTCTCTCTTTCGCACATACACTCATATACACTTTCACTACACACACACACATCCTTTGCACAGGCTCCCTCTCTCTCACACACACACAATCCTTCTCTTAAATACGCACACACAAGCCCTTTCTCACACATACTCTCACTCACACAAAGGATCCCAATCTCTTACTCACATACACACTCCCTCACACAGGTTCCCCTCTCTCTCCCACACACACACACATAGGCACCCCACAGCACATTTCTCTTTCACACAGGTTCATGAGCACTGTTGTCTTGCCTCTCATGCTGGGTCTTCTCTGCTGCCAGGCCTGCCTATCTTCGCCGTGAGTGGGATAGGTTCTGCTCGCAGCCCACTGGCAATCCTCATCTTTATCCACGAGCAGGATGTGTTCTGCTTACAGCCCACTGGGCCTTCCTCCAAATTTTGCACGGAAAATACAAAATTTGCATGGGAGGGGAAATCTGTGCAAATTCTGCACTCCGCAGTAACACCAAATTCCCCTAGGAGTTATCCATTATTAACATCTTCAAAAAAATGCAACAGATTTGTGAGGCAAGATTTCCCTTGGGCAAATCTGTGTCCCATTAAACCAGGTCTTTCTATATGTCCTATGATTTTGTTCTTTAGCATAGTCTATAATTTCCCAGATCATCTCTGGAACCTTTTTTAAAGATCAGTGTTGCATTGTTCATCCTCCATTCTTCAAGTACGACAGATCATTTTAATGATAGGTTACAAATTACTAGTAATATATCTGCAATTTCATTTTTTAGTTTTTTCAGAATTTTGGTGTAAACCATCTGATCCAGGTGATTAGTTGGTCATTCTGCTCTATTATGTCATCCAGGTTCACCATGATGTGTTTCAATTCTTCCAAATCATCACCATTAAATACTGTTTCTGGGACAGGTATCTCCCCAACATCCTCTCCAGTAAACACTGAAGCAAAGAAATCATTTAGTCTTTCCACTATGGCCTTTGTCTTCTCTAAATGCCCCTTTTAAACCCTTGCTCATCTAACGGTCCAACCAACTCCTCACAGGATTCCTGCTTCAGATATATTTTAAAAGTTTTTATTATGAGTTTTTGCCTCTATGGCCAATTTCTTTTCAAATTCTCTCTTAGCCTGTCTATCAATTACATTTAACTTGCCAATGCTTATGCTTTTTCCTATTTTCTACAGTTGGACCCTTTTTCCAATTTTTGAAAGAAGTTCTTTTGGCTAAAATAGCCTCTTTCACCTCACATTTTAACCATGTCGGCATTCATTTTCTCTCCCTCTCACCTTTTTTAATGCATGGAATATATCTAGTCTGGGCTTCTAAGATAGTATTTTTAAACAATTTCTACTTCTGATAACTCTTAATCTTTATAGCTGCAACTTTTAGTTTTTTCTAACTATTTTCTTCATTTTATCAGTCTCCCTTTTAAAAGTTAAATGCCAGTGCAGTAGATTTACTTAATATCCTCCCTCCAGTCATTAAGCCAAATCTGATTGCATTATGATCACTGTTGCCGAGCAGCCCCACTACCATTACCTCTTGCACCAAATCCTGTATTCCGCTAAGAATTCGGTCTAAAATGGCTCCCCCTCACATCAGTTCTCAGACCAGCTGCTTCATGAAACAGTCTTTTATTTCATCTAGAAATTTTACCTCACTAGCACGTCTTGATGCTACATTTACCCAATCAATATTGAGTTAGGTGAAATCTCTCATTACTGTGCTGCCAAATTTGTTAACATCCCTAATTTCTCTTAGCATTTCATCATCTGTCTGTTCATTTTGACCAGTTGGATTGCAGCATACCCCCACTGCTATACAGTTGGAAATAATGCAATATATAAACAGTAGAAGCTTAAAAAGGTCTACAATTTGTTTTGTAGCTGGAGGAGTCAACATGAATGACAGGAGGATACTTTGCAACAAAATTAATTGAGCTGGAAACAGAAAAACTAGGAGACTGACTGCTCAGCCATACTGTTGCTGCACAGGAGACTGAGGTTGGCATTTCCTGTCCGATGGAATTGGCAAGGTTTGAGTACATAGTGGAGGTAATATGCTTAAGCTCCAGGGAACAAGGAGAGAAGCTGGATATTGCTATTATGACAACCTCTAATGCCACTTTTACAGCAGCAAAGAGTTCAGTTTCAGAAGAGATTTTCCCTCTAATGCTTAGCCAGCAGGGATACTTGCAACACTCAGTCAGATCACCTGAAAAGAAAGGTTAGACAGTACAAATAAAATGAGATTAAAATAATTATACCTGCACATTTTAGTAATAGTGTTATAAAGCTTCACTTTGTACTGATCATTGGCCATGATAATAAAATGTTCTTTAGTAATAGCTGGATACCAGGCTAAACACAATGGGATGGCACTCTGTTCAATGCGATCACTGCTCAGTATCAGAAGGTTATCTCTAGTGCTTCTGGTTAAATCATATTCCACCTGAAGGGAAAAAATGTAACACAGTTAGATTGCTAAAGAAAGCAGCAGTGTTAAAGAAAAAACATTTAGCAATTTCAAAGGCAGTTAAAAGAAGAATATCAATCATGCAGTCTCTTTTAAATTATAATTTCTATTTAATTCCTATATTAGCATTGAAAGTAGAGGTTCTAAATGCCAGCCTGTTTTTCAGGATATTCACACTGAATATGCATTAAGGTGTGCATGGAAAAATTTGGTATTTCATTTTAATTTTTTTTTCATACAGTTTAATTTTCATTTTGTTTCATACGTTTTTAGTGCATGCTATGTGGAAATTGTGCACCCTAAAATATTTTATTATGGTTAAAAAGGGAAACATGAATATAACTAAAAAAAGAGTCAATATTTTAAGCCACTTGGCGAATGCTGCTGCTGCTGAAAGACACCGGCACTCTGAGCATTTAACAGTTCTTCAGGATGCATGCTAGGACTGTAAGTATGGGGCCATTTCCAACAACTACATGATGTTAAATATCCATATGAATACATTTTCTATCAAATTATATCAAATATTGCCTCAAGAACCTACGCATGAGTTAAAAAAAAATACTATGATGGACCAAAGGTGCAGCCTTACTAACCAGAATTCTGTCCATCCCCAGAGACAGGAGTCGTGGCTCATCAGTATCCAGGTGAATCCCAAAGATTATACTTTGAATGGGTTTATAATGAGTGCAGTGCCTTCCAAAATAGTCCCAGAACTTCCTATCATTTTTGCTTATTATCTTAAAAACAGTCACTGTGAATTCTTCATCCTGAAATAAACATTAAATGGTATAAAATCTATCAGCAATATTTTAACTTATTCTTCAATATGAAGTTTTCTGAAATCGCATGAAGAACAAAGATGTACAATATAAAAGGCTTCCTTGTTTCCTTTCTTATTAGGAAGATGTGCAATCCAGTGTCTCCCATATTCATGTGTCACTGCTTCCATTAAAGGCACTCTTGAATTCAAAATAAAGGAAATTTGGTTCTTACCTGCTAATTTTCATTTCTGTAGTACCACAGATCACGCCAGACTCCTGGGTTTTGCCTCCCTTCCAGCAGATGGAGACAGAAAACTTTTTCTACACCACTGGCATATAACCTGATGTACCACCTTCAACCTCTCCAGTACCCAAGCTGATACTAAAACAACAAAAAAGCCTGAATGAGCAGAGAAAAATACAAACTGATAACTATGATACAGAATTTAAAGTCCGAGAAAAAAAACCTGTGTCAATTCTTCAGATAACTAAACACAGACAAGACAGACAGTACGAGCAGACTCTCCAGAGCTGGGTGGGTTTTAGACTGATCTGTGGTACTACTGGAACGAAAATTAGCAGGTAAGAACAAATTTTCCTTTCCCTATATGTACCCAGATCAGTCCAGACTCCTGGGATTTACCAAAGCTTCCCTACCCTGGGTGGGACTACAAGAGTACCGCTCTGATGATGCCCTCTCCGAAACCAACAGTGTCCGGAGCTTGGACATCCAATCTATAATGTCTGGCAAAGGTATGCAATGACTTCCAGTCACTGCCCGGCAAATCTCCTGAGGAGAAACTGACACTCTGCCCAGGAGGCAGCTTGAGAGCGGGTCGAATGAGCTCACAATCCCTCTGGAACTGGACGGCCACGACAAATATAAGCCGCACCGATAGCCTCTTTCAACCAACGAACAATCGTAGCCTTAGAAACTTTTTGACCCTTTTTTGCACCATCCACAGCACAAAGAGGAGATCTGACATCTGAAACTGTTTGTCATCTCCAAATACCGTAACAAGGCCCGCCTAACATCCAAACGCCTCGGCCACCCTCTTCAATATATACCTACTCCCAGTCTGTCAATTCATCTCAAGTCTAGGCATCACATTCTTTTTGTATGCCGATGACATTCAATTACTCATCCCAATAACATCTACCATCGAAGATGCTATCCGCCTCACAGTAAACCACCTCACCTCGATCAGAAACTTCCTGAACCAACTAAAGTTATGCCTCAATATGAACAAAACTGAATGCAACCTCATAAAAAGAAACAAACCAGAGCAAATATCCCAAATGCCTTCTATTCAAATTGACAACATTAACATCCAACTGAAGAACCCTGTAAAAGACCTCAGTATCTGGATAGACAACGAACTGAACCTCAAAAAATGCATCGCAATGAAACGAAGAAGGTTTTCACAAACTTCATATACCTTAAACCACTTTTACACCTGCATGATTTCAGAACCGTTCTACAATCACTCATTTTCTCAAGTCTCGACTATTGCAATGCGATTTTCATCGGCCTTCACAAATCTACACTGAAACCTTTACAATTACTGCAAAATGCCGCGGCCAGAGTACTTACCGGCAAGAAGAAATATGAACACATCACCCAGTTCTGATGAATCTCCATTGGCTACCGATCATACAAAGGATCAAGTACAAGACATTAACTACTCTACACAATGAAATCTACAAAGAAGACAACACCTCCCTTGATCACATGATTCAACTGCACAAAACACCACGCACGACAAGAAACACTGGCAAATTGCAACTAATCATACCCTCCCCTTCCCTCTACTAAACTATCCAACACCAGGAATAGAGCCTTCTCTATTGCAGGACCAAAAGCATGGAACTCTCTACCAGACTACCTAAGTTCAATCAGGGACTCCAAATCTTTCAAAAAATAACTTAAAACATGGTTATTTTGACAAACATTCACAGATGGAGTTGGATAATCTAATCCCTTATCTTAAGACTCACTCCCTCTACCAGCCATGCTTTATTAAATCCTCCTCACCCTGACATATATCTTTTACCATCTCACTTCTAATTATGTCATGTATTTATTTTATTTTATACTTCCCTAATTCCCTAGAACCCTTCCCTTTCCACCTAACCATCTCACCTATAAATAAATCGCTCTAACATACCCCTGCGCGATGTTACTTTTAAATTATTTCCCTAATTGCTTAACATCACATGTTCAATCACAGCAAGACCGATTTGTAGGTCGTTCTCTTTTATATCTGTTTTTACTTTTTTGCTATTTGCCGAAATGTTACTTGTTATCTACATACGGTTCTAATTGTGCGTTATGAATACGTTTTATGTATGAAGTTGTTTACACTGTAAACCGGAGTGAAGGCAACCTGCTATACTTCGGTATAAAAAAGAGTCTAAATAAATAAATAAACAAATAAATAAATAAAACTCCGAGGCATGAGGCGAATCAGATGGAAGATCCTGAAAAGCCGGAAGTTCCACCAATTGACTCAAGTGGCACGCAGACACCACTTTAGGGAGAAAAGACAGAACTGTCCTCAAAGAGACACCTGAATCTGATATCTGCAAGAAAGGCTTCCTGCAGGACAAGGCCTGAATTTCTGAGACCCTTCTGGCCGAACAAATAGCTACCAAGACGACCACCTTCAGTGTAAGATCCTTAATGGTAGCCCTTTTAAGAGACTCGAATGGCGCCATACACAAGCCCCGAAGGACCAAATTAAGCTTTCAGGTCGGACAAATAGCTCGAGATGGAGGGCGCAAATATTTGGCCCCCTAAGGAAATGCACCACATCAGGATGTGCCACTAGTGGCCTGCCACGGACCTTGCCTCTAAACCCGGCTAAGGCAGACACCTGTATTCGCAAAGAGTTATATGATAAATCTTTCACTAGTCCATTCTGCAAAAAGGACAGAATCTGGGACACCGAGGCTCTCTGAGGGTCAACGTCCTTAGGCGCACACCAAGACTCGAAAACCCTCCACACCCTCGCATAAGCCAAGGAGATGGAACTTCCGAGCCTGTAACAAAGTGGCAATGACATCCTCTGGATATCCCTTCTTTCTCATACGCTGCCTCTCAAAAGCCAAGCCACTAGAAAAAAGTGATCCGCCTCATCGAAAAATACTGGACTTTGATGAAGCAGGTTTGGAAGGTGACCCAGTCTCAACAGACCGTCCACTGACAGATTGATCAGATCTGCAAACCACGGCCAATGCGGCCACTCTGGAGCCACCAAGATCACGCTTCCTGGGTGGATCTCTATCCTTCTGAGAAGTCTGTCCACCAGAGGCCATGGTGGAAACACATAAAGGAGAACGTCGGTGGGCTACGGAAGAACCAGGGCGTTGACCCCTTCCCCTCCTCGCTCTCTCCTGCAACTGAAGAAGCGAGGGTTATTTACACTTTCGGTTATTTACACTTTTGGATAATAGAAGGACTAGGGGGCATTCCATGAAGTTAGCAAGTAGCACATTTAAGGCTAATCGGAGAAAATTCTTTTTCACTCAACGCACAATTAAGCTCTGGAATTTGTTGCCAGAGGATGTGGTTAGTGCAGTTAGTGTAGCTGGGTTCAAAAAAGGTTTGGATAAGTTCTTGGAGGAGAAGTCCATTAATGGCTATTAATCAAGTTACTTAGGGAATAGCCACTGCTATTAATTGCATCAGTAGCATGGGATCTTCTTGGTGTTTGGGTAATTGCCAGGTTCTTGTGGCCTAGTTTGGCCTCTGTTGGAAACAGGATGCTGGGCTTGATGGACCCTTGGTCTGACCCAGCATGGCAATTTCTTATGTTCTTATGAGGGGCTTTGGCATTCCTCTGAGTTGCCATGAGATCTACGTGGGGAACCCCCCATCTGTGCACAATTAGACTCATCGCTTTGTCAGAGAGCTCCCATTCTGCAGGATCTAACCACTGACGGCCGAGGAAATCTGCTTGCACATTGATCCCACTATGTGTGAAGCCGCTATCTGAGCTTTGTGCTGTTCCACCCAAGACATTAGCTGCTCCGCTTCCCGAGCCACAGCTCGACTCTTGGTCCCTCCTTGACGACTGATATAGGCTACCGTAGTCGAGTTGTCGGGCAAGATCCTGACCGGGTGATCTCGAACAAGGGGTAAGAACTCCTGGAGAGCCAAATGCACTGCCCGAATCTCTAGGTGATTGATAGACCACGATGCTTCCTGCAGCAACCATTGCCCCTGGGCTGACCAGGACTGGCCAACTGCTCCCCAGCCAAAGAGGCTGGCATCTGTGGTTACGACTATCCATTGTGGAACCTCCAAGTCCACCCTACCGAGGGATTGTAAACATTGCATCACCCTCTCCACCACTTGATTGCACAAGTCCCGCGACTTTGCTCGAATCAGCCAGTCGTCTAGATATGGGTGTACCAGAACTTCCTCTCTCCTGAGGGTCGCGGCCACCACTACCATTACCTTGGTGAAAATTCGTGGGGTTGTCGCTAGGCCGAACGGGAGGGCGCAAAATTGAAAATATTCCCCCCTGAGAAACCTCTGATGCTTGGAATGGATCCCGATGTGCAGGTGGGCCTCTGTCAAATCCAAAGACGCCAGGAACTTCCCTGTCCAAACCGCTGCTATGACGGATTGCAAGGTTTCCATTTGAAAACAGGGCATTTTGAGGGCCAGGTTCACCTTTAGGTCCAGAATTGGACAAACGGTGCCCTCTTTTTTGGGAACTACAAAATAGATGGAATAACGGCCCTTGCCTCTCTCAAGTGGAGGGACTGGAACTATGGCCCCAACAGACGCAGAGCTCGAGAGTTTACCGCACCACCAGCTGCTTGCCTGCCGGACCATAAGGGGAACACAGGAAAAGATTTTTGAGCGCCCGACCAAACTCTAAAGTGTATCCTCTTTCTATCATGTCCAAGACCCACTGGTCTGACATAATCTTGGCCCACTCCTTGTAAAAAAACATAAGTTGAGCCCCTATCCTTCGGCTGGAGGAGTGGACTAGCCTCGTTTCATTGGGAAGGCTTGATCTTCAGCTGCCGCACAGACTTGTGAAACAGGAAGGTCTTAGCCGGGCCCCGTAAGCCCACCATGACCGGGACCCCTACCTCGGTGTCGGAGTCCACTCAAGGAGCCAGAATATCCAACTCCGCCAGGACAGCAGGGATCAGGGCAACTAACTCGTCTCTCTGAAAGTCTCTCTGAAAAAGACGGAGCACTTTAGGATCATCCCCATCCACAGAAGGAACCTCAGCCGTATCTTCTAAAAGACCCTGGGAATGAGGTCTGGCTCTGCGTCCAGGGTGACATCCTCCAGCGAGCCATCCGGGAGGGTCTCCTCCAAAGACCCTCCCCTCCGGAGGCCCCAACGACGAAGGGCCACGAATCCTCTGGACCCTAGTGGCCGCCAAGGATCTCGAAGACTTGGGGTTCCCGCTGGACAAACATTCTGCCGCCCTGCGCTTACAAGAAGGCTGCGCCGTGGCTTAGCAGGCAAGAAAGACTTTGTGCATTAAAAGCACAAATTCTGGGGAAAAGGGAGACAAACTATCTGAATCAAACTCCATAGGATCAGAATCCTCCGGGCTTAAATCGGGAGGGCAGAGAGCACTGGAGGGAGATCCTCCTCCCCACCCTTCCTACACCCTCTTGAGTCTTCCTGTCAGGTCTCCAAAATGGCCACCATTACTGCACTCAGCGGGAATAGATTACTGGCATCATGCCATGCTTCCTTTGGCTTGGGCGCAAAGGGACTGACTCTGCCCCTGCCGAAGAGCCTTCACCGGTTGAGAGGCACCGGGAGCAGTGTGAGTCCCGAGACAAACGCGCTGACTCGCAGCCGCACAGGGAGCAACGGAGCTCCTTGGGCATGTTGGCAAATACCGTGAAAGACTCTGAGACAAGCCAAATGGGGGAGAGATAAAATCCTCCGGGGGCAGCGTACAGAAAAAAAGGAGCAGAGAACAGATCCCTGAGCCACCAGTGCCGGGGGAAAGGCAGAAGCAAGGCAGAGAGAGCACTGTTCAAAACCTGAATGAAAACCCTTTTTTTTTTTTTTTTTTTGTAAAAAAACAAAAATCTTTACACGGAGAAACATTAATAAAGAAATAAAGACAGCCTTATCTGGAGAATTGACTCAGGTTTACTCTCCCCCCCAAGGCCCGGACGGTGAGGTAATTGGATCACCAATTTTCAACCTCTGGCGTGGGTAAAGTGGAGCAATTTGGGTCACTAACCCCTGCTTCTAGGAGGGATGGTGCCACCAAGACCTGCCAATCTCCTAGGAGGGAAAACCTTTCCCTCCTTCTTCTCTTTTTGTTTTTTTGGGTTTTTTTAAAGAGATTCAGAACTCCATGTTTTGCACATCCTCCATCTGCTGGAGACAGAGAAAAACTGGAGAGGTTGTAGGTGGTACACCAGGTTATATGCCGGTGTAGAAAACCTTCTCTGATTCCATCTGCTGGAAGGGAGGCAAAACCCAGGAGTCTGGACTGATCTGGGTATGTACAGGGAATTATTATCTCTCTATCAATAGCAACTGGGAAAGTGCATTTAAGGAAGGACTAATATTCCAGTGAATTCTGAAAACACTGCTGCTCCAACAGGTCTTTGATCCATGAAGGTTTTAAATGTCTGTTTTACTCTCTTATAATGCTGTGTGTGTTTTTTAAAGATATATGTTATATCTTTTGATGATTTTATAGTTTATTTATATTTTGTTATTGATTTTTACTTTATGTTCTCAGTTGTTTAATTTTATTTCTTGTATATTGTTGTTCATCGCTTTGAGTATGTTATGGAATTATAGTCTATAAGTATGAAATAATTTATCAATTTATATCCCACTTTCCAGAGAACTGCTCAAGGAGGGTTACAATAAAGCAATAAAATGATATAAAACATGATATTTTATTCTTTCCAAACTAAAAAAAAAAAAGGAAGGATGCACACAAGATTTGGGTTCTACCATAAATACACAACTTCACCTTTGAAATAAGACAACCATCTTCCAGTCCTATCATACTCCATCACATTCCTTCTCTGCTCTTTTTAATCATCGATCATATTTGACCTCCCAACTTCCTCTCCCAACTCCAAATAAAAAAATAGTTGCAATACAGTTGAAGTGATGAAACGACAAAGGTATAGTTCATTTAGATGGAGACCTAATTCAGCCTTTTTTGGTTTACTACGTACAGTATCTCCTGCATACAAAGAGTTACAAAACAATTGAAGATGATTGCTAAAAATTTATACTTACAGCAGTTGCAAGATACTGGGAATCATGAGAAAAGCAGATGTGAGTTACTGAGCCTTTGGAATACAAGAATGTTTCTTGCTTGTCATCTTTCAATGTTAAAGAATCAAGGATGGAGACACTTCCATCTAAGAAACCTACCCCCAGCAAGAAACCTAAAAGATATAGCCAAGAACAATTCAGAAGAATTGTAATCTAAGTTTTTCGGTTTGCAAGTTGATGATCGAGCAGCTTATAAATTAATTCATCACCTGTTGCATCATAGCACAGACACTGAATACTGTTCCACTTTGGATAGGTTTTGCTAGTGATCTGCTGTTTTTGCTTATAGTTCCACAATTTTAGCTTTCCATCGTAGCTTCCTAAGACAAGCAAGGGTTGACAGGGGTGGCAAGCAATGGCATGAATATCTTCATGGGGTTGCTGCATTAACTTCTCAAGCCTTGTCCCATTTGTTGATACATAAAGTGTTGTGCCATCAAGTGTGGAGACCACAAAGTTACTGTACAATGTGAAGAGAAAACCATTAGAGCATTTCATAGCAGCCTTATCAAGTTTTTAAATACCAAGATGTCCTATATTTATTAGCAGATAATGCCAGAAATTTGCATTAACCAAACATTTAAAAGACTTGCAGCTTTCTGATTAGCAGTGGCACTGTCAGTTTCAGTCCTCAAATACCACACAATGGGATTGATTCTAAAGACTGGGACCGGTGCATAAAAATAAATAGTTTTATTAAATACAAAATGAGTTTACAGCGATGTGCAGTCAGGGTGTGGGGCTCAGGGTGAATCTGCCACAGCAGGACCTCACCTAAGATTGAAGAGCAGGGGGAGGGTCCCCTGACCCCACCAAGAGGTTGAAGAGTGAAGGGAGTGAAGACCTGAGATTTATGTCAGGCCTGCTGTCCTTCAGGAACAGGGTGGGACTACCATAATGGCCACCCCAATTCACCACCCTTCCTTTCCAAGGAGACGGCCTTAAGTCCTTAAGAACACAGAGCTGTGAAGTCTGAAGACTTCAGCTTGACTCCCTTACTGTATACAATCTTGAGAAAGTTTCCTGAAAGCTCAAAACAGTACATAGCTTACTAGCCTGCTGCAACAAGAAACATCCATTTTGTTCCATAAAGTAATGTTAATAGCATGTACCACCCTGATGAGGTACCATCATTGATTGACCAACTTCGGCTTGCAGAAAATGGATGCCACCAGCACAGCTGTATCCTCCTTCAGAAGAAGCTAGCCCATTACCCGTCTGGGCCTAAACTTAACTGTTCAGTTCTGGTAAGTGCTTTTATCATCTGAATGAGCAAAAGGTTGTCTTGAATTGTGAGCAGAGCTTTCCTTTGACCATTCTGTGCTGGCAACAGTAGGGCAAACAAATGTACAAAAAGCATTCACGTCTGTTTGCTCACACCATGTTGCAATAAAATATCTGTGGCCAAGGAATCAGGTTGTTATTTTTTTTTGTTTTTTTTACTATTTCAGGAAAAGAAACCATTCCCAGAAAAAGTGTGCAAACCACAGAAATATGATGGCAGAAAACAAGCATATGGCCATTCTCGTCTGCCCATGCACACAGCTGCTTCGCTCTATAATCTCGACCATTCCAAAAAGCACTGAGGGGCTTTGGCTTCTGCTCAATTTATAAATTTAACACTCTGGGGCAAAAGTTCCTATGGGAATTTATTTTTTACTGTTTTTCAGTAGACGTTTTTCCTTTTCTGAAGTGGCAAGAACTGAAATCCTCGGACAAAGATGTTCTTTTTCAAAAATGTAAATCACCAAACTATAAAGTCCTCAGTGGATATAGCAATAATGTATGAATTTATCAAATACTCTGGCATGGTTACAAGGTGAGGTGAAAGAAATTATTTTAGCCAAAAGATCTTCATTCAAAAATTGGAAGAAGGATCCAACAGAAGAAAATAGGATAAAGCATAAGTGTTGACAAGTTAAATGTAAAACATTGATAAGACAGACTAAGAGAGAATTTGAAAAGAAGTTGGCCATAGAGGCAAAAACTCACAGTAAAAACTTTTTAAAATGCATTTGAAGCAGAAAGCCTGCGAGGGAGTCAGTTGGACTGTTAGAAGATCGAGGGGTTAAAGGGGCACTTAGAGAAGATATGGCCATCATAGAAAGATTAAATGATTTCTTTGCTTCGGTGTTTACTGAAGAGTATGTTGGGGAGATACCCATTCCAAAGAAAGTTTTCATGAGTAATGATTCAGATGGACTGAACCAAATCACGGTGAACCTAGAAGATGTGGTAGACCTGATTGACAAACTGAAGAGTAGTAAATCACCTGGACCGGATGGTATACACCCCAGTGTTCTGAAGGAACTAAAAAATGAAATTTCAGACCTATTAGTAAAAATTTGTAACCTATCATTAAAATCATCCATTGTACCTGAAAACTAGAGGGTGGCTAATGTAACCTCAATATTTAAAAAGGGGCTCCAGGAATGATCCGGGAAACTACAGACCAGTTAGCCTGACTTCAGTACCAGGAAAAATAGTGGAAAGTGTTCTAAATTTCAAAATCACAGAACATATAGTAAGACATGGTTTAATGGAACAAAGTCAGCATGGTTTTACCCAAGGCAAGTCTTGCCTCACAAATCTGCTTCACTTTTTTTAAGGAGTTAATAAACATGTGGATAAAGGTGAACTGGTAGATGTAGTGTATTTGGATTTTCAGAAGGCATTTGACAAAGTTCCTCATGAGAGGCTTCTAGGAAAGTAAAAAGTAATGGGATAGGTGGCAATATCCTTTCATGGATTACAAACTGGTTAAAAGACAGGAAACAGAGAGTAGGATTAAATGGACAATTTTCTCAGTGGAAAAGATTATACAGTGGAGTGCCTCAGGGATCTGTACTGGGACCCGTGCTTTTCAATATATTTATAAATGATCTGGAAAGGAATAAGACAAGTGAAGTAATCAAATTTGCAGATGATACAAAATTATCCAGAGTAATTAAATCACAAGCAGATTGTGATAAATTGCAGGAAAACCTTGTGAGATAGGAAAATTGGGCATCCAAATGGCAGATGAAATTTAATGTAGATAAGTGCAAGGTGATGCATATAGGGAAAAATAACCCATGCTATAGTTACACAATGTTAGGTTCCATATTAGGAGCTACCACCCAAGAAAGAGATCTAGGCGTCATAGTGGATAACACATTGAAATCATTGGTTCAATGTGCCACAGCAGTCAAAAAAGCAAACAGAATGTTGGGAATTATTAGAAAGGGAAAGGTGAATAAAACGGAAAATGTCATAATGCCTCTGTATCGCTCCATGGTGAGACCGCACCTTGAATACTGTGTACAATTCTGGTCGCCACATCTCAAAAAAGATATAGTTGCGATGGAGAAGGTGCAGAGAAGGGCAACCAAAATGATAAAGGGGATGGAAAGACTAAAGAGGTTAGGACTTTTCAGCTTGGAGAAGAGACGGCTGAGGGGGGATATGATAGAGGTGTTTAAAATCATGAGAGGTCTAGAACAGGTAAATGTGAATCAGTTAAGTACTCTATCGGATAACAGGACTAGGGGGCACTCCATGAAGTTAGCATGTGGCACATTTAAAACTAATCAGAGAAAGTTCTTTTTCACTCAACGCACAATTAAACTGTGGAATTTGTTGCCAAGGGATGTGGTTAGTGCAGTTAGTGTAGCTGTGTTTAAAAAAGGATTAGATAAGTTCTTGGAGGAGAAGTCCATTACCTGCTATTAATTAAGCTGACTTAGAAAATAGCCACTGCTATTACTAGCAGCAGTAGCATGGGATAGACTTAGTTTTTGGGCACTTGCCAGATTCTTATGGCCTGGATTGGCCACTGTTGGAAACAGGATGCTGGGCTTGATGGACCCTTGGTCTGACCCAGTATGGCATGTTCTTAGAAATCTTTATACAAAGAGCAGTATAAATTTTGTGAAAGGGACAGAATTGCAGGTAGAAATGCATTTTTAACCTGGCACTTTTAAGAGAAGTAAAAAAACAATGGTTACAAATTTTAGGTGCACATAAAAATAAGTAAAAAAAAAATCCCACTCATTGGAACAAATGATTATAATTAACAGCAAATGAAGGCAAACTGAATAGTGTGCTGAGCTGGCTTTATGAATCTAACTATTTCAAAAGTGGCCGGGCATGCTGCAGGCTTTTTTCTTTTGTGGTCCTTACATAAAAGTACTGTAAACTCTTCAGGCAAGGACCTTGTAACCATGTGAATTATTTTATATAGCACAACTAAATAGTAAACATTATGGGGACAATTTTCAGACTGTCAGTTTGGGGACAAAGTCTGTGGGTGCTTTCTACAAATGGACTTGGCAATAATTTTAAAGGGAAAGTACCTTCAGACTTTCCTGCCTGTGTTTGTACGAGTACATTGTCTATGGAAAATACCATGCATAGACTTGAAAATACAATCTCCACATTTTATTTTCTGATCTCCCACCCTGGGAACCCCTCCCCTAAATGAGGCTACCAGCATTGCACCTTGTAGACCACCATTCATGCTTTTAGCCAAATTGAGGAAGGATACTTTCCAGCTAGCTGATTTACCCTGCATAAATGGGTTTCGACAATCATCCTCTATTAGTTAAAACAGGAAAGAGAGCTGGGTTGCTACAGTCTGAGCTTGAGACTCACAATTAGGCACTATCCAATGGAAATCCCAACACAGTCACTGACTGTGTGTGACCTTGAGTAAGATATTATACACCCCCTAAGCATCAGTTTACACAACTATAATTGGGTACTAACAATATTATGCTTATTAGTATCGTAATACATGCTGAAGTTTTGCATGTATTTAAGGAAAGTGTGAAGTTGCTATTATTATTACATTAAATCCTAACAATGAAGAGCATCATAATTAAAGGCCTGAGAAACATTGTGTGATCCTTTCTTCATGTTTTAACAGGTCTGCAGCTGTCATCTATTCAGTAATTCAAGGACTCACCTGATAGCACACTGCAAACTCTGTAGGGTACTATCAGAGGGGTATCTGGTTTCATCACTCGGAGGCAGAGGTGGATTTTTGGAAAAGGAAATGTGGCAGATAGGACCCAGGTTAAAATCGCTATACCAGAGTACAAGCTGAAGTTGATCATCATACAGTTTGATATGCCCTTTGATGTCACCAGTTACAAAATAGCTGGAAAAAAAAGCACAATTAAGTGGCAGAGGTTTGGACTTAGCAGTTTCTTTCTATCCCAACTAGAATTATAACACCATGAGCCTTCAGTCACAACTACCATGTATTTCTCCCCTTCCTCCAGCCTGTCATCTCAATGGCAGTCTTCAGTAGGGGGCCACACACTGTTGCTCTCTCTTTGGAACTTGTCAGGGCAGAAGAGCATGGGCCAGTACTGAAACAGGAAAGTGCTAGGGCAAGAGGCTGGAATTCTGCCTTTGAACCACCAGGTGGCTATTTTATTTATCCCGCCTATGTGTCATAAGCCGAAGGCTGTGTACAAATGACTAAAACATAAAAGGAGAAATTACTACTTACCTGATAATTTCATTTTCCTTAGTGTAGACAAATGGACTCAGGACCAGTGGGTTATGCACCTCTGCTAGTAGATGGAGCGGAGCAAACTGACATCACAGTATATATAACCCTGCAGTGACCCCAGCCTGCCAAAATTCTTTTCAAAAGAAACTGTGGACAGACTAGCAAAAAGCTTGATTAAAAACAATCAACCATTACTGAACTCAACCAACAGGAAACACTGAACTCAGGTAATGAAAGTATGAACCCCAATCTAGGGACTGGATGAACACTTAATCGTAATCCCCTGGAACTCTTAGCCGCACAGGAGGACCATTACACTAATCATTCGGCAGCCAAGGGCAAGAAGCTGAGTCCATCTGTCTACACTAAAGAAAATGAAATTATCAGGTAAGAAGTAATTTCTTCTTTCCTAGCATGTAGACAGATGGACTCAGGACCAATGGGATGTACCCAAGCTTCTCCCAACTAGAGTGGGATGCTGCCCGCAGTCCAGTCAACACCTCCATATGTGCAAAGGCTGCATCCTCCCAGGCCTGCACATCCAGACTATAATACCTGGAAAAAGTGTTTAAGGAGGACCATGTCACAGCTCAGCAAATGTCAATGGGAGACAACAATCTAACCTCTCCCGTGACACTGCCTGAGCCCTAGTGGAATGAGCTCTAACTTGAATAAGCAACGGCTTTTCAGCCTCCACATATGTGGCCGTGACTACTTCCTTAATCCAGCAAGCTAATGTAGTCCACGAAGCTGGTTTGCCCTATTTTCTTCCACCATGAAGAACAAACAAGTGATTCATCTTTCGGAAAGGTTTAGAAACCTCTAGATACCACAGGACATGTCTCTTGACATCCAAAGGATGCAATAGGCAATGCTCATCCGCAACTTTTCCCTTATCCAAGGATGGAAAGAAAATGGACTGATTCAAGTGAAAATCCAAGACCACTTTAGACAAGAAAAAGGGAACAGTATGCAGCTGTATTGCTCCTGGAGTCACCTGAAGGAACGGCTCCCGGCAAGACAAGACCTGCAGCCCCAAAATTCGGCGCACAGAACATATTGCAACCAGAAACACTGTTTTCAAGGTCAATAGCCTTGACCTTGAAATACTTGTATAATCCACCCTATTATTTATATGTTATTGTTATCATTATTATTATAATTACTGTTCCTCTTATAATCATGTGATAATTGTAAAGCCTGTTGCTAAGTTCTGTTCTCTGTAAACCGACGAGATGTTCCCAACGTTCGTCGGTATATAAAAGATATTAAATAAATAAATAGCCGCAAGGAAAGGGTATGCAGTGGTCGAAACATAGGGCCTGCCAAGAAATCCAACACCAGGTTAAGACTCCACAAGGGAACTGGTAACCATAAGGGAGGACAAAGATGATTCACTCCCTTCAAGAAGCGGGCCACATCAGGATGAGACAGTAAGGATTCACCATTGACCTGGTCTCTGAAACAGGCAAGAGCCGCAACCTGTATCTTCAAGGAATTAAGGGCCAACCCCTCATTTAACCCATCCTGCAAAAATTCCAAAATGAGCGGGCTCCTTACTGAACGAGGAAGAATACCTCGAGGCTCACACCAAGCCTCAAACACTCATCAAACCCGCACATAGGTTAAGGAAGTGGAGAACTTTCAAGCTCATAACAAGGTGGCAATCACCACAGAAGAATAACTATGCTTCAACAAGCGAACACTTTTCAAGGGCCATACCATAAGACAAAATAGAGTCGGATCTTTGTGAAGGACAAGCCCCTGCTGTAACAGATTCTTGTGCAGCAGAAGACAAAAGAGGGTCTCTACCATGAGTCTTCGCAGAACCGCATACCATGGTCTTTTGGGCCAATCCGGTGCCACCAGGAGCACCATCCCCCTGTGACCTTCGATCCTGCAAACTATTCTGCCCAACAGGGGCCACGGAGGAAGGCAACCAGCATCTTGTCTTCTGGCCAGACTTGTACAAGAGCATCATTACCCAAGGACTTCAAATCTCTCCTGCGATTGAATCTTCACATTGTGAGAAGAAGTCACCAACAGGTCTAGGAATGGAAGGCCCCAGCGATCCACTATCAACTGAAAAGCCTTTTCTGACAACACCCCCTTCTTCCGAATCCAGACTCTCCCAGCTGAGAAAGTCTGCTCTTACGTTTCCTGTGAGAGGCCAAGATCACCCGGAGATGTCCTTCCACCCATTCCA
Organism: Rhinatrema bivittatum; assembly: GCF_901001135.1. Classification (NCBI taxonomy): domain Eukaryota; kingdom Metazoa; phylum Chordata; class Amphibia; order Gymnophiona; family Rhinatrematidae; genus Rhinatrema; species Rhinatrema bivittatum. The sequence goes on from NC_042625.1 coordinate 21,603,331, forward strand.
TAAGTTTTTCTCTTTCCAGTGACACTTGCTGACTCTTGATTCCTCCCTGCTGACTGATGTAAGCCACTGTTGTTGCGTTGTCCAACATTATTCGAACTGCTTGACCCTGCAGTCTGTCGCTGAACTGCAAACATGCCAACCGGACCGCCCAGGCTTCCAGGCGATTTATGTTCCAGAGAGACTCTTCTGTATTCCAGTGCCCTTGCACCGTTAGTTCCTGACAGTGAGCTCGCCAACCCTGGAGACTCACATCTGTCATGAGTATCAACCAGTCCAGCATAGTCAGGGAAATTCATTCGCTCAGATAATCCTCCTGCAACCACCACTACTGGTGAGAGCAGATTTCCATCAGCAAGTGGAGCCGAACCGAATAGTCCTGAGACTGTGGGTTCCAACGAGATAGCAGGGAGGGCTGAAGAGGACACATATGCATTCTTGCCCACAGCACCACTTCCAGGGTTGCCACCATCAAACCGAGTACCTGAAGATAGGACCACACTGTCTGGCATATAGAATTCGCCCCCCCCCCAAAAAAAAAACCACACCTGCGACATCAATTTCTGAATCCGAGCTTCTGGCAGGAAAACTTTGCCTTGCCTTGTGTCAAACCGAACATCCAGGTACTCCAACGACTGAAATGGCTGAAGACTGCTCTTGGCCAGGTTCACTACCCAACCAAGCTCCTGCAACAAGGATATCACCTTGTGGGTCACCAGGCAGCTCTCATCCAGAGACTTGGCTTGAATCAGTCAGTGGACCAAATACGGTTGTAGTAGGATCCCATCCTCTCTCAACTCTGCTGCTACCATCACCATAACCTTGGAAAAAGTTCTGGGAGCAGAGGCTAGACGAAAAGCATCACCCGAAACTGATAATGGCGCCTCAGCCCCGTGAAATGCGGAGAAAGCGCTGATGCGCTTTGAGGATGGGGATGTGAAGATAAGCCTCTGTCAGATCCAGGGAGGCAAGAAATTCTCCCCGATGCACAGCCTCGATCACTGAGCGTAAAGTCTCCATCCGGAAATGAAGAACCTTGAGGGACTTGTTGATCACCTTGAGATCCAAGATCGGATGGAAGGATCCCTCCTTCTTGGGGACCACGAAGTAGATTGAATAGTGTCCTGAACCCACCTCTTTGGAAGGAACAGGAAGGATGATCCCGAGAGCTAAGAGTCTGTCTAGAGTCTGCCATACAATGAGCTGCTTTTGAGGTGGTCCGCAGGGAGAGAAGAGAAATCTGTCTCTTGGGGGTCGAACAAAATCCAATGCGTAACCTTGCCTTAGGATGTCTAGAACCCACTGATCCGAGGTGATTCGGACCCACTCCTCGTAGAAAAGAGATATTCATCCCCCGATCCTGGGGGTCGAGGAGTGGGTCAGTCTGGCATCATTGAGAGGATTTGGAGGGGGCCCCTTGGGCCACCCTGTCCCTAGGTGGCCTGCGGCCTCGAAAGGAACTAGGCCATGACTGAGATCTGAAAGAGGGAGTCCGAGGCATCATCTGTCTAGTAGTGCGGAAACGGCGTTGAGTGCGGAACCAACTTCTGGAGGGATTAAACTATCTCGAGGATCGCGGATGGTCATCAGGCAGACGGTGTACCGCATTCTCACTGAGTGACTTGATGATCTGGTCCAAATCATCCCTGAAGAGAAATTTGCCCTTAAAAGGAAGAGATCCCAGACTTGACTTGGATGAGGAATCTGCCAACCAGTTGCCGAACCAGAGGAGATGTCGCGCCGAGACTACCGAGACTATTGATCTTGCCAGCACTCGAAATAGGTCATACAGGGCATCCGCTCCATAGGCTATAACCGCCTCGAGGCGGTCTGCCTGGCTTGCTTCCTCTGGCGGTAGGTCCTGAGAGGTAAGGAGTTGCTGAACCCAGCGAAACCCCGCTCTTTGCGCAAGCAAGCTACAGATGGCCCAAAAATTGGACGAGATTGTTGCTAAATCTGGGACACAAGAACAGGAGAATCAAAAAAGATTTCAGCAGTATGAACAGTCATTTCAGAAAATCAACGCTGAATTAAATAGCCTCCAAAGTATTAATGCCAATTTATTAGTAGAAAGGACAAATATGTCAAGGAGATTGGAATCAATAGAGAACTATATGAGGCACAATAACATTAGGCTATTGAATTTCCCAATTGTTATGGGAGAAATCCCTATATTGACTTTTAAGAAATACGTAATGGAGACATTAAAGATTCCTCAAGATGAGATACCAGCGATTAAAAAATTGTTTTTTCTACCAAAAAGAAATAACCCTGTCTCAGCAATACCAAATCTTCAAAGGTTGGATATGCAAAATCTAACAGATTACTTGGAAAATTCATCTCCTGAAATTGTAGACAGAGCTGTTCTTTTTGTTTCATTTTATGATGAAGTTAGTGTCTCAAAGATAATGAAAAGTTACTTTAGAAATATAACCGAATTGTATTGTGGAGCCCCTGTACAGGTCTATCCAGATTTAGCTAAAGCTACGCAGCAGCGTAGAAAGGCTTTTTTATTAATGAGATCTGAAACCCAAGCACTTGGAGCCAGTTTTTTACTGCGCTACCTGTGCAAGTGCATAGTTAAACTGTCCAGAAATACATATATTTTCTTTTTTCCTGACCAACTTAGGACCTTTTTGGATGGGAGGAGACAACCTAGTGTAACATGAAAGGAGTAGATAGTAATTATTGGGGTATGATATAGGACGTTAATGAATGGTTTAATTATTTTTATTTCCTTTTTGACTCCTTATAAGTATAAAAACCCCCTCATTGTTTCCTATGTAACAAGAGAATATTCATTTTTCAATTGTTACTTTGTAAGTTTTGTGGAGAAATTTCACTATTTTTCTTTTTATTGCTCTGTATTTCAATGCAAAAGTTAACTTTTTGTATATCATTGAAAAGTTCAATAAATAAATAATTTAAAAAAAAAATAAATACCCTTTTGAGGTATTCTTCCAGCTTCCTGTCCTGCAGATCCCGCAGGGCCGTGCCTCCTGTAACCGGGATAGTTGTCAGCTGAGACTGCGGAGTCAACCTTTGGAACCTTAATAAGATCTAAAAAGTCCTCGGGAAGAGGGTATAGTTTAGCCATTGTCCTGCTGACCTTCAGTGAGGCTTCGGGAGTATCCCATTCTCTGGCCAACAGTTGTAGGAAGGTGGGATGGGTAGGGAAGGCCCTGGACAGAGGGCGGAGGCCCGCCAGTACTGGTTCTCTGAGGTGGAAGGTCCCGGTGGGTCCTGGGGAGCCACGATGTCCAGCTCTTGAAGAATATGTGGAATGAGAGTGTCCAACTCGTCCCTCTGGAAAATCCATAGCACCCTCGGGTTATCCCCTTCCATCTGTGCGGGGAGCAGGGGATCATCCAGGCCAAGTAGGGGGTCATCCAGACCCGGATCTGGAGCTGAATCAAACACTCCCCCCCCCCCCCCCGCCCGCAGGTGAAAGCGTGAGACGCACCCGGGAGGTCCCCTGAGGGGCCCCCGGTGGCCCCCCCCCCCCACTGGGTCCTGAGCTCCCTGGAGAACCCCCTCAGGAGGAGTATCAGCTGCCCTGGAGACTTTGGGAGGCGGGGGTCCCGCTGTGGAATCTGGAGACTGGGCCATCCTTGCCAAATAAGCATTGTGCATCAGTAGAACAAAGTCTATGGTAAACGGAGGAGGACCCGGGGGGGGGGGGGGGGGGGCAGAGTAGAGGAGTTTTCAGGCTGTAAATGGAGTCCCAGGGGCGGAACCGGTGTCAAAACCGGTGGTGGAATGTCAGAAAAATCCTCCTGAAGGCAGCTGCATGACTGGCTCTGAGACCAAAATGCCCGCTGTTCCCGCGTGAAGAAGGGCGTCCCAGCGGCTGCGAGGTGCCCTCCCCACCAGGGAGGCACCACGTGCATACCCCATCGCGGGACAACCTCGATCCCAGTTCCCCGCACGCTGAGCATCTAAGCGCCCTCGGCATGAGGGCAGGGGAGGGAGGGGTAGAGAGCCGCGATGAAACAGAGACAGCGCCACGGGCAGCGGGAAAACGCGTCCGCTTTCAGCCACCGACCCCGATGAACAGGTGCCAGCAGAGGAATGTAGCCTCTCTGCGGCCAGCAGCCCCGAGGAATGCGCATCTCGGGGCCGCGGGTCAGAACGCGGCAAGGGGGGGGGGGAGAGGTTGAAACCTCCAACATCCACCCCCAGGAGAAACCTAGACAAAAAGACAAAAATCACAAAAACTTACCCCACCGGGCAAAGAGAAAGGAAAGGAAACCAGCCAAAGTGAAAGACAGAACTGTCTGCAAGCCAATAGAAAGTAATATGCTTGTCACCTTTTTTTTTTTTTTTAAATAACATGATCCATCAAAACAAAGAACAAGAGAGGAAGGAAGAAAGATTAAAACTCTCTCCAAGGCTGGGGAAGCCAAGGTTCCCCTACTCCTATCTGCTGGAGTCAGAAAGATACTGAGGACTCACAGAGGATGCACTGGTTTATAAGGCAGCACCCTCCGAAGCCTTGTCTGACTCCATCCTGGTACGTATAGGGAATATTATTTTGCAAAAGGCAGTTGCACAATTATTATTTCTAAGAAATCAACTAAATGCTATTTGTCAGCAAAAGGGAGGCTGAAATTTCTCCACTGGAGTCTAGTGCTAATTTATAGTGCTATATACATGAGAAAGAGAGAAGAGCCTTAAATAAAGTTATTTCACTGACACTTGGGGCTTTCTTCCAGATGCTGTGCGCCTTGTTGGCCTCTCCCCAGCTGAACCTGAAAGACTCTACAGTGGCGAGAGAGCAGCATGGAGGTTATAATAAATGATGCACATACAGCCCTGAATTTCTAAGAAAATAACCTGTAATTTTAAACACATTTTCTCCTACTTAGAAATTCCATATTTTAGCACCATACACCTGTGGATATAATTTCAACCCTTCCAATCTAGCTAGGTTAAAGCCCTCTTTTATTGAGAAAATTTGCTTTGGGTAGTACTGGCATTTAACATACCCATACTGTGCTTTCCAAATTATTATACTTGAGAAAGAAGGCGTCATGAATAAGAAGCTACCTCATACATTACCTGTCAGTCACAGTCAGTACAGTAATATCATCTTTTTGCAAATGCATCAGCTTCAGAGGTTTCTTATTATGTGGTTTAACAGGAGAGTCTGCGGGGACAGTTGGCATATAGATGGTCTCCCATACAACCAGTTTCCCAACAGATGTGCCTGTGAGAGCTTTTGAGGAGTTGAAATGAAAAACTGACTGGCTATATGATCCAAGAGTCTTGTTGAAAGTCTGCAATTTATATAGAAAAGAATCAGTAGGTGTTATTCTTAGTACTGAGGACAACAGAAATAAGCCTAGTGAAGTAATATATTTTTTTAATCAATTGCAATAAAAATGTTTTTAAAAATAATCACACACAGAGATTGGTGGGAAACCTAACTCTCTACACCTAACTATAGTATAAACTATAATCAAGGAACTACACTAAAATCTTCTTATAGTGAATTCCTGTCTGCCACCATAAATGTTCACCATATTCCCTTTCACTGCTTCCCTTCCTAAACCTCTTAAATGCCTCACTTCCCAGCCTTAAACTGCATGCTCTGTCCGACGCATACTACTGAAGGTTCAATGCAAGCCTCCAGGTGGGTGCTGCCTACGGCTAATGAACTGGAATAAAAATGCACAGGAGGACAGAGAGATTGATCCTTGCAGCCACTTTATTGAACCTTTTGAAGCTACAGGTACTCTCATTCTCACTTCAGATATTAATTCAATTCTGTGAGGTACTGGTGCTTCTGTTCATGGTAGATATGGGACTGGCACATTCTAGCTCAATGGACTTGAAGTTGTGTATTAAGTGATAGCTGGACTTGAAACCCAAATATGCCAAGAAAATGCAAAACAATGACGTTCTATAAATACCTCTGGAGGTTTCCATAAAGTAGAAGTCCACACTACTTCAAATTGTTTTCTGCTAACATGGACTGTGGTCTTTAAACTATATAGTGGTATTATATAGTGCTGGGCACTATAAGCTAAATGCTGATTTTGTGCATGTCAGCTTCCTGCAGCTCAAACAGAGCTTGTCCTAATTGCGTTTATGGTGTCACAGGTTTTCTTCATTTGCAGACATTGCAGGTTTTTCCTGTTTCTCCTCTCTCTTCTAGCCCCCATCCCAATGCAGGAAGAATCCTCTGGTTCCCTCCAGAGATCAATACAAGTATGCTCATCACTTCTGGGCAAGGGCAAGGGCAAGGGCAAGGGCTGGGACTCCCCCCCCCCCCCCCCCTTCTGCCTCTGCAGCATTCCCAGCCGGCCCAGTGAGCAGGAGACAGCCCAGAAACTGAAGCTTAGTCTCCTGCATGGTAATGCTTCCATCAGGGGGACCCGAATTACGTTTAAAGTAAAACAGGTGTAAATCGTGCTGGCCCAGAGGATCAGTGCTGATGCTGTATACTCCTTATACAGAAGGTCCTTGGCTTGATCCCCAAGTCAAGCCTTTGGCATCCCCGGGGCATGGCATATTGCGGAGGCAATGTTTATAGTCCCTGGGGGGGGAGGAGTCATCACGGTCATCGTTAAAGGGGATACCTGGTGCATGGCTCCTGGCCTTACCTTAAGATGGCCTCTGCACTGACCAGACTAGGGAGTGGAAGGGTGAATGGGTCACTATTAGAATAGTGGAAAAATCTGTAAATAGTTGTGAATGAAAGCTAGTGGCACCATTTCAAGGGTCCAAAAAAAATGCCAACTGTAAAGGTTTGTCCTTTGGACCCAGCAAACAAATAAATGGTTCCATGCTGCTCCATTTTAGAAGTTTCAACCCAAGCTATTTTAGGAGTTATTCAAGAGAAGAGTCATATTACCAGACACTGTTCTTTGATTCTTCGAGATTTTAGTGTACGTGATTTCGTTTACAATAAAACTTGGAGTTTTTTCAATGTTTAATCATCATTCATAGACATACTTCTATGCATCTAGAAAACATTATCAAATGCTATAAAGTTTAGTGTTCATACTTACATGATATGTTAGAGGAGGAGCTATGTACGTCAAACTGATATCTTTCTATTGATAAATATATGAAAGTGTTACTATGATAACTGATATATCATGTACTTATTAGCATGTATTAAGAAACCACAGAAAATACTGAAAGTAAGAGATTCATTACAGTGCAGAGGATTCTACTTCTTGATGGATCTTTTAGATACAGGAGAAAATTAATTTACTGTTCAATCCACTTAAAAATATACTTTTCCCTAAGCGTTCCTGATGCATATAGGAACAGCAATTTAGCAAACGCTGAGGTCTCTATAATATGATGGTCTCTATTATTAAGGTGTGACCTGTCTCTTCTTTTCTTGGTACCTTGGTTTTGTTTGGTTTTTCAGTTTTGATATTGTTTTTTTGTAATTTAAGATTCCATAATCAATACAAAACCAAAACAACAATATAATTGCTCATATACAGAAATCAGCTTTTTGGTCTTTAGTGAGTGATTTCATCAAGTTTTGAATATCGTCAGCACATCATCCTGATAAGTGAGAGGCATTTCGGGAGCATTACAAGGAAGAGCCGAGTAACTTATCTGGCTAACTCTGATATTTGAAGTTAGCTGAATTAAGTTATTCAGCTAACTCAAGATGTGGCCGAGAGCAAGGTTAAAGTGATCCGGGAAAGAATACAGCCAGCTAAATGCAGAGTGCAGGGAAATAAATTACAACCAAGTGGGTCTAGCAGCAGATTTATTTATGTATTTATTTAGGACTCTTATATACCGATATTCTTGTAACAAGTTACAAATCAATTCGGTTTACATTTAACCATAGCAATTTGCACAAACAAGGCATTACATTAAAACAAGGAAGCTTGAACTTGGATCCAGTCACACTGGAGACGGTGTGAGAAATAAATGGGGAGAAACAACTATTGTCGGCTAGCCGACTCTTAAACTAAAGGGAACTGGCCCGGTGTCTGGGTGGGACACCTTGCCCCTTGTATATTATAACATTTGTTGGAAAAAAAGGCTGATTTAAGCCTTTTTTTGCCCCACCCAAGTGAGCCAAATATTTGGCCTGCCAGTCTCTCCGCTCTTCCCTCACAAAGCCACCTAAAGATTTAGAAATAGTACAGGCAGAATGTGGCGGATTGCCACCCTTTTTCCCCAGCCTACTCCTCTTCTCTCTCAACCGCAGCCCTAACCCTGTGGTCCCACCCAGCACTCTCCAAAACTCTCTGCAGTACCAGAAGCAGGTGTACTTACTCCTTAATCCCAGCAATTTCCAGCATTGCTACTCCCTGCTCTGCACGTAACTGGCGATATTCTCAATCAAAGCTAAAGTCATCTGGGTATTCTGAAACCTAACCAGAGAGATTCAAAACTTAGTCCGTTAGGTTTCAAAATTATCCAGGTAAGCATAACTGAATAACTTTGTTCTAGGATATTCAGGGGGACATTTATCACACTGAATAGCCCTGATAACTTCTCTGGCTAACTGTAGCTGGATATGTTATCCATCACATGATATTTTAAATATTGCTCTCTAATGTAGCTTACCAACAAAAGTGAATAGACCTGGCATTTAATAGTTCAGATCAATTGCTGTTATATTTCATAGTGCTACTGCAATCTTAAGACATTACAGAACTAAGGTATTCATGTAATACAACAAAAGGGGTAGGGACTATTGTACTTTCTACTTACCCATACATAAAATAACACTTGTGTTTTGCTATTGCTGATCAATTGTGTGTGATCCTTTGGATTAAAAATAATGTAATTCTAAAAGGCAAAAATAATTTTCAATACAAAGTTCTAACTTCATCTGAAAAGTTTTACAACTCCCTTTTGAAAACAGCACTTAGTTTCTAACAAAACCAAAGTAGTATCAAATGATTCCATTAAAATTAAAATCACAAATCTGTTATCTAAAGCAGGGCAGACAAGGGTAAAGTTTAATTAAGCTGTAAATTTATTTATTTATCGAGTTTTATATACCGTCATTCGGTTTCGCCATCATAACGGTTTACAAAAAATACGATGTTTACAAGGTTAAGGGGGTTAACAAGGTTTTCAAAAAGGTTCAAATGATTGTTAACATAGAGACATCATATACAAGTTATTTGCTGTTCAGTTTTTTTACGTTTCAATTCTTTGTTATAAATGTACAGTAAAAAGCACCTGGTTTATAAAGTCAAACATGGATGGTAGGCTTAGCTAGGGCAGTCATCCTGATGATGGCTGGACATAATGGGTTCAGAGCAAGTACAGGAATTTGAGTATAGCTGCATACACAATACTGAACTGGAGTTTCAATGGCAAAAAATGAAATGTAAGTCTTTCAGACAAGAGTCCTAAGGGGGCATTGTAAGTACTGTTTGGGAGCTCGGTGATGTCCTTGGATAACAAGTGTTAAGAATGCGAGATAAAGTACCTTTTGAGCACTGCGGTCACTTTACATTTTAGACTTTGCTCAATAATCAATTAATTTATTGTTCTTTGGAGGGTATATAATAGGTTTCACCTATGAAAACTAGATGTCCAAGTTTGTGGAGAGCACTTTCAAAGGATCTGACCGTGGGTTGAGCCTCCTGTCCAGCAGGTGGAGACAGACCAAAACTGTGAGGGTATCCTATATCAGGACAGAGCCTACCCTACACCCCTTCAGTATAAAGTACTTTCAAAGCAGATATAACTTCCCAAAGATCAAGCAAGCAATAAGAAAAAAACTAACAAATTGAACAATTGAACAATTAAAAGGATTCTGTATGAATAAAAACGCTCATGCATACAATTTTATTTTCATCTGGTAGATGCTTCCGGTGCCTTTAGTAATAATAGACAACAAATCAGATAACTGAAAAAACCTGTAGAAAAAGACAGAACATTCGAGCGGACGTATCAGATCTAGTACGGGCGGGTGTCTGGACTGATCCGTGGTACTACAGGAACGAAAATTAGCAGGTAAGAACCAAATTTCCTTTCCCTGTACGTACCCGGATCAGTCCAGACCGTGGGATGTACCAAAGCTTCCCTAAACAGGGTGGGACCGAGATAGTCCCGCTCGAAGAACCTGCCGCCCGAAGGAGCCAAAAACTGGAGCCTGCCTATCCATACGGTAATGACGAGCAAAAGTATGCAGGGATTTCCAAGTAGCTGCCCTACATATTTCCTGCGGAGAGACCGATTGACTCTCTGCCCAAGAATAGCCTGAGACCGTAAGGAATGAGCTTTTAAGCCTTCCGGCACGGGCCGACCCTTACAGATGTAAGCCGACACAATGGCCTCCTTTAGCCGATCACCCCCAGCTGTATTTGCTACTTCTGACGAAGAAAAAGCCGGAGGTTCCATGGACTGATTGACATGAAAAGAAGACACGACCTTTGGCAAGAAAGAGGGAACCGTCTTAAGGGATATCCCTGAATCCGAGAAACATAGGAAAGGCTCTCTGCACGACAACGCTTGGAATTCTGAGATTCTTCTGGCTGAACAAATGTACACCAAGAAGATGGTTTTGAGAGTCAAATCCTTGAGCGTAGCCCTCCTTAAGGGCTCAAAAGGAGCTTCGCAGAGAACCCGGAGAACCAAGTTAAGACTCCATGAGGGACAAGTAACCCGGACCGGAGGATTTAAGTGCTTGGCTCCCTTGAGGAAACGGACGACATCTGGATGAGCCACCACTGAATAACCGTCAATGGTGCCTAAGAGGGAACCGAGAGCGGAGACCTGCACTCGCAAGAAACTGAATGACAACCCCTTGGCGAGACCGTTCTGGAGAAAAGAAAGGACCTGGGAAACCGGAGCCTTACGAGCCGAGATACCCAAGGCGACACATGCATTTTCAAAAATCTTCCATACTCAGACATAAGCAAGCGAGGTAGTCGGCTTCCTGGCCCGCAATAGAGTGGATATAACTTCTTCCTTATATCCCTTCTTTCTCAATCTCCGCCATTCAAAAGCCAGGCCGCTAGACAGAAGCGATCCACCTGATCAAAATATACGGGACCCTGCCGAAAAAGATGGGAAAGATGACCGAGGCGTAGGGGACCGTCCGTGGCTAGATTCACGAGGTCTGCAAACCACGGTCTGTGAAGCCATTCCGGAGCCACTAGACTGACAGACCCGCGATGAAGCTCGATTCTTCGGATTACTTTGCCCACTAATGGCCAGGGAGGGAAAACGTACAGAAGAATGTTGTGGGGCCAGGGAAGGACCAGGACATCCACTCCTTCCGCGCAATGTTCCCGTCTGTGGCTGAAGAACCGAGGAGCTTTCGCATTGGTCATGGTGGCCATCAGATCCAAGTGAGGGGGACCCCACCTGCGGATGATCAGGTTCATCACTGCATCTGACAATTCCCACTCACCTGGGTCTAACCTCTGGCGACTGAGGAAAAAATCCGCTTGAACGTTCTCCTTCCCCACAATATGGGTCACCGCTAAGCGCTCTAGATGATGTTCTGCCCATGCGAAGAGCCTGCTGGCTTCCAGAGCGACTAGGCGACTCCTGGTGCCCCCTTGTCGATTGATGTAGGCTACAGTGGTGGAATTGTCCGACAGGACCCGCACCGTCTTGTGGAGGAGTAGGGGAAGGAAGGCCTTGAGAGCCAGTTGGACTGCTCGAGCTTCCAGTCGATTGATGTGCCAGCGAGATTGGGTCAGAAACCAATACCCCTGAGCAGACTGGGTCTGGCATACAGCTCCCCAGCTGGAGAGGCTGGCGTCCGTTGTTACCACAATCCACTGCAGTGTCAGAAGGAACATCCCCTTCTGAAGATGAGCAGGCGATAGCCACCACTGAAGTTCTGCAACGGTAGACTCGGAGAGCGGCAGGGGTATCTGAAACTGTCTGAAACCGGTTTCCAGTGGGATAGCAAGGCTTTCTGTAACGGACACATATGCGCAAAAGCCCAGGGGACCAGATCGATAGTGGAGGCCATAGACCCCAGAACCTGGAGATAATCCCAGGCCGTTGGCAGGGCAAGAGAGAGAAAGTTGGGCACTTGGCCCCTGAGTTTGAGCGATCGGTCCTCCAGAAGAAACACCCTGCCTACTCGAGTGTCGAATCGTGTCCCCAGGAATTCCAATGCCTGGGAGGGTTGAAGCTTGCTCTTCGGAAAGTTGATGACCCACCCCAGAGAGGTCAGACACGTCAGGACCTTGCTGACTGCCAGCTGGCAAAGAGACTTTGATTTGGCCCGGATGAGCCAATCATCCAGGTAAGGATGGACTAGGACTCCGTCTCGATGCAGGTTGGCCGCCACTACCACCATTACCTTGGTGAAAGTGCGCGGAGCCGTGGCAAAGCCGTAGGGAAGTGCTCGAAACTGAAAATGTTGGCCCAGTATCTTGAACCAAAGATACCGCTGGTGATCGCAGCGAATCGGAATGTGTAAGTAGGCCTCAGTCTCATCGAGCAAGGCCAAGAATTCTCCGGATCGAACTGCCGCTATCACCGCCCTCAAGGTTTCCATCCGAAAATGGTGACCCTTGAGAGCTCGGTTGCCGTGCTTGAGATCCAAAATTGGATGAAAGGAGCCCTCCTTTTTGGGCACGACGAAATAGATGGAATATTGGCCGGACCCTTGTTCTTCCACTGGGACTGGGACTATGGCCCCCAGTTCCAGCAGCTTGCACAGGGTTTGTTCGACAGCAGGCCTCTTTCGACTTCCGCAAGGGGAGACCAGGTGAAGATCCGGTAGGTGTCGAGCAAATTCTAACGCATAGCCTTTTTCTGTCACCTCTAGACCCACTGGTCATCGTTATGGTGGCCCATTCCCGAGAAACTGGGACAGTCGTCCACCTAAGTCTCGAATGGAGGAATGAGCCAGCCCCATCTCATTGAGAGGAGGACTTGGTGACCGAGTGTTGCTGGCTACTATCCCTGAAAGGCCGACGTCCCCGAAAGGAATGAGGCCAGGATTGAGATCGGAAAGCATTACCCCTCGGGAACGAGCCCCTTGCCCTGGTGGAAAAACGGCATTGCCCCCTAAATCTAGTGCGAGAGGGTAAGAAGGACTTAGACTGTTTCGGGTGGTCCTCCGGCAACTTATGAACGTTATTTTCTCCCAGGGATTTGATAAATTGCTCTAGGTCCTCACCAAAAAGCAACTGGCCCTTGAAGGGAAGGGTTCCCAACTGCGCTTTGGAAGAGGCATCCGCAGACCAATTTCTCAGCCAGAGGAGGCGCCTGGCCGAGACCGCGAAGACCATTGCCTTGGCTTGCACTCGTAGAAGATCGTACAGGGTGTCCGCCCCATACGCAATCGCTCCTTCCATGCGATCCGCCTGCTCCGCCTCTGCAGATGGGAGGTCTTGGGTGCTGAGTAATTGTTGAACCCACCTGAGGCTTGCCCGCTACTTTAATGAGGCTGCCAAACTAACAAAGAAATAAAGAAAGACTACTTCCCCTTTAAAGAAGATTGTCTGCAGGCCCTGACTGTCCTCCTGCAGGCGAGGGAACTGGGACCCCCAGTTATCTGCCCATGTCGGCGATCAAGGACTGAGCACTAAGGGTTACCAACCCACTGCTCGTCTGCCTCAAAACCAGGGAGGATGGCCCCACAAGGACCTAATAACTACCTGGGAAGCTATTTCCAACTTCCCAATTTCCTTTTTTTTTTAAGACCCAGACTGCAGGTTTTACACCTCCACCATCTGCTGGAGACAGAGAAACACTGAGGGGCTGCAGGTGGCACCTCGGGTTATGCTGCAGTGTGTCTCCATCTGCTGGAGGGGAGGCAAAACCCAGAAGTCTGGACTGATCTGGGTACGTACAGGGAACTTGTGTTAGAACATTTTAAAGAGGAAATAGCCTAGGCATGAAAGTACTGGCCTACTTTGCCATTAGGAAGCTTAGTGAAACTTGCCCCCATAATTCTTTAGGAGCAGTAGCCTCATGCTACTTAAATAATAATAATAATAATAATGCTGATTGGGATTGCCATAGGTCTGCATAGTCCCCTAAATGGTAGGAGGAATCTGGTTACCTGTTGACCGAAGTCTGAGAGTAGCTCCACACTACAAATGGCTGTTTCTGTAGCTAACGTCCAGTTCCAAATGCAAACTCTCTGACAGAGAAAAGAAGCCAAGAACAAACAAGCTCCACAGTTAGCAAAATAACTTTTGATAGTATGCATACAAAGGAAAGAGAGACAGACATATCAAATCTTGTTCCAACAGCTGGAACCTCTGGAAAGCCTAGAATACACTGAAAGATAAAAGCAGTATTTACATCAGTGTTTCCCAACTCTTTCCTGGAGCCACACCGATCCAGTCAGGTTTTCAGGATTACCGCAATGAATATGCATGAGATACCAAATGTCCAGTGTATGCAAATCTCTCTCATGCATATTCATTATAAATATCCTGAAAACCCAACTGGGGCTTCCAAGAGATTACAGCACAGCCAGCCCGATTAAGATCCCAGTTTAGTAAAGGTTTGCCTCTCCTTGTTAATTGAAGCTAATTAAGCCCTCCATGCACAAACCCAGGGATTCAATTGTCTCTCAGGTGTGAGCTCTGATTGCAAGAAATGAAACAATACGCAAGCATATAATTAATTATGTGGGGTTAGGACTTCGAAAGTCAGGGCTCAAAGGTTTGCCCCATCACAACCCCCACTATGCAAAAAGTCTAAATATACTCAATTGCATCAATCACATCTCCTATAGAGTTTATTTTTTTAAGGGACCAATGCACAATAAATTTCAGTGTATTTCTTTGTTAATTCAATTGAGAACTGTAAAAACACTGGAATAATAAACAGAGTATCACAAGTTTTGTTTTGGGTTTGTTTTTTTTATCACAGGCAATGACAAGACATTGCAAGCTTCCAAACTGTCCAAAGCTCAGCAGCTGCAGCATGGTGAAGTGACTCAGGAAAGGCAGAGATTAGGACACAGGAGGCACAGGCTTTAGAAGTTGTGTTCCAGGGTCAGATCTGCTGCTGCGAGGTCACTCATTCTGCAACAACGTGGCTCAGCCAGCTATGCCCACCAAATGTGAATGGAATCTACTCTATTATAAGCACAATGACAATCTTATTTACAAGCTTGTTCTGGGTTATTTTTAACTGGCACAACTGTTTACTATTAAGTTTAGGTTGCTACAGACTTGGAGAGACCCTTCTTATTATCTATGCAGCTGAAACCACTGGAGAATTTTCCCAAAATGCATTTACATTTATTTTCACTATCTTCTTTGCTGGCTGCGATATCTTTTTATGAACCTACAAAAGGATTATTGAAAGATGGCCACATAGGTCCTTTCTTTAGAGGTTGTGTTTCTCCAGGAATCATCTCTCGCTCTTAACAGACTCAAAATTGGCTCTTGGAGCTTATGGCATCATCAGGACCCCCCCCCCCTCCCCCAGCTGTAGTTCATTCTTGTGTTGTCACTTTGTGTGTGTAGCACCTGACAGCAGAAGTGCTTTCATTACCTGCACTGCTCCAGCACCAATGGTTGCCAAATACTTTGCATCCTGTGACATTGCCATGGCAATCACCCCACCTTCTGGATGGCTGTCAAATATCGTATGCACAGGGATCCTGTAAAACAGGGTTCAGTGGGTCAGGATTCAAAGTGTTATTTATTTCCAGGAAATTCATTTTTACAAAACACTGTATATAACCAGGAACCTACCCCGAAAAAGAATCCCATATAATTATTAGACTTTCTAGTCCTCGATCAGCTGTTGCAACCCACCTCTTGTCTTCACTCACACACAGACATGAAATACAGCTACAGTGGCCCTAAGAAAACAAAGGGAAATATAGGGTGATTAGCTGAGCGGGTGCCAAATACAAACATAACAATTAAGAAAAGAAATGCAGAGCAATTCACGGCAGTGCCTTTTTTTTTTTTTTTTTTATTTTGTTCCTCTGGTTTCTAGATCCATAAGTTTAATGGGGAAAAGTTTTTTTGTTTTTCCAATTTGGTCTAGATCCATAAGGAAAACATTATTTCAGTTTCTACATATGCTTATCCTGAAAACGGATATGCTGTAGGTTGAATGGTTGGGGCAGATTCATATATTTATTAGGAAAAATAATTTTCTAGATCCATAAGTTGTATTAGAGCATGCTATTTTGGGTTTTATTTTTCAAATCTACAGTATATGCCTACCCTTAAATTTGGTTGCTGTACATTTAATGGTTCTGGAGATAATGTACACACGACAAAGCAAATATATAAGCAATTTTTGTGAGAAATAAAGCATGAAAAAACAAAGTGACAAGTTTTAAAGAGGCGACAAACTGCTCTTTAATAGGGTTATATCAACATGAGGAGCCCCTTTTAAAGTAGATTTGGGGAAAGTATGTGGGATTTCCTATTCAAAAGTATTTTTGCATTTTTTGTAATTTAAAAAGGATATTGTGATTTTCTATGGCGCTGAGAGAGCACTCAGAAACCACAAAAGGAGCCTGGAGAACTATGGCTAACCATTCTCTGATTGGAGTCCTAATGCAAATGCCTTCACCGTAAGTTGGTTTTTTTTTTTTACTGTCTGGCTAAGAAAAACCTAGCAGCTATCAAATAATACACTTTATGGGATTCAAATTATTTAATGTATAGCATGCAGGTTTTAATGGTTAAGTTGTTTGGGGTTTTGTTTAAGGATGATGCAGAGAACTGCAACAGGGAAAAGCGGAAAAGTGCAAAGTGATGCGCATAGGGGAAAAATAACTCCAACTATAGGTATACAATGCTGGGCTCCTTATTGGGAGCCACTACCCAGGAAATAAAAGCTTGGAGTCCTTGTAGACAACATGTTGAAATGCTCAGCTCACTGTGCAGCAGCAGTCAAAAAAGCAATTAGAATATTAGGAATGATTAAAAAAGGAATGGAGAATAAAACAGAAAATATCATATTGTCTCTGTATCGAGCCATGGCATGACTACCCCTTGAATACTAGGTGCAGTTCTGGTAATCTCATCTCAGCAAAGACATAGCAGAACTAGAAAAGGTGCAGAGGAGGATGGCAAAAATGATAATCTATGATGAGAGACAATGCTGGCTGTGGCTCTTCAGCTTGGAAAAGAGATGGCTGAGAGGAGACAATATAAAATCAGGAGTATGGTGGAACGGCTAAATAAACAAGGGGATACTCCATGAAACTAACTAGCAACAGATTCACCACAGCTCGCAGAAAGTGCTTTTTCACTCCACACACTGTCAAACTGAGAAATCTGTTGCCAGAGGATGTTTTCAATGCAACTAGCAAGGCAGGGTTTGAGAGTGATTTGGACAAGTTCCTTGAAGAAAAGTCCATAACCTTATTAAAGAAAGCTATTATCATCCCTAGGAGCAAGTAACAGGAATTAGATCTACTTCCTGGGATCTGCCAGGTTCTTGTGACCAGAATTGGTCACTTTCGGAGGCAGTATGCTGGGCTTGATGGACCTTGGTCTCACCTTTCATGACAATATGTATGACTCAGTTTCAGAACTAACACAATTTACAGGTGGTATTTTGGCAGGAAGCTATCCATTTAAAATTCTACAGCATTAAAGTTGTCTGTAAGTAAGGCTATTTTGACAGGTTGGATTCCAAATTTTTGTTCCTCTGGTTGGTCAAATCTATAGGTGCTGCAGAGGCAGCATTAAAAGCCCACCAAGTTGAGGGCAGAAAGGAAATTTCAAGCATCACACTATGGCATCACCTAACAGCCAGAGGCAGGTTGCATGCATAGAAGTTTCCGGAGGGAGCCATGGTCTCTGGCTCTCAGCCAATGTCCGTCACTGTGATGGCTAGACTAGATAGGAGGAGAAAGAGGGTTCAAAATGGGGAGAACCCCCGAGTTGCTGTGAATGAAAGTTCGTATCGCTATAGTCCCAGTAGAGGCCAATTCCCCAAGGAGAAGAAGGTTACTGACTGACCAAGAAAACAAACTATTAAATTAAACAATAAAGTAAGGCAATTCCAGTCCTCCATATCCACCATAGTGGGCGTGAAAACTTGTACCTGTAGAAAGCGCTGGACATTGTTGCGGAAATCATGTATGACAACAGTGTGAGCACACGCATACAGAACGATTCTCTGATCTTCATCATCATGAAGGTTATAAACAGGCAAATTACTATTGATCCCAAATGCCCAGGATAAATTCTGTAACAAAAAAATAATAAATTATCAAAGGACACAAATTGTTTCGCAGAGCACTATTTGCTCACTGCCAACATGAAAAATATGTCTCTTGGGCACTAGCACTATGGAAAGAGTGTGTGTAAAATAAAGGTGACGTCTATATTTGAACCGTTCTAATCCATTTTAGCTTCCAGATCAGTTGGTAATGTTTCTTCACTCCCATTTTCAGCCTCAGTTTTATCCGAAGGGAGGTTTATGAGATTGCACCCGTGCCTGTAGTGCTTTTCATAGCTGCATGCATCTCCACCCCTTATTACCCAGAAACAACTTCCAGGAGGGTCTCAAATTTTGGGGGAGCTGAGGGACTTAGGCTGAGATGTGACCTTTGTAGTTTACCGCAGATGGGTGGGACATAGTTACTCGGGGAGGTGGGGCAAAGATACGCATGCATGCGAGACTGAATGCGAAGCTATGGGAGAACTGGAGCTTTGACAATCTGTTGGTTTCTACTTGTTAATTAATTCTTATTAATAAAGGACTTAAAGCGTTTCCAGAATACTCACAAGTGGATTTGTCCCAGCTTGTGACTTGGCCTCAAACACAGTAGTGGGAGTAGCAGTGAACACTAAAGAGTGCTCAGGGGGAACTGCGCTGGGAACGGTTTTTCCTCGACTCCCTTCAGCCTTCTCTTCTGCATCATGACTCTCCTGCTTTGCTGAGGGTTTCCCACCATCCTCTCTTTCCTCAGGCCTCTGCGCCTCTTCCTGTGGTGCGCTCCCAGCCGGTGACACATTCCGAGGAGTCTCTGAGCGATGCTCCTTTTCTCTAGAATCACCACGTTTCCCACCATCCTCTCTTTCCTCAGGCCTCTGCGCCTCTTCCTGTGGTGCACTCCCAGCCGGTGACACATTCCGAGGAGTCTCTGTGCGATGCTCCTTTTCTCTAGAATCACCACGTTTCCCATCATCCTCTCTTTCCTCAGGCCCCTGCGCCTCTTCCTGTGGTGCGCTCCCAGCCGGTGACACATTAAGAAGAGTCTCTGTGCGATGCTCCTTTTCTCTAGAATCACCACGTTTCCCATCATCCTCTCTTTCCTCAGGCCTCTGCGCCTCTTCCTGTGGTGCACTCCCAGCCGGTGACACATTCTGAGGAGTCTCTGAGTGATGCTCCTTTTCTCTAGAATCACCACGTTTCTCCTTCATGTCTTTATTTTCTTGCAATGTTTCACTGGTGTCAGATACAGTTTCCTAAAGAAAGCAGGTTTCTTTAAAGATACATATTGTAAAAACACATCCAATAGCTACTTTCCTATTATCATAAAAACTTTTAACAGCAGCTAATTAGAAGATATTTTGGTGTGAGTGGCAGTAGGTTATTAGCCATTCACTCCTGGAGAGTGAAGATGAAATTGAGTTTATATCCCCTTTGTAAGAGGCTGGATAGCATTACTACAACAATATAAATATTGCTACGCCTATTATATTTTCCATTTTCACCCCTGTAACTGTAAAATGGATGCCTTTCTTTTTCATCCGGCACTTTGTGCTTTAGTATATAAAAGCAATAAACTTTACTTTCCTCAGCAGAAAAATTAAATGAGATAATATCTGTAACCTTCTTTGCACCAGACTGCTAAGAAAATCTGTTAATTTTCATTGTAGGTTAAAAATGAGCCGGTATCCCTCTAATAAGCTAATCAAGATGCTACAAAATTGTCTTGCTCTTACACATTTGATCTCTTCAGTCTCAATCCTAGAGGTGGCAGCATCCACTAAGGAGTCCTGAGGATGATCTGTGCTGGGAATGGTTTGTTCTTCTGTATCTCCTTGGCTCATTTTGGCTTCTTCTGCAAAGTTAATGTCCTGCTTAGCTGAGGGTTCCTCATCTTCTTGCCAGGAGACACTCTCGTATTCCTCAAGCTCCTGGAGCAACTCTTCCTGTTCACTCCCAGGAAGTGACATCTCTGTAAGAGTCTCTATTGTATGCTCCTCAGTCATCTGCTCCTCTTCTCCAGCATCCTTGGATTTTTCATCCGCTCCTTCTGTTGGGTTTTCACTGGCATCATCCATAGTACCCTGCAAATAATATTTATCTTTTAAAAATGTTATTATAAAAATATATTATTTTAAGACTACATTACACAAGTTATTTCACTGGAATTTACCAAAAGAATGTTATAGAAATGCAGTCATCAACTTTTTTAGCTTGGGGGTCTGATCAAGAGCAGTGAAAGAGACAAGGGACTCTGCCTAAAAAAAAGAATAAATAACCAGATTTTCCCAAATCACAAATCTGCTCCCTTTTTTGGG
This sequence comes from Rhinatrema bivittatum, assembly GCF_901001135.1. Classification (NCBI taxonomy): domain Eukaryota; kingdom Metazoa; phylum Chordata; class Amphibia; order Gymnophiona; family Rhinatrematidae; genus Rhinatrema; species Rhinatrema bivittatum. The sequence goes on from NC_042625.1 coordinate 21,623,721, forward strand.
TTTCCAGATCAAAAAGAACTGACCTCTGTTGGGCCATGAATCCAAGAGCCTTCCTTGGGCTTGATGGAACCTTGGTCTGACCCAGGATGGCAAGTCTTACATTCTTATGTTTACAACCCCCTCCCAGCTCAGCCCAGTCATCTCATCAACAGTCCGTGGCTAGGGGCCACAATCCATGGCTCCCTCTGGAATCTGGCTAATTTAAAGTCTAAATCTGTTGAACAATGACAAAGACTCCCTCCTCCCCAGGAGCGGTGAATGCTGCCTCCTGAGCATCCCCAACTCTAAATGTCCAGGAAAACAGCATGGCAAGCCCCAGTATTGCCAGCGAACCCACCAGGCTGGCCCTCAAATCACTTTTTTTTTTTAACATTTTTTACTCCATTCATTATAAAAGAAAGATGACCCTACTGCACAGTATTTCAAATATATAGTAAGCCAATAAAAAGCAAGGGGGAAATTACTACTTACCTGGTAATTTCCTTTTCTTTAGTACAGACAGGTGAATCCAGAACCAGTGGGGTTACGTACCTCTATCAGCAGATGGAGCCAGAGCAAAGCTGACATCACGGTGTATATATACCCCTGCAGTGATTTCAGTCCGCCAGTATTCTCTGCAAAAGTCAACTGTGGCCAAATAACAAAAACTTTATTATTAACAGACAACCACTCCAGCACTCAGCTAACAGGAAACCACTGAGCTCAGACAAGGAGTGCAATAACACTAGTCTAGGGAGTGAACTGACACTTACCAATACTCCCTGGAACACGCAGCCACGCAGGAGGACCATAGCACAACCATTAGGCAGCCAAGGGCAGAAAGATGTATTCACCTGTCTGTACCAAAGAAAAGGAAATTATCAGGTAAGTAGTCATTTCTCCTTTCTTAGCATTTAGACAGGTGAATCCAGAACCAGTGGATGTACCAAAGCTACTCCAGAACAGGGTGGGAGGCTGCTTGTGGTACAATCAAAACCGCACGTGCGAAGGCTGAATCCTCCCAGGCCTGTACCTCCAGGCGGTAATGCCTGGAAAAGGTGTGTAAAGAGGACCAATAATCGGCTGCTCAGCATCCACATATGCGACCGTGACTACCTCCTTAATCCAGCAGGGTATTGTACCTGCAACACCGGCTCTCCCTGTTTACTTCCAACAAGAAAACCAACAGGTGATCCGTCTTTCTGAGAGGTTTAGAAACCTCCAAATACCTCAAGATATGCCTCTTGACATCCAAGAACCGTAATAGATAATATTCCTCCACATTTCTTTCCCTATCCAGAGGCAGCAGGGAAATGGACTGATTCAAGTGAAAATCCGAGAACACTTTTGGCAGAAGGGAAGGAACAGTACACAGCTGTATCGCCCCTGGAGTCACTCGAAGAAACAGCTCCCAGCAAGACAAGGCCTGCAGTTCAATGCTCACCGCGCAGAACAAATTTCCAAACAAAACACTGTTTTCAATATCAGTAACCTTAAGGAAAGGTTACGCATTGGCCGAAAAGTAGGGCCCGCTAAAAAATACAAAACTAGATTAAGACTCCACAAGAGCACTGGTAACCGTAAGGGAGGACGAAAATGCTTCACTCCTTTCAAGAAATGGGCCACATCTGGATGAGCTGACAAAGGCCTACCATTCATCTGACCTTGGAAACAGGCAAGAGCCACCACCTGTACTTTTAATGAATTAAGGGCCAACCTTTTACTCAATCAATCCTGCAAAAATTCTAAAATGAGTGGGATCTTAACTGAACAAGGAAGAACCCCTCGATCATCACACCAAGCCTCAAACACTCACCAAATCTGCACATAGGCTAAGGAAATGGAGAACTTTCTCTCCTGTAGCAAGGTGGCAATCACCGCAGTAGAATATCCACACTTCAGCAACTGAGCCCTCTCAAGGGTCATAACGTAAGACAAAATCAAGTCAGATGTTTGTGAAGAACAGGCCCCTGCCGTAGCAGATCCCTGTGTGCTGGAAACTGGAGAAGAGAATCCACCAGGAGCCTTCACAAATCTGTATATCAAGGTCTCTTGGGCCAATCTAGTGCCACCAGAAGCACCATCCCTCTGTGACTCTTGATCTTCTTAATCATTCTGCCCAACATGGGCCATGGGGAAAAAGCATACAGTGGCTTGCCTTCCGGCCACTCCAGCACAAGGGTATCAATGCCCAAGGAATTTGGATCTCTCCTACGACTGAAGAAGCAAGGAACATTTGCATTGCGAGAAGTAGGTCCAGAAACAGAAGGCCCCAGCAATCCACTAGTAGCTGAAACGCCTTGTTTGACAATTCCCATTATCCTAGATCCAGACTCTGTCAGCTGAGAAAATCAGCTCTTACATTGTCTTTTCCTGCAGTGTGTGAGGCTGAGATCTCCTGAAGATGCACTTCCACCCATTCCATAAGTTGAGCTATTTCTTGTGACACTTGCTGGCTCTTGGTTCCTACCAGGTGATTGATATAGGAAAATTGGTTCTTACCTGCTAATTTTTGTTCCTGTAGTACCACAGATCAGTCCAGACTCCTGGGTTTTGCCTCCCTTCCAGCAGATGGAGACAGAGAAAGTTTTACTGACACTGACACTTAACACGAGGTACCATCTGCAGTCCCTCAATATTGATCTGTACCCAAGCCAGAAATGCAAGAAAACAAAACCAACTATCTGAATAACCAACTAGTTTCCCCTAAACAAGCAGTGGTAAGAGGAAAACTTTAAAGGTGTAGGATTAACAAAACCTTTGCCATTCTTCAGAGTAATCACAGAAACAAGAAAGATCGAGCGGACTCTCTAATCTTCTCCTTTCCTCCAAAGAGTGGGGCTCTGGACTGATCCTTGGTACTACAGGAATGAAAATTATCAGGTAAGAACCAATTTTCCTTTCCCTGTATGCACCCAGATCAGTCCAGACTCCAGGGATGTCCCAAAGCTTCCCTAAATAGGGTGGGACTGAGAGACTCCCAGTCGAAGCACACTTTCAAGTCTGCATCACGCAGACTTCCTGGCCTTCAGGCCTTGCATAGTAAAAACACAAAATCCAACGAGAAGGTAGAAGAGGCATCTGAGTCTTCTTTGGGGTCCTCCTCACTTCCTAGAGGGGCCCCCTCGGCGTCTGGACCTCCCCCAGAGGTCCCTACTTCTGAAGAAAAAGGAAGAGGGAAATCCCTGCCCCCCTCCACAGCCTGCATGGAGTCCTGAATTTTGCCAAAATGGCCGCTGTACCCACACTCAGCAGGAAGGGACCAGAGACCTGCTGCGCCGGCGAGAGCCTCCCAGGCTCATGGCGCCTGACCAACTTTTCTCCAGCTTTGCTCCCCGAAGGGCCCTCCCCACCAGGAAGGCATCAGGAGAATAGGCTGTCGCACACGTCTCCACAAACAGTACAAGCTGTCCTATGCGGCATTTAAGTTGGTGTCGGGCAGAGATAGGAAAAAAGCGTTGGAGAAACAGGGAAAAACAGACAGAGCCGCCCGAATGAGAAGATAGCAGAGCTGAGATCAGAAACATGCTGTCTCACAGCAACCCCCGACTGCTCTGAAAAATCTCCTTCCTCTTTACTTTTTTTTTTTTTTTAACTTGAACTTTAACAAATAATGAAAAAAGTACTTCCCTTAAGAATGGCTGCAGGCTACATCCGTCCCTCAGGACAAATGAGCCAGGCCCCCAGGTTTTCAGTCTTGTCCAGCGAAAAAGGGAACAAGCTATAAAAGGGTCCCCAACCCCCTGCTCATCCACCTCAAACACCATGGGGAATGGCCCCACCAGGACCTAGCAATCCCCTGGGAGGTCAGCACTGCTGAAAACTGCAGTTCTATACTTTTTTTTTTTAACCTAAACTGCAGGCTTTGCACCTCCACCATCTGCTGGAGACAGAGAAATACTGAGGGACTGCAGGTGGCACCTCGTGTTACCTGTCAATAAAACTTTCTCTGTCTCCATCTGCTGGAGGGAGGGCAAAACCCAGGAGTCTGGACTGATCTAGGTAAGTACAGGGAAATGCCACTGGTGTTGCATTGTCCGACATTATCTGGACTGCTCGACCCTGCAATCGGTCGCCGAACCGCAAGCATGCCAACTGGAATGTATGGGCTTCCAGTCAATTGATGTTCTAGAAAGAAAGACTTTTCTGCACTCCAGTGCCCTTGCGCTGTCAGCTCCTGACAGTGGAGGCTCGCATCTGTTGTGAATACCAGCCAGTCCGGTGATCTTAGGGAAACCTCCTTTCTTAGATGATTCGCTTGTAACCACCACTGCAGTTGAGTGCAGACCTCCATTGGCAGATGAAACCGAATCGAATAGTCCTGAGACTGTGGGCTCCAATGAGACAGCAGAGTGCACTGAACAGAACACATATGCACCCTTGCCCACGGCACCACCTCCAGGGTTGCCGCCATCAAGCCGAGCACCTGTAGATAGGACTGATGCAATTAATAGCAGTGGCTATTCCCTAAGTAAACTTGATTAATAGCCGTTAATGGACTTCTCCTCCAAGAACTTATTCAAATCTTTTTTGAACCCAGCTGTTGCGGCCGGGTTCTGCGGCTGAATAGTGGACCCTTGGGCCAACCCACCCCGAGGGGCGGAGTAGGTCGGGAGGCGGAGCCAAGACTCAGAGGGCTGGATGTTAGTAGCAATAGAGTCTGATACAGGATCTTCACCCGGGTACACAGAACCCCCCAGGAGGAGCCCGTACGGTTCCAGCACCGTGGGACTTAGGGAACAGCAGGGACAACTCTATCTCACAAGCGAAGTGCAAGAGGCACCCAACGTGGAGTCCGGGGTCGTGGCGGAGCAAGGCGTAGTCAGGACGAACCGAAGTCAAGGCAGGCAGGGAACACAGCAAGGAACGCAACTCAGAGCTACAGGACTGTAGTGAACCTCGTTGCAAGGCGAAGAGGAATAGTCTGAGCGCCGGTTATATCTGGGTGGCGGGTGATGTCATCACTGCGGGCGGAGCCAGGCTTCCGGGTTCTGGGCACGCGCGAGGCCACTGCCAACAGAGCAAGGAAATGGCGGAGGCCACATGGGCCTTTGTGCGTCCCTGGAAGCCGGAGGATGGAGAGCGCGGCGTTCCCTGACCCGAAGGTAAGCGCCGGTCCAGGCGGAGAGAGGGGAGGCGGAGCAGACCGCAACACCCAGCTACACTAACTGCACTAACCACATCCTCTGGCAACAAATTCCAGAGCTTTATTGTGCGTTGAGTGAAAAAGAATTTTCTCCGATTAGTTTGTCGATTTTTTTCTGTTATACTATATAACAGGATGAAGATTTCGCAAATGCGCTTAATTTGTACATAGTTGAGTCTCATAATTTTGATTTGACCATTTAAATTTTGTATTCCGGTTACCACATTAATTCTGCTTTGATACTGTTTATACTGAAAGGGCTGCAGGTGGCGCATCCTACTTACAGGGGTGCCCTTCAAATTTTTCTCTGTCTCAATCTGCTGGAAGGGAGGCATAACCCAGCAGTCTGGGCTGATCCGTGGTACTACAGGAACCCAGGAACGAAAATTAGCAGATAAAGACTTGAAAAAAGGAAAATTGGTTCTTAAGTGGCTCTCCTGCATTTCCTTTGAATCTTTGGGCATTGTCAGGTAAGTCAAAGTTAGAAATTGCCTCACACAGACTGGATGTGATTGATTCATTTCAAGTGAGAAATCACAGACGACACAAACACCACATAAACCAATTGAATTGCATTCCACGTGAGATAATTGGTAACATTGCTCTAAACATGGCTGTTGTCACAGTTTCAGAGGAATTACGCTGCACCTGCTTAAAGATTTAAAAAAAATATTTTCTTAGCATTCACACAGGTAAATTCAGAACCAGTGGGTTATGCACCTCTACCAGTAGATGGAGACAGAGCAAAGCTGAAATCACAGTATATATATATCCCTGCAGTGACATCAGCCCACAGTATTCTCAGTCTCCAGCAGATGGTGGACATGCATCTCCTTATTTGGGGATTGCTTAAAAAAAAAAAAGAATTTTTCAAACATAGAAACATAGAAACATAGAAATGACGGCAGAAGAAGACCAAATGGCCCATCCAGTCTGCCCAGCAAGCTTCCCTCATTTCTTCTCCCATACTTATCTGTTTCTCTTAGCTCTTGGTTCTAATTCCCTTCCACCCCCGCCATTAATGTAGAGAGCGGTGGAGGAGCTGCATCCAAGTGAAATATCTAGCTTGATTAGTTAGAGGTAGTAGGAGTAGTAACCGCCGCAATAAGCAAGCTACACCCATGCTTATTTGTTTTTACCCAGATTATGTTATACAGCCCTTATTGGTTGTTTATCTTCTCCCCTGCTGTTGAAGCAGAGAGCTATGCTGGATATGCATCGAAAGTGAAGTATAAGAATGGAGTGATCAAGCTAGTTGAAAGGCATCAGGAATAGAGGAAGGTGGAGGTAGTAATCTGGATATTTGGTTTGGGGTAGTAACCGCCGTGACAAGCCAGCTACTCCCCGCTTTGTGAGTGTGAATCCTTTTTTCTTCTCCCCTGCCGTTGAAGTTATGCTGGATATGCGTGAAGTATCAGTTTTTCTTTTCCCCTGCCGTTGAAGCAGAGAGCTATGCTGGAAATTCGTGATGTATCAGTCTTTCTCCGATGCCGTTGAAGTAGAGAGCCATGCTGGATATGCGTCGAGAGTGAAGTATCAGGTACATTTGGTTTGGGGTAGTAAACCGCCGTAACAAGCCAGCTACTCCCCGCTTTGTGAGTGCGAACCCTTTTTTCTTCTCCCCTGCCGTTTAAGCAGAGAGCTCTGCTGGATGTGTGAAGTAACAGTTTTTTCTTTTCCCCTGCTGTTGAAGCAGAGAACTATGCTGGATATGCATTGAAAGTGAAGTATAAGAATGGAGTGATCAAGCTAGTTGAAAGGCATCAGGAATAGAGGAAGGTGGAGGTAGTAATCTGGATATTTGGTTTGGGGTAGTAACCGCCGTAACAAGCCAGCTACTCCCGTCATTGTGAGTGCAAATCCTTTTTTCCACATTTCCTCATGCTGTTGAATCTTAGAGTGATGTTGGAGTCACAGTAACCATGTGTATGTTTATTGACTAAGGGTATTGTCTCCAGGCAGTAGCCATCATTCTGGCGAGTCACCCACTCTTCATTGGCGGCCTCTTGACTTTATGGATCCACAGTGTTTATCCCACGCCCCTTTGAAGTCCTTCACAGTTCTGGTCTTCACCACTTCCTCCGGAAGGGCATTCCAGGCATCCACCACCCTCTCCGTGAAGAAATACTTCCTGACATTGGTTCTGAATCTTCCTCCCTGGAGCTTCAAATCGTGACCCCTGGTTCTGCTGATTTTTTTCTTATGGTAAAGGTTTGTCGTTGCCTTTGGATCATTAAACCTTTCAAGTATCTGAAAGTCTGTATCATATCACCTCTGCTCCTCCTTTCCTCCAGGGTGTACATATTTAGATTCTTCAATCTCTCCTCGTACGTCATGCGATGAAGATCCTCCACCTTCCTGGTCGCCCTTCTCTGTACCGCTTCCATCTTGTCTTTGTCTTTTTGTAGATACGGTCTCCAGAACTGAACACAGTACTCCAGGTGAGGCCTCACCAAGGACCTGTACAAGGGAATAATCACTTCCCTTTTCTTACTCGATATTCCTCTCTCTATGCAGCCCAGCATTCTTCTGGCTTTTGCTATCGCCTTGTCGCATTGTTTCGCAGACTTCATATCATTAGACACTATCACCCCAAGGTCCCTCTCCTGCTCCGTGCACGTCAGCCTTTCCCCCCCCATCGAATACAGTTCATTCGGATTTCCGCTCCCCATATGCATGACTTTGCACTTCTTGGCATTGAATCTCAGCTGCCATATCTTCGACCACTCTTCCAGTTTCCTTAGATCCCGTCTCATTCTCTCCACTCCTTCCGGCGTGTCCACTCTGTTGCAGATCTTAGTGTCATCCGCAAAAAGACAAACCTTACCTTCTATCCCGTCCGCAATGTCGCTCACAAAGATATTGAACAGGACCGGTCCCAACACCGATCCTTGCGGTACACCGCTTAAAACCGCTCTCTCTTCAGAGAAGGTTCCGTTTACCATCACACATTGTCTTCTGTCCGTCAACCAATTTGCAATCCAGGTCACCACCTTGTCACTCACTCCCAAGCTTCTCGTTTTATTCACCAGTCTCCTGTGCGGAACCGTATCAAAAGCTTTGCTGAAATCCAAGTATATGACATCGAGCGCTCTTCCTTGGTCCAATTCCTTGGTTACCCAGTCAAAAAAGTCAATCAGATTTGTCTGACAGGATCTTCCCCTGGTGAATCCATGTTGCCTCTGGTCCATCAATTCTCCGGACTGTAGATAGTTCACTATTCTCTCTTTCAGCAGAGACTCCATTACTTTTCCCACCACTGAAGTGAGGCTAACCGGCCTGTAGTTGCCAGCCTCCTCCCTGTTCCCACTCTTGTGAAGCGGGACCACCACCGCTCTTCTCCAGTCTCTCGGCACCACTCCCGTTTCTAGGGATCTATTGAACAGGTCACACAGCGGACCCGCCAGAACATCTCTGAGCTCCCTCAATATCCTTGGATGAATCCCATCAGGCCCCATGGCTTTGTCCACTTTCAGGTTCTTTAGCTCTTCCCACACATTTTCTACTGTAAAAGGATTTTCATCTATTCCACTTCCCTCCAGTTTCTTGTTGTGTAGAGATGGTCCTTCTCCAGGGTCTTCTTTAGTGAACACAGAGCTGAAGTATTCGTTTAATATTTCTGCCATTTCTTCGTCTGTCTCCACACATTGATCATTACCACCTTTCAATTTCACTATACCACTTTGGACCTTTCTCTTTTCGCTGATGTATCTGAAAAATGTTTTGTCACCATTTTTTATCTCCTTGGCAATCCTCTCTTCTGCTTGATTTTTTGCCAACTTGATTGTTTTCTTTGTCTCCCTCAGTTGATACAAATATTCTTCTTTGTGCTCCTCCCTTTGGGATCCTTTATATTTCTTGAATGCTGTTCTTTTAGCTTTAATTTTGTCAGCCACCTCCTTTGAGAACCAGATAGGTTTCAATTTTCTTTTGCTTTTCTTTATGTTTCTAACATATAGAGCAGTTGCCTTGGTGATTGCTCCTTTTAGATTGGTCCACTGCTGATCCACATCTCTCTCGTTCTCCCATCCTTTAAGTTCATCCTCCAGGTACTTTCCCATTTCCTCAAAGTCTGTGTTTTTGAACTGTAAAACTCGGGTCTTTGTGGTTCTTTTCCCTATTCTATTAGTGATATTAAACCATACCGTTCGATGATCACTGCTGCTGAGGTGGGCGCCCACCTGGACATCTGAGACATTATCTGCATTATTGAGCAATAAGTCGAGTATAGCACCTTCTCTCGTGGGTTCCAACACCATTATTCGCCCCACTCTTCTGTGGTGATATCTTATGGTCCCTCCCTCAGTTGAGATTTCCTCAGGTGATTTCTTTGGATACTTCCTTCAGATGAGTGCCTTGTTCTGGTAGCTGGTTTTTCAGCTGCCATGGACTTAGCTTTTAAAAAAAACAAAACTGAAAGGCAAGCAGGTGCAGGAAGCCTGGTGTGGTGGTGAAGGTCCGTACCCTCCCCCCCCCCCCCCCCCCCCCCGCAGCTGGACAGCTATAGATTGATCTTGGACTCAGCTGGGACAGGCTGAACTCAGGTAAAGGGATAATTTAAAAAAAAAAAAGGGATTCCTCTTCCCACACCCCCTCCCCCCAGTCTCTGTGCTCGGCACTCCAATCCAACAGTCGTTCTCGCCTCCAGGGGAGCTTAGGGGACGTGGGCAGCTTGGCAGGTTGAGCAGTCTTTTTTGGCTAGGCTCTGCTATTAGGCTTATATTGTTCGGCGGCGTTTTTGTACGTTTTTTCTGCGCGCAAGACTGCCCTCTTCAGTTCTGTCAATTTCTGCTTGTGCACTCTGCTATGCATCCAGATTGTATCCAAGTTGGGTGTCTAGTTGGGCGCCTAGTTGGGTACCTAGTTAGATGCATAAGAACACCTACTGGGTGCCCAGTTGTGCGCGCGCACACACACACACACACACACACGCATGTATTTATTTGTGGGCATTATCTGAGCGTCCTGGTGGGAGCTCAGTTTGTGCACTTATCAAGGCACAGTGTCAGACGCCTAAAATTTGGGCACCTAGTTTTTTTGCAGCGCTGTTTGGAGGCTCAGGGAGAATTGCCTCTGTCTGATTTTACTAAGCCTAGTTCTTCCCAGCCTTGGTGGGAATGGAGAAAGCGCTGCCAGAGGTGTCGCCTGATTTTGGGTCTCCCCTAACTGGTTCGTTAGTGGGGGAAGGTAGTTCAGTGGGTGCAGGTCCAATGCCCCCTGGTTTTGGCATGGATCCCTCTGTCTTTTCTTGAGTAGAATTTTTTCAAGGACTGCAGGCTTTCTTCAGGTACAGTCCCTGGCTTTGGCCAATTTTGACAAGACCGAAGCGCCGGCTGAAGATTCCCGCATGCCTGATGCTGTAGGTTAAGCATTGGAGTGAGCCTAGATCTGCAGCGGGCCTCCCCGACAGGGACCCAGATGGCACGGATGATGAAGCTGATCCTTCCTTCCTGGAAAATGGGGAAATTCCTCCAGGTTTGGAGCCGTATAGAACTGTGCTGTATTTCTTCCATAGAGATGAGTTACCGGTTCTGATTTCCCAGACACTGAAGATGCTGGGAGTTCCAGGAGCTGAATCTATGTCTGAGCCAAAGAAAAATCCCATTTTGATTTCTTTGCGTAAAGCTTTTTGTTTCTTCCCCATTATGGAGGCCATTCAAGAATTGATTGCTCTTGAATGGGGTGCTCCAGAAGCTAATTTTAAAGGGGGATGAGTCTTGGAAGGACTGTACCCCCTGGATCCAGCTGCGAGAGAACAATTGCACTTTCCGAAGGTGGATGTGCTTGTGTGTGCTGTTACCAAGAGGACAACTCTCCCTGTAGAAGGGGGAGTGGTCTTGAAGGATGCGCAGGATAGGAGAATTAAGGCTAACCTTAAGCAGGCTTTTGAAGCAATGGCAATGAATTTGTAGCTAGCTTCCTGTTGTTCCCTGGTGGCTCACTCTTGTTTACTTCTCTCTCAGGAGGTCAATGAATCTGGTGTGAATTCCAAGGCAGTGATGGAATCAGCAGCCGCCTTTTTGGCAGATGCGGGCTGCAGTTTGGTTCGCACTTCGGCCAGAGGGGTGGCTTCGGTAATAGAGGCCAGGCATCAGCTATGGCTGAGAAATTGGTCGGCCGATACAACCTCGAAGACCAACCTTATGAATTGCCCTTTAAAGGCTCACTCTTGTTTGGGAGTGAGCTGGAGAAAATGGCCAATAAGTGTGATGAGTCCCAGGTTCCTTATTTACCAGAGAATAAGAACAGGTGCCACGCTCCTTCAACATGAGAGGTCGTACTATGGGGGTGCAGACATTTTCAACCCTACAGGGGAGTAGCTTTTCAGAGGACTTGACCTTGGGTAGGTCTCAGTCCTTTCGTCTCAGGCAGCTCAGATGGGGTGCAGGCTTGGGTAGTGGAGTACCCCGAGCCTCCCAATGAAAGTGTGCCAAGCCAGCCCCGGGAACAGGAAATAAAAGGTCGCCTCTCTCTCTTTTTTTTTTTTTATGAGAAGTGGGTCGAGATCAAGTTAGACCAGTGGGTTCTGGAGGTGTTAAGAGATGGCTATGTACTGGAGTTTCACAGTGTTCCTCAGGATGTGTTCATGGTGTCTCCCTGCAACTCTCAGCAGAAGAGACAGGCAGTGGAATGTATGGGCTGTGGGCTATGGTTCCAGTGCCCCTGTTGCAGGAAAATATGGGCTGATGTAGCTTGACATTTCCCATTGTATTCATTGTTGCAGAATTTCTTAACTCATCATAGTATTGACAACATTCAGTTTCTTAAGATAATGTAGCTACTTAGCTTTTTTTGCATGTGAAGAAACGCCTGAGAGTTAAAGATGTTACAAGGCTTGAGGTGTACTAGCCCGACACGGACCGTGTTTCGGCGTCTGCCTTCATCAAGGGGCCGAATGTATGTGAGATGATTTTCGCGGCATTTTCACCAACATTGAAGTAATGCGTTTCCTCACATTCCTACATTATCTTAAGAAATTGGATGTTGTCATTACTATGATGCGTTAAGAAATTCTGCAACAATGAATACAATGGAAAATGTCATGCTACATCAACTTTGAATTCTTTTCACTTTGGACTCACTAAGCAAATAAAATTCATTTCTGACCCATGATTATACTACTGGTGTAAAAAGTTATGCTGAATAGTATTCACATCTACGCCTATGTATGAGGTCTACTTAATGATACAAAAAAACGTAATTCACTGTGATTTGTTTTGTTGATAATCTGTTGTACTTTAGCCTTAATATTACGAGCAATTTAAATATGTCATCTTTGGGAATGTATATTTCTTTTTTTTTTGTATTTTGCTCTTTCTTAAGTATTCCACTGTTCAGAAATTTTAGTTTCTCAGGCTTTCTATTTTGGTTTTATCTGCATGTTTCTGTTTCTAATTTATTAGGTAAGGGTCAGTCTCAGTTTTGCCTGTGTGTGACAGAAATGTAGTATTTCTGCTAGTGTGTAGTTTCTCTGTAGTAGTCCAGCTTGTTCTGTTATTCCCGTAGATGATGTATTAATGTTCTAGGGCCTGGTGTAGTATTTGCATTGCTACTTTTTCATAAGGTTGTTGTTATTTGAATCCTGAGAGTCAGTGCTGTGACTGTATGGCATGGTTCTAGATGTCTCTTTCTTTGCGGGAGTTTGTGTTACTTCACAAAATAGCAGTGGAGGGTTATTTTTTGCTGAGGTGACACCAGAATTTGAATTTTTTTTTCATGTTAGTTGTAATGTGAATTGCCCTAGCTCTGTGCTGCACCTGTTCTGATGATTAATTATATTTTATTGTATTTATGAAGATTTCTGGTTTGCTGCAAAGATAGTTCATGAAAGAATACATTCATTTTTGTTTTATTACATGATTGGATCTGATTGTTTTCTATACTTGTGCATTTATAAATATAAATGTACAAGTAAATACAAAATAAATATAAAATAAATTCTGATTAATAAGGAATTGTTAATGCTGGTAAGTGCTAGAAATAATTGAAGTAAATTATTTTAAAGTTTCATACATGATGCATAAAGGCTGTTGCAAATTACTTAGAAAGCCATTCTAGGGTGCAGTATATGGCATTATTTATCAGTAAGAAAACAACTAGTAGAACTGCATGCCTACAGCCCACCCATGTTAACCTTGTGCCCACCCAAAAAATCAATTCTGGCTACGCCACTACCGCACACAACTTACTTCAGGGCCCAACCTGAAGTAAGTTGAAGAACAAGGAAAATAAAAATAAAAAAAAGGGTAGGAATTAGTGGTTAGGGAGAAGAGGGGAATGGGAAGGGAGGTTAAGGGAGGGGGCAGGAAAGTTCCCTCCCAGTCCGCTCCTTAATTGGGGCGGACTGGGAGGGAACTGGGGAAGGCTGAGATGCATCGCCACAGCAAATTTGAAAAACTCTATTCCTCCCTTGTGTGCCTGGCCCAATATTTTATAACATGCGTGCGCACGTCCATGTGTGGACGCCGGGAAGCGTGCGCACCTATGAAAATCTACCCCCAAGATAGTACCGAAAACAATTTTGGATGGATTTACTTGCTACAAGTGAAAAACAACCGAATTCTAAAGATATAAACAATGAACCTGAAAACGGTTAAACTTGGGCTATTGCCTGTCTCTCTCGCCAGTTATAGGAGAAAAGGAAGCTGGAAGTGGGTCTTCAGTTTGCACCCCGATTATCTGTTATTGGTGCTAACTCCTGAAAACCTTCTGCCTCTTTCCCCTGGGACCCGTTTGCTTTGAAGGAGAAAGTGAGAGATCCATCGGAGAAAACAGGATCCGGATGGCCAATTACTGGCTGGAAGGTACGAAAATCGCTTTAAAGAATAATAATAAGCGGCCACTTTCCAGTGATGACTTCCAGCCCAGAATTTAAGAGGCCTCCCATCATTGGCTCATGGCGAGGGAGAGGAGCAGGAGGGGATGGAAATACAGAAAAAAAAAAAAACAACCCACGATTCCCGGGCTGCACCTGAGCCGAGCCGAGCCGAGTCGTTCGCCGCCGCTTCCTAAGGATTTTGCTTTGCAGAACTGCTCACTGCTAAGGAACTCCGGCAGCCCGGCGTTGCCCGGTAACAGGTTTGTAGCGCTTCCCGTTCCCATAGGAACCGCCGCCCAGCCCTTCCGGTGGTGGGCGGGCTCCGGCGCTGGCTAGGGCTCACGTGGGAGCGGCCTTTCTAAGCTAAGTACTTAATAATGGCAGCTTCCCCTCTACTGCTAGCAAACTGGAAACCCGAAGCAACTTGAGTTCTACAGTTAAAAAAAAAAATCTCACTTGTAAATAAAGTTGCACCCCCCCCCCCCCCATGGCTAGGCCTACCTACGCTTTGCTGTTGGTTTTAGGTTTCCTGAGGGGTAAGTCCAGGAAATGAAAATAAGTAGTTGCAAAAGGCTGATATCTGTCTGAATCTTTTTCAGAAACTTACGAAAATGAGCAAGAAGCAGTTCTTGCACTTTTTCCACTCAATGCAAAACTATATATCTTCTTCCATGTCCATCAACTGAAATTACAAATCCTTGTACCTTTCAAAGCTGGCTGCTTTTCTTCAGTGGTTGTCCTCACCAACAAGTACAACGCCCAACAAACAACATCTTTACTGCAAAAATATATATGAACTTCAGCTGTTTAGTGCTTTACACACTGGGGCTCAAAACAAAATGCATCTGCTTGTTAGGCAAATAAACTCGTGTTTATCAACTTTGAAGAAACACAGAATACACAATTTGCTAATAGAATAGCACTGCCTTGCCTACTGCATACTCCCAGGCTGATGCATTAAAAAAATGCAGAACTGGCGCTCCGTGTTGAGCGCCACCTCTCCTGGGCACGCGATTCTCTATTTAAATGAGGCCACGCGCTAATAAGAAGGCACTAGGAACAATAGCACGTCCCTAGCGCCTCCTTATTTATTTATTTTATTTAAGGTTTTTTTATACCGGCATTCAAGAACTCGTTCTCATCATGTCGGTTTACAGAAAACAGGGGTGCAGAAATATAACCAAAAACAGAAGAGAAGCAGTTACAATTAACAAGGGATCATGAACTGGGATTAAAAGAAATAAAAGAGATAGAGGAGGATAATTATATACAAGTGTACAATGTAAATAAGGAGTTCTCTATAAATACAAGAGAACAAAATAAATATGGAGTCCGTTATATACAGCTACTTAGCATAGGAGTCATTGATGGATCTTGTTAGGTGGAGTTCGGGAAGGCTTGCCTGAAAAGCCATGTCTTAAGTCTTTTCCTAAACGTTAAGAGGCACGGTTCGTTTCTTAGATCTGGTGGGATAGAGTTCCATAGCGGAGGGCCTGCTGTTGAAAGGGCTCGGTCTCTCAAGGTTCTGTGATTAGTAGTTTTTACGGGTGGAACAAGGAGGCATCCTGTGTAGGCTTCCCTAGTCGGTCTTATTAACATCCTGTGTAGGCTTCCCTAGTCGGTCTTATTAACATTAGGGTTGCCAGTCTGCAGGACTGACGAACAGCCACAGGTTCGGAAAACAGATGCTGGCAAAATTGAGCATACATTTTCTAACCCAGCAACCTGCGGGCAGATTTTTATTTATTTTTTTTTAATTTTTGGTTCCTCCAACTTAATATCACTAGGATAATAAGTGAGAGGGTGTACAGAAAATGGAGAAATTACTTACCTGATAATTTCATTTTCCTTAGTGTAGACAGATGGACTCAGGACCAATGGGTATAGTGTGCTCGTGATAGCAGTTAGAGACAGAGTAAGATTTCAATTTAATGTCAACACTACATATACCCCTGCAGGAAGCTCTGCTCTTCAGTATTCTCCTCGAAAAGCAATTGTGGATGTGTGTGTGTGTTTGAATAACTTGATTAACTTGAACTGGTTGACGTGATTACTAGGTGGAGATCACCAGTGCACTCAACCGAGAGACTCCGACACCCTGCAATTATGGGTGTCTGAACTAGGGGTAAATTCTGGCTTACGCGGGCTTATCTTGCTCTTGGGGATTGTCACCCGATGTTTCCGGATTTTAGAGCAGCCGTGGGCGGAATACAGAGTCCATCTGTCTACACTAAGGAAAACAAAATTATCAGGTAAGTAATTTCTCCATTTCCTAGCATGTAGCAGATGGACTCAGGACCAACGGGATGTACAAAAGCTACTCCCGAACCGGGTGGGAGGCTGCCCATAGCCCACTTAGTACTGCCCTTGTGAATGCTGTGTCCTCCCTGGCCTGAACATCCAGGCAGTAGAACCTTGAGAAGGTGTGAATGGAGGACCATGTCGCCACCTGACAGATTTTGGCGGGTGACAGCATCTTGTTTTCTGCCCAGAACTCTGCCTGGGCCCTTGTGGCATGGGCCTTGACTTGTAGAGGTGGAGGCTTGCTTGCCTGCCTCTACAAAGGCTGCCTTGATTACTTTTTTGATCCAGTGGGCTATGGTTGTCCACGAGGCTGCTTCCCCTTGTTTCTTCCTGCTGTGAAGGACGAACAGGTGGTCCGTCTTTCATACAGATTCCAATCTTTCCCGGTATCAGACTAGGAGTCTGCCGACGTTAAGATGGCGTAGAAAGCATGAGTCTTCCAATTCCTTATGCTCATCTGGAGATGGCAGCGAGATGGTTTGGTTTAGATGGAAATGAGAAACCACCTTTGGAAGGGAGGGGATAGTGCATAGCTGTATGGGTCCCGGTGTGAACCTGAGGAATGGTTCCCGACAGAATAGTGCTTGAAGTTCAGAAAAACGACAGGCTGTTGCCCCTAGGAATGCAGTCTTCAAGGTCAGGAGTTGTAGGGACAGACCGCAAGTAGGACTGAACAAAGCTCCTGCTAGGAAGTAGAGTACTAGATTGAGATTCCATAGGGGTACTGGCCACTTTAGTGGTGGTCGGATTTTATTGACCGCTCTCAGGAAGCGAGAGACGTCTGGATGGGAAGATAGACTGATGCCGTCCACTATGCTTCTGAAGCAGGCCAGCACGACCAGTTGAACCTTGATGGAGTTGAGACACAACCCCTTCCTCAAGCCGTCCTGCAGAAATTCCAGGATCATGGGAATTTTGACTGTCTGCAGAAGGATGTCGCAGTCTTCACACCAGGCTTCAAATATTCTCCCTGTTCATTTGCAAGTTTAAAGATGTGGAAAACTTGCATGCTCGGAGCAAGATGTCCATCACTGGCCTTGAGTATCCGCTCTTCTTCAGGCGAGTCCTCTCAATGGCCAGACCATAAGAGAGAATCAAGTTGGGTCTTCATGGAGGATCGGTCCTTGCTGGAGCAGGTCCCTGTGTGGAGGTAGACACGGGGGGTTCCACACCAGAAGTCTTCGCATTTCTGCATAGCATGGCCTTCTTGGCCAGGCAGGGCCACTAGAAGTACTAGCCCCCTATGGTGTTCCATCTTCCGGATGATCCCGCCCAGTAGTGGTCATGGAGGAAAGGCGTACAGCCGGTCTTCCTGTAGCCAAGTCTGGACGAGGGCGTCGATCCCCTGGGATGGTGGTTCTCTCATCTGTGGTTGAAGAACTTGGGCGTTGGACCGGGTTGCCAGAAGATCCATGGCTGGTGTTCCCCAGCAGTTTACTATCAATTGGAAGGCTGTGGTCGACAGCATCCATTCCCCTGGGTCTAGACTCTCTCTGCTGAGGTAATTCGCAGTGACATTGTCTTTTCCCACAATGTGGGCGGCTGAGATCCCTTGTAGGTTTGCTTCTGCCCACATCATTGGGGGGGGTCTACTTCCAGAGACATCTGTTGGCTTATGGTTCCTCCCTGGCGGTTGATGTAGGCAACTGTTGTGGCGCTGTCAGACCTGACAGATTCGCCCAGGAATCTGTGACTGAATCGTAGGCAGGCTAATTTGACTGCACGTGCTTCTAGTTGGCTGATGTTTCATCCTGACTCTTCCTTGTCCCATTGGCCCTGGGCCGTCAGTTCCTGGCAGTGGGCTCCCCACCCTCGTAGGCTCGCATCCATGGTGAGCAAGACCCAGGTTAGTGGGGATAGCCTTACACCCTTGCTCAGATGGTCTTCTTGTAGCCACCATTGGAGCTGGGTCCACGCCTCCGCTGGTAGCTGGGGGCGAACTGCGTAGTCCTGGGACATCAGGTTCCATTGTGACAGTGGGGAACATTGTAGCGGTCGCATGTGGGCTTCTTGCCCATGGGACGACGTCCAGGGTTGATGTCATGAGGCCGAGGACTTGGAGGCAATCCCACACCTTGGGGCGAGAACATCTCAGCAGTTTTCGCAACTGGTCCATCAGTTTACTTCTTGTAGGGGGGAGAAAGACCTTGTCCCGTTTGCTGTCGAACTGGACTCCCAGGATTCTAGTGATTGGGATGGCTGCAGGCAGCTCTTGGTTGTGTTGGCGACCCACCCAAAATTCTGCAGTAGATTCTTGACTCAGGTGGTTGCCTGATGACTTTCCTCTGGAGATTTTGCCCTGATCAGCCAATCGTCCAGATACGGATGTACGAGGATTCCTTCTTTCCTCCATGTCGCTGCCACTACCACCATGATTTTGGTGAACGTCTGAGGGGCTGTAGCTAGGCCGAAGGGTAGCACCCGGAACTGGTAGTGATGGTCCAGGATCATGCAGCATAGGAAGCGCTGATGATCGTGATGGACTGGGATGTAGAGATAGGCTTCTGACAGATCCAGAGAGGTCAGAAATTCTCCCAGCTGTACCGTCCTTATGACCAGGTGTAGGGTTTCCATGCGGCGCGTGGTACCCTCAGGTAGCGATTGACAAACTTGAGGACCAGGATGGGCCGGAACGTGCCCTCTTTCTTGGGGATGATAAAATAGATGGAATAGTGTCCAGTATTTTGTTGGTGTGTGGGCACCGGTGTTATTGCCTTTAGGGCGAGTAATTCTGTCAGTGTGGTTCTCACCACTGTCCTCTTGGAAAAGGAATGGCACAGTGATTTCACAAAATTTGTCTGGAGGGATGCTGTGGAAGTCCAGGTAGTATCCCTCTCGAATGATGGTTAGGACCCAGTTGTCCAACGTTATCTCAACCCATCTTTGGTAGAATAGGGCAAGCCTGCCCCCTATGGCTTCTTCCTGTGGATGGGTCTGTTGATTCTCATTGTGGGGTGCGGCTGGGGCCTGGGCCGGCTCCCCTCTTGTTGTGTTTGTTCCGAAAGGACTGGCCCCTGCCTGCGGGACAAGGTGCTTGTTATGTATTTTTGTACAGTCTAAAACGCTGTGACCCTCTGCCCTTAGATTTTCGGGGAGAGGGGCATTGGCTTCTTTTGTTCTTGTCCTCCGGTAACCGAGGTACTAGGGGTTCGTCCCATTTGTCGGCTAACTTCTCCAGTTCACTTCCGAGCAGGAGGGCTCCTTTAAAGGGCATTCTCATGAGTTTTGTCTTGGAAGTCACGTCGTCTGACCAGTTTCAGAGCCAGAGTTGCCTTCCATCTGCCACAATGGATGAAGCTCCCTTGGCTGAGGTGTGCACCAGGTCGGAGGTCGCATCCATGAGGAAGGATATTGCTGGTTCTGGTGTTTCAAAGGGCGTGGTGGCATTCCTGGCAAGTGACAAACAGGCACATGTCACCAGGGCACAGCAGGCAGCAAACTGCCATGACATAGCTGAAACGTCAAATGACTGTTTAAGGATGGGTTCCAGATGTCTGGTCTTGGGCATCCTTGAGTGCCGCTCCTCCTTCGACTGGAATGGTAGTGCGCTTTGT
This sequence comes from Rhinatrema bivittatum, assembly GCF_901001135.1. Lineage (NCBI taxonomy): Eukaryota > Metazoa > Chordata > Amphibia > Gymnophiona > Rhinatrematidae > Rhinatrema > Rhinatrema bivittatum. The sequence goes on from NC_042625.1 coordinate 21,643,522, forward strand.
GACAGCGCAGACCATGGCCATCCACTTTGGGGAACCACAGGAGGTCTTTGGCTGAGGGGGTATGGGGCTTCTAGGGGCCCCCCCTCCTTTGAAGCTGGCCTCCGGAGCATTCCATTCCAGATCAATCAGTTGTTGTATGGCTTGCAGTATTGGGAAATGGCGTGAGGCCTGATGCAGCCCGACCAAAACAGGGTTCTTCTTTGGCTCCGCTGCGGTGCTTGTGCTCGGATGGCCAGCGTCTTCAGGCTCAGAGACACGAGGTCTGACAGCTTGTCTTTGGAAAAGAAACGCATCATGGTTCGGTATGGTTCTGTTCCCGGAGGGATTTCCCCTTCCTCCAGGGAATCTGGCTCTTCCTCCGAGGAGTCCGTGTCCTCTAAGGGGAGGCTTTTGTCTGGAGGAGACATGTCTCGGGGAGGCCGAGGGGGGCCTGGAATTTGGTCCTCTGGTGGAGCCTGTGGCTGTAGAATTCCACCCAGGAAAAGGTTCCTGGGTCTATATCGAACCCACCGGTGTTCCTCGAGGGACCCGCCTGAGAAGGGGCCGAGTCGGGGATAGAGAGGTCCAGGTACTATCGTTGGTGGTGCCGGATTCCTCTACTGGCAGAGGAGGGCCTTGTCCTGGTTCCCCCAGAGCTGCCGCGCACTGTAGGCACAGGGCAATAGCCACTTCGTGATGCGCAGCTCTCAGGTGGCAGGCTGGGCAGAGGGCTTGTCCCTTGGCTTTCTTGGCCGGCAGTGCCATGATTTGTGTGCATGGAGTCATTCAAAACTCGTCTGTGCATGTACACGCATGCGCCGGGAGGCTTAGCTGTGCGCTCTGGGAGCACCGACGCTGTGCGCGCAGAATTCAAAAGATGTGCGTGCAGGTTGTAGAAGTGTGCGCACGGGTCTATTTGTGCGCCCGCCACAGATTTGCGCGCGCCGCTGTGCGCACAAGTAGTTTGTGCACCTGGCTCACCGCTGTGCGCACGGCTCAGTTGTGCAGACAATACGGCGATCAGGGGGGGGGGGGGGCGAAATGGTGCCAGCGACAACGCGGGCAAGATGGCGACCCCCCCGGAGGGTCTCCACATGGGAGGACCCTCACACCGGATCGGGGTCTAGCCCGGATGGGGCTGCTCAACCCGATTGAACAGATGCCGGAAGGACGATCTGTGCGGCTATCCGAGCCTCAGAGACTTTAAGAAAAGTTTTCTACCTTACCTTGTCTTGACGCTTCCCGGTCTGGTGCCGGGCAGTCTCCGGCTTCGGGGGGGGGGGGGGGGGGGGCGGCGGATTACTTCACCTCTGCGCTCGGTATTGCACCTGTATCCTCTCAGCCACTCCCGTTCCTGGGGGCTAAGTCCTCGCCGGAAGCCAGCTACCGGACCGAGACTTACCTCTGAGGGATCTCTGAAATCACCTCAGGAATTCTTGACTCGGGGAGGGACCCTTAGGTATCACCATAGGAGAGCGGGGCTCCTCTGTATAGGTAAGGTTATTTCTTCTGTATTTTGGAATTTTCTTCTTTGGTTTGGATTTTCTGATGCTGTGCGTGTGTATAGTCCCAAACTGCTAAGGGTATATTCAGTGCTGACATCAGATTGAAATCTGACTCCGTCTCCATCTGCTATCAGGAGCACACTATACCCATTGGTCCTGAGTCCATCTGCTACATGCTAGGAAAGCAGACAATTTCTGAGAGTAAAATGTGCGGCTTGGCCACAGATTTTACTTTCAGAATTCCGGGTGATTAACTAATAGGCTCCTCAACGTGCATTTGCATATGATGAGCACTATTAGTTTTGGTGTGGGGGGGGTAGGGGTTGGCCGCATGTTTTCCACACACTATTACCCCTTACAGTTATAGTAATAGACGCCGGTGGTAAACGAGCGGGCAATCGTCGACCGCACCGTTCTCTATCGGCCTGTCCCTGTTTGTTCAATTCTTTTCCCTTAAAAACTGACAGGCCGATGCAGTAATCTGAGCATTAAACTGTACGTTGATTTTCAGCACAACATTTTTAACACAGATTTTTTTTTTTTTAAACTTGATGTAGTAAGCTACTATAATGCATCAGAAATTAAAAAAAAACAAACAAACATTCTTAAACTTAACATGTGCATTCAGCACAAACCAAACACACATTTTCACTCAGGAAGGGGGGGGGGAGGGGGGTCGTCAGTGGAGGCATCCCTAACATGCTATTGTGTACCACTGGCAGCACTTTAAAAAAAAATTTAAAAAGTCAGAATTTCTCATTAACTTTTTTTCATAGTGCTGGAAACTCCAGCCCTGACCCAGGAGTTAAATTTCCAGTGCTAAGAAAAATGCACTAGCCAGATGCAGTGTCTGCACTGGGGAGTACTGCTTCATGCCCTCATTTGCATGGCTTTTCCATGAGAGGTTGCTAAGCAGTACTCTCGTTTAGCAATGCGCATTTTCTACATGCAAAACTCCTTACTGCATCGGCAGTTAAGTTTTGCACCCAGAAAATGGGCATTCAAGTGCAAGCAGAAAAGTGCATTCGCTTGAATACACCTTTCTGCATCAGCTTGTGAATTTGGGTGGGTGCAGATGACATCACAGTTACATTTGATTTCTTCTCACACGTCAAAAAATTAGATTAATATTTTAAGTAGAGGCACAGCACATTAGATTGTAGACAATACTGCAGGTCTGATCCACATTTTGAGATTTTTCCCATTGCTTTTATTTCATATAACTTGCAATTAGTGTGACTTTTTAAACCATTTTGAAAATGTTATCAAATTATGAAGAACTGGTGAGGTCAGTATTGGTCTTAGACTAGTAGTCTGTATTAGATGATGTGAGAACTGTTTATGTAATGCTATTTAATTTCTGTCCTGTGCATCCCCTAGAGCCTTGGGTTAGGCAATTCTGATCTTCCAAGGGCCACAAAGGTCTGGTTTTTGGGGGTTTTTTAAAACTGTTTTTATTGGTTTTTAAGGCATACATTAAAACAGATGAAATAACACCAACATCAATTCTCAATTGGCTTTTTCCCACTCCCCCCCCCCCCCCCACCCTTATGAAAGTTCTCATAGTGTATGATCCCGAATACAGAAGTTGTTCAGTTCTCTGTTGGTGCATCCTGAGTGGTTACGACAGCAGTGAAAGCAGAGTCTGTGCTCCAAGGATCCTGAGTGTTGCCTGTGAGAGGAGCTAGGTGTTTTATAAAACCAGACCAAATTAACGTTGTGTTTATAGATCTCTTTGGCGTGGTATCATTTGTGGTGACATGCTCCATGGAACAAAGGCGTAGCATTTGTCGAAACCAATGCTCGTAACTGGGGTTTCCCATATTTAACCAATTAGCCAGAATAACTTTTCCCCCCATAAGAACATAGAAAATGCCATACTGGATCAGACAAAGGGTCCATCAAGCCCAGCATCCTGTTTCCAACAGTGGCCAATCCAGGCCATAAGAACCTGGCAAGTACCCAAAAACTAAGTCTATTCCATATAACCATTGCTAATGGCAGTGGCTATTCTCTAAGTGAACTTAATAGCAGGTAATGGACTTCTCCTCCAAGAACTTATCCAATCCTTTTTTAAACACAGCTATACTAACTGCACTAACCACATTCTCTGGCAACAAATTCCAGAGTTTAATTGTGCGTTGAGTAAAAAAGAACTTTCTCCGATTAGTTTTAAATGTGCCCCATGCTAACTTCATGGAGTGCCCCCTAGTCTTTCTACTATCCGAAAGAGTAAATAACCGATTCACATCTACCCGTTCTAGACCTCTCATGATTTTAAACACCTCTATCATATCCCCCCTCAGTCGTCTCTTCTCCAAGCTGAAAAGTCCTAACCTCTTTAGTCTTTCCTCATAGGGGAGTTGTTCCATTCCCCTTATCATTTTGGTAGCCCTTCTCTGTACCTTCTCCATCGCAATATCTTTTTTGAGATGCGGCGACCAGAATTGTACACAGTATTCAAGGTGCGGTCTCACCATGGAGCGATACAGAGGCATTATGACATTTTCCGTTTTATTCATCATTCCTTTTCTAATAATTCCCAACATTCTGTTTGCTTTTTTGACTGCCGCAGCACACTGCACCGACGATTTCAATGTGTTATCCACTATGACACCTAGATCTCTTTCTTGGGTTGGAGCACCTAATATGGAACCCAACATTGTGTAATTATAGCATGGGTTATTTTTCCCTATATGCATCACCTTGCACTTATCCACATTAAATTTCATCTGCCATTTGGATGCCCAATTTTCCAGTCTCACAAGGTCTTCCTGCAATTTATCACAATCTGCTTGTGATTTAACTACTCTGAACAATTTTGTGTCATCTGCAAATTTGATTCTCTCACTCGTCGTATTTCTTTCCAGATCATTTATAAATATATTGAACAGTAAGGGTCCCAATACAGATCCCTGAGGCACTCCACTGTCCACTCCCTTCCATTGAGAAAATTGCCCATTTAATCCTACTCTCGGTTTCCTGTCTTTTAGCCAGTTTGCAATCCACGAAAGGACATCGCCACCTATCCCATGACTTTTTACTTTTCCTAGAAGCCTCTCATGAGGAACTTTGTCAAACGCCTTCTGAAAATCCAAGTATACTATATCTACCGGTTCACCTTTATCCATGAGACTAGCCTTTGTGAGAAACAATCGTTCTGGTGATGTTAAATGTAAGTGGTCTGCAGGGTCTAGTCCAAATAACCATAATGTTGGGTCTAAAGGTAAAAACTTTTTTAAACATTTTGCAGAGGTACCACGAATCAGGCCCCAAAAATGGGATATTACTCCACAGTCCCAGAAACAATGATAAAAATTACTGTCCTCACTTAAGCATTTTGGGCATTGTTTGGATTGCGTAATCTGCATTTGCTTCGCTTGTAAAGGGGTAATGTAACTTTGCCAAAGAAATCTATAACTGGTTTCATGTAAAAGAGCATTTTCTGACACTAGCAACAAATCCTTAAAACATTTTTCAAATTCAGTATGTGTTAGTGAGAAAAGGGGCCAGTCCGCCCATCTGGTGTGGAGTTGACCTAGGACACATGTATCCTCCAAACCGATGAGCTCTTTGTAATAGTGAGATGTAGTGGGTTTTTTATTTTTCCCCATCTGTACCAGATCACTGAGCTTCTGGATTTCTACCATCATCGCTAATTTAGGTTGCATAGCTCGTATAAAATGGTGAACTTGGAGGTAGGCGTAATAATTTGTATTCGGTAGGGCAAAATGTTGTTGAAGCGTTTGAAAAGAGAGAACATCTCCCGTCACCCTGTCTGATAGGTCTGATATGAAAATAAGGCCTTGTGTGCCCCACCCGTGGAAGACCCCCTTCCTCTTTCCAAGTGAGAAAAAGTCGTGTCCAGTAATGGTGAGACGTGGCGTTAGCCGGTTCGGAACCTTCCCAAGTTTATGTAACATTAACCATGCTTTCCGACATGTGCGGAGAAGTTCCTGTGCCCTGAGGTAATGGGGAATCATTAGGGTATCCAGCTGTAATAAAGGGTTCAGAGAGGGTACACCGTACCATTCAAGGAGGCAATTATATGGGGTAAACGTTGATGTGGAGAACAACCAGTCCCGCATGTGTCTAAGACTACAGGCTAGGTTGTATACAGCTAAGTCCGGGCAATCCAGCCCCCCCCCCCCCCCCCCCCCGTTCTTTAGGGGGGGAAAGGATGGTTACGGTTATTCTGGTCCTCTTCCCCCTCCAAAGCAACAATCTGAAAGCTTGGCGTATTTGGACGTGGTCGCATTTTGTGATCCAAAGAGATACCAGTTGTAGTACATTCAACCATTTGGGAAGCAATATCATTTTAAATAGCTGTATACGGCCTATTAAGGGCAAGGGTAGCAGTGTCCATCTCTGTAGTGTGGTTAAGGTATGTGCTAACAGAGATTGTATATTAGCCTTATAGAGATGGTTTATGTTGGTAGGAAATTGTACACCCAAGTATTTAAGACTTCCCGTTACCCAGCGGAGGGGGAAGGTGCCTGGCCATGCTGTATGTACATACCCAGTGAAATCTATGGCCTCGGACTTACCGTAATTAATTTTGAGACCTGCGAATTGGCCAAAATCATCCAGCAATTCCAGTACCACTGGAAGTGAGCGTAGAGGCTGTGTAACAAATACTAAAAGATCGTCTGCAAAAGCAGCTATTTTAAAGATTTGGGTGAGCCCACCAAATCCTTTTACCTCTTGACAGGCATCAATTTTCCGCAAAAGTGGATCTATATAAAGTATATATAAAAGAGGTGACAACGGGCAACCTTGTAGGACCCCTCTCTGCATCTGAACTACATCCGAGAGGCAACCATTTGCTAGTATACATGCTGTCGGGTGATGGTAAAGCAAGGATATGTAGTGGAGAGAATCACCCCGAATGCCAAAACGTTGTAAGACAGAGTATAAATAAGGCCAGGCCACTTGGTCAAACGCCTTTTCGGAATCAAATCCTATAGCCAAGGCCAGAATATCTTGATGTTGACAGATGTGCTGGGCTGTGAGAAGTTTAATTATATTCACGATTGGTTTCCTCCCTCTAACAAAACCAGTTTGGTGGTGGGATGTTAATGTAGGAAGGAGAACATTCAAACGCTCGTCCAGGATTTTTGTTAAGATTTTAAAATTGTAATTAAGCAGGGAAATTGGCCTATAGGAGGAAGGTTGCTGTAGGTCCTTGCCAGGTTCGGGAAGGACGGTGATGTGGGCTTCATTGAATGAAGCGGGAAATTGCTCTTGCTTCAGTCCAACCATGTAATAGTTAGTCAAGGGCATGCTAATGTGGACTTGAAGTATTTTATAGAAATCATAGGAAAGGCCATCTGGGCCTGGGGACTTCCTGGTTTTGGTGGCTGTAATAGTCTGCAGTACTTCGTTGTTCTGTCTAGGTCTGTTCAGAAAAGCAAGCTAGGAGGCCGTCAGTGTCGGCATGGGGATATCGTGAAAAAAGGACTCTTCTTCAGTTTGTTCACTTGGTGGGCCCGGCCTATACAGTGTATTGTAATACTGTCGAAAAATTTCACAAGTTTCTTTTTCTTTGGTTGTGATCCCACCGGATTGAGTTTTCAGAGTAACTATAAAGGAGCGTTGTCGTCTAGTCTTTAAATTTGCCATTAATCTCCCAGGTTTATTGCCGAACCTAAATAGGTTTTGCTCCCCTTTTTGCAAATAATGGTGCGCTCAAGTGTCTAATAGAGTGTTCATGTGACCCAATAAACTATAATACTCTTTCCGGTAACTATGTGTATTATGCCGAATCAGCTTCCCTTTTGCTTGTTGGAGTAAATTCTCTAAATGGAGGATATTCGTATTGAGTTGTTTATTACGAAGTGAACATATGCTATGATCTCACCACGGAGCACAGCCTTCCCCGTTTCCCAAAAAAGTTGGGGGTTGTCTATGTGTTGATGGTTATTCTTTGCATAGTCTTTCCATTTTTCTCATAGTACAGCTTGGAATTTAACATCATTTTTAAGAAAACTGGGAAATCGCCAGAGCCGTGCTTTATGAGTGTGCATGTGAGTCGTTAAGGTAAGAGAGATCGGGATGTGATCTGATATAGCTTGTGGTTCAATGTTTGCCTCAGCTATGCCAAAAAATTGGGCTTGAGAGATTAGGATGTAGTCGATACATGATAACGTACCATGGGATCTCAAAACATGAGTGTAATCTTTTTCACTTGGGTGGAGCGTGCGCCACACATCCAGTAAGCCTAGGTGATGGCACATGTAAGCCACGTCTTTCTTCTTCTTTCCGGTGTTCAGTGATTGAGGGGGAGATTTGTCAAGAGAGGGATCCTGAACACAATTAAAATCGCCTATACCTCGCCCTGTCCGTGCGTATGTAATAAATTGGACATACTGACAAAAAATTAATGTGAGTAGTCGTTTGGAGCATAAATGTTACATATAGTGAGTGTGTTCCACATTCCCACCAATAAGATATAACAACCGGCATATAAGTATGCTTCTTATAATTTAAAAGGTAGCGGATTTATTGATTAAAATTGCCACCCCTGCTTTCCGGTGTACCGCTGCAGCGTAAACACATGTGCCTACCCACTCTCTGTACAGTGTTTGACTCTCTATATCAATGAGGTGGGTTTCCTGCAAGCAGGCTACTTCGGCTTTTAAGTGTTTGAGGTGGGACAGCACCTTTTTCCGTTTTATTGGTGTTCCCAGGCCATTAACATTCCACGATATTAGTTTAGACAGATCAGATTAGTAAAGCAAGTCAAGGTAACAGTAATAAACCATGTGAGAGAGGAATGCCCCCAGCCTGGCATCCTCTCTATTAGGACCCCTGCATCAACACAACTCAGCAAGAAACATTGCAAAAACTGTTATGACGTAGAACCATATCATCACAAGCATCGAAATTAGGTGTCTGAGATCATACAATACCATTACCTGGTTACCCCGCACCCCTCCCTCCCCAATCTGTTCTTCATTCCACATCCTCCCTCCCCCCCCCATGTTGTTCCTCCCCTTTCCCTCCCCTCCCTCCCTATCATTCCCCGTAATCATCTGACACAAATATGTATGGCCTGTCCCCTCACTATTAGAGAGGATCAGGTCCAAGGAGCCACGTTCATAGGGCGCATGGGTACCCTGCACCCCCCAACATTTTAAATGGTCAGGCACCATTTTTTTTTTTTTTTTTTTTTTTTTTAGTGTCCAACACCGCTATAAGGCCAACCAGCTAGTAAAACCATCTAGCCCGATCCACGTCAGGGTAAATACAGTGAAACAGTCCTTTGATTTTTTTTATGAAGTATTCACCCTGCCATTCAGCTCCTAGATGCCACTTAAGACCTGGCTAGTGAGCACATGGCCTGTGACTGGTTCCCGCGACCACGGTGCAAGGTTGTTCCCTCTCGCTTGCAGACCCCTTTAGCTGAAACCCAGTACGGTTAGGCCAGCAGTTTCCTGGGGTGTGTAAAACAACAAATAAAACATGAACGACTCATAACGGTAAAACTGCACCCAGTCTTCAGCCATCCAGGTCTGGATCCTGCTCTGAAGTGTGTGGATTAGGGCCCAGGAGTCTGCAGAAACCTCGAGGCTGCTTCCGGATCAGAGAAGCTATGCTGCTTGCCATCTTGCCAAATCTTTAGAGTCGCAGGGTATTGGAGGGCAAATTTTATTTTTTTTCCTCGAACAGCTTGGAGCAGATAGGGGGAAAAGTTTCAATGTTGCTGTGAGACCAAAACTGAATAGTCTTGTGTAATGCGGATTTTTTGACCTTGATATAACAACTCCGGGCATTTTCTGTATGCTAGCCAAATCTTCTGCTTATCAGCTGAATTCAGGATTTTGGCAATAGCTATCCGCGGTCTAGTGTCCGAGGGGCGTCTGGTCCCCAGTCGATGCGTCCTTTCAACCCGCATTTTGCCCCGCAGTTCCGGCAGCCCAACCGCCTCCAATAGCCAGTCCTCCAAGAAGGTCCCCAGGCCTCTCTCATCAAGTCCCTCTGGGAGTCCCAGAAACCGTAAATTATCGCGCCGCAGTCTGTTTTCAATATCATCATCTATCTTATCCTGGCAGGCCGTTAAAACCTCCGCCTGGGCGCCAACCCTTGCATCGTGTGCCGCCTCCCGATCTTCCAGGCCCCCGACCCGCTCCTCGAGGTGGTCAATCCATGGGCCGAGGTCCACCAGTGCTGATTTTACCTCTTATTAAATCTTGAGCGATGCCAGCCAGCTTCGTGTCCAGAGTTGCATCCAAGGTCTCCCTCAGAACCTCTACGGTGAGCGGCGCTCCGGCAGCTATCCCGAGCTCACTGGTTCCCGCCATTTTGAGGTCTGCGGCTTTTCCCTTCTCCTTCTCTCTGTCTTTTTTTCCCTCCTCTGGCAGCCATCGGGGGTGATGATCTGTTCATATAGTGAACAATCGACATGGGCTGAGTCGGCACAAGGGTTAGAATCAAAGTACTGGAGCCGGTAACTCACGATGCCGGTAGATGTGGGGGCAGGGCACCCAGAGTTGAAGGAGAGCACGTCTGCTTCAGCACATCGCCCCACGTGACTCAAAGGTCTGGTTTTTAAGATATCTACAATAAATATGCATACAATGAAGGCAGGGCATGCAGATCTCTCATGCATTTTCATTGTGGATATCCTGAAAACCAGACCTGTTTGTGGCACTCATTGATCAAGAGTTGTCTACCCCTGGGGGTAGGTGGTAAATATTTATTTAAAAAAAAAAAAAAAAAAAAGTAATTTTACTGGCCATTTTAAACTTTTCACAAGTATATACCTTTATTGGGAAATGTTATCTTCCTTATGAAAAACGCAAACAAAACCATTGACCATCACTCAAAACTCAGCAGAGCATAGCACAGCAGAGGAAAAAGAAGCAGTATTCGGGATGACCGCTTACACCCTGCAAATTGCACAGTCAACATCTCGTGTTTGGCATCTCTCCAAGCCTGAAGATGAAACCTTGGAAAACGCTTGAATGGTAGCTCCAGGTGTCAATAAAACACGCGCTCCAACTATACTGGTGTCCAGAAGGCAAGAGGAAAATTAGGTATTCTCATCTCAGCCTCATCTTTGCAAGGGAACAATATTGCATCTGATAAACAAAACGAAAAAGTGAAAGACAAAAAGGTGCTATGTATTGTAGATTTTGAATTGGTGTGTGTAGATTTTATGCTCTAAAAAACAAACGAAACAATTTTCAAAGCCCTTTTGCCCAGGTGAATTGGCCTCCTTGGATCTATAAGGATATGTATGGGCATGTGCTTGTGTGTGGGGAGGGCTACTGTGTACCTGCTTTTACCCCCATTAAAAGGGGTTTGCGGGGGGGGGGGGGGGTGTTGATCTAAAAACAGATCATGTGCATAATATTTTTAAAAGCACATGCTCTCTCCTTTTCCTCCCAAACAAAAAAGAGCAGGTGCAAAGTACACGGGCATTTTTGATGCGAGTACTTTACCCAACATTTAAACCACCCGGTCTAATCTGCAACTCTACGAGCTGTCTAAAATTTGCCCCCCAAAGTAACACAGTAGATTATGGCAGACAAGGACTAAATTGGATGGGTCTATCTGGCTGGTTGCTGCTCTAGCTAAGGTCATCTCCCAGCGGTCAGCCCTGCAAAGTTTGATCACCTGCAGGAGCTCCTTATGCAAGTCGGTTTGAACAGCTTCCCTTTTTGATCCTTGAGCATCCTAGATAAAATGGGCACCCAGTCTCCTAGTATAACAAAATAAGATACGAGACAAAAAGCTTACCCCAGCAGCCCTTTCCCGCTCCATCGTTGGGGCGTGAGCCCTAAATGTACTTTCTTGCCCTCACGAATTACCGTCACGCTCAGTGGCCTCTAAAATTTAAATGACAGTTTTAAACTTCAGAGAGACATTCATGCAGCCCTTGTGCACTGCTACTGACTGTGCAAATATTAATAAAAAAAAAGCACCTTCAATGCAACTCTGAAATCTTACTAAAGGAAACATTCATCACCCCTTTACAATTTTTATGAACATATTTCACTAAAATTATATTTTTTTTTTTCACCTGCATCACAATCTTAAACGTAGCTAGTTACATGTCGCTAGTGGAAGTATTCTTTAAATAATTCACGCAGCAGGGCCTCACCAGCTGAAGCTGTGTGAAAACAGGAGTGTGTTCTAAAGTGCCAAAGAAAGTCATTAGGACGCACACACCCCTTCACTGTGCTGCACAACTGTGGCAATATTCTGCAGGGTCTGGAAGTTGCTGGTGTTCACGGAACCAAATTCAATAATCTCGTCTCCAACTTGTAATCCCTGCAAAACACAGAAACAGTGGATATAAATGGCCATTAGAACCCTAGAGCCCCTCTAATTGATTCAATATAATTCTGGACAATGCCAGCAAACAGTTGATCTCTGGTTTTCTCGTCACTCTTTTACGAGAGCTCCTCTCTGTTTATCCTGAGGGCTTTCTGTTAATCTTTTTGCCCCCTCCACCTTCCCCAAGAGGCTGTTCCAAGCATCCACTAGCCTTTCCATTGAAGAAATATTCTCTTGATTCTACCCCCTTGGATCATGACCTCTTGTTCTAAACATCTGCTCCGCTTACAAGAAAATCCTCGGTACATAGAAATCTAACAAAATGAGGGCAGATACAGACCAATTGACCCACCCATATCTCTAGCTGCCTTCCATGGTTTGGACTGTAACCATGGTCACTCCATGTCTGTTTCTTTAGCCTTCCTGGAAGTCTAAGCAGCCATACCACAGATATTAAGGTTGTAACAAGCAGCTGTACCACCACTCTCGCTCCATTTGGGTTGAGTTATCCCCTTTTTTGACCCTCTCAAGTTTCAAATGACTAAACTCGGCCCCTTCCATTGTTTCTTCTACCCGCTACCCCACAACTGCCCATGCCACTGCGCTCTGTGTCTGTCCCAAGCAGATTTAAAGTCTGTCACATATCTGGTTGCCGCCACCTCTGCCAGTAGGCCATTCCAGGCATCTACCACCCTCTCAGGAAAGAAGCGTTTGCTCATGTTCCTTTGGAAGCTTCCTCCCTGAAACTTCATATCATGACCCCAATGTCCTTAAATTTCCACCATGGAAAATTAGGAAAATTGGTTCCTACCTGTTAATTTTCATTCCTGTAGTATCACAGATCAGTCCAGACTCCTGGGTTTTGCCTCCCTGCCAGCAGATGGAGACAGAGAACATTTCACTGACACTGTACATAACCCAGTGTGCCACCTGCAGTCCCTCAGCATTGACCTCTAACCGAGCCAAGATGACAGCAACAACCATAAGTTTCTAAGCAAACTCCCTCCCCTCTAACAAACCAGAAGGTGAAGTGGCCCAAAAAGACAATGGAAAACTTGTTTCCTAAATTTAACATAAGTGATCAGCATTGAAAATCTTCAACAACTCTACACTATATACAAAGCATCAGTACGAATGGTGGCCTCTTCCCCCCCAGTAAATGGGCATGTCTCCAGACTGATCTGTGGTACTACAGGAATGAAAATTAGCAAGAACCAATTTTCCTTTCCCCATATGTTCCCAGATCAGTCCAGACTCCTGGGATGTACCTAAGCGCCCCTTAATTTGGGTGGGACCTAGAGAGTTCTGCTCATAGAACATTCACCAACGCACATGGAAGCCAGAGCCCCAACATCCAAGCAATAATGCCTAACGAAAGTATGCAACAACTTCCTAGTAGCCACTCAGCAAATTTCATGCAGAAACACCTGCTGTGACTCAGCCCAGGAAGTCGCCTGAGAACGTGGTGAGCATGCCCCTAACCCCCCCCCAGCAGCGGGTGCCCTTTAGAAATTTAAGTCGACTCGATCACTTCCTTCAGCCGCTGCACAACTGTAGCCTTAGGCGCCTTACTTCCCTTCTTTGGACTATTCCACAGTACAAAAGAGGTGATGCAATCTACAGAAATCATAAGTGACCTTTAGATACCTCCCATCTAAGAGACTAAGCTCCCCTGTGTGAAGCGTAGAGGTATCCAAATCCGGAAAAGCTGGAAGGTCCACTGTCTAAGATGGAACGCCGAGACTACATCAGGCAGAAAAGAAGGCACCAAGCATAGAGATACCCCCAAATCTGACATCTGTAGGAAGGGATTTCAACACGACACTGCCTGGAGCTCCAAAATTCTTCTGAACAAATAGCCACCAAGAAAACCACTTTAAGAATCAAGTCCTTAACTGCAGCTCTCTTTAGTGGTTCAAACCGCATCTTACACAATCCTCTAAGGACTAGATTCAGATTCCAAGGCGGACAAATGTTCCACACCTGAGGGCGCAAGTTCTTAGCTTCCCGAAGGAACTGTATAACATCCGGATGTGTGGATAGAGGTATCCTCGCATCTTACCCCGGAGATAACCCAACATCATTAACTGGACTCTCAGAGAGTTAAAGGCCAGTCCCTTGACCAGAATCTCTGTAGAACAGACAAAATTTGCAATACCATAAGCCTGAACAGGCTAAGGTTGCACTCCATCACAGCAGACCAGGACTTGAAGATCCTCCAAATTCACAAATATGTCAAGGATGTTTGAAGATTGCCTAGCCTGCAATAAGGTGGAAATAACCGTTTTGGAAAATTCCCTCCATCTCAGTCATCTCCTCTCAGAAGTGAAGCCGCAAGACAGAAATGAGCCACCTGACCTGAAAATACTGGACCCTGGAGGAAAAGAGTCAACCGATGTCCAAAACCTCAGGGACCTGTCTATGGCTAAGTTGATCACATCTGGGAAGTATGGTGGATGTGGCTACTCTGGAGCTACCAGGATCACATTGCCTAGATGTTTCTCCATCCACTGTAATCCTTTGTCCACCAGAGGCCACACAGGGAAGACGAAGAATCCCTTGAGTCCCGGCAGCATCAGAGCTCCGATTCCTTTGTACCATGTTCTGTTCTGCAACTGTGAAACCATAACACCTTGGTATTCTCTTTGGTCGAGATACCTCCTTCTTCCATGAATGAGACACATTGCTAGCTCCCATTCCTTCAAATCTAATTTTCTCCAACTGATAAAATCCACCTGATCGTAGTTCACCCTGGAGATGTGACACACTGCCAGGTCACTCCAAGTGCAGCTCTGCCCAGAGAATCAACTCCCGGGCGGGCCTCTTAAGCAATTGCCTGATTCTTGGATCTGCCTTGACGACTAATGTAGGCCACCATCATCACATTATCTGGCGGGATCCATACTGGATGGCTGCGTAACCTTGGCAGACAGGCAAGCAACACAAAATGCACCGCTCTCGTCTCTAACCGACTGATAGACCATGAGGCCTCCTGTTTCAACCACTGGCCCTGCGCCGACTGATCTTGCCTCGCTGCCCTTCATCCGGAGAGGTTTGCAACGGCGGTGACTATTACCCAATTTGGAATCTCCAATTCTGCACCATGCTCGAGATTTTTGTGGTGGCTTACTTGCAGACTGTCCCTGGCTTCCCCCTTTAATGGAAGAGGAAGATGAAACCCTTCCAATAATGGATTCCAGCAGAAGAGCCCTCTGCAGAGGCCGCATATGTGAATACCCAATGAATTAATTCCAATATAGAGGCCATAGAACCCAGGACCTGTAAATAGTCCCAGACCTTGGGCACCGAAAGTTCTAGCAAAAGCCTAATCTGACTCTGCAATTTCAGCAATCTCTCTCTGTGAGAAACACTCTCTCCAGCAGTGTGTTGAACTGAGCTCCCAGATATTCCAGAGTTTGTAAGAGGACTAAATGGCTTGTTGCTAGTTTCACCACCTTCCTAGAGACTTCAAGCACATCAGTACCTTTTGGACCAATTGTCGACATAGGTCCTTTGATTATGCACGAATGATCCAGTTGTCCAGACACTGATACACCAACACACCCTCCCTTTTGCAATGCGGCCATCCATCCACCATCACCTTGATAAAGGTAAGTGGAGCCAGCTGAAGGAAAGGGCTTGAAACCAAAAATGTTCCCTTAGGACCATGAATCTCAGGAGACTCTGGTGCTCTGGCCTGATAGCTATGTGCAGATACGCCAAGAACTCTCCCTTGTGTACCGCCACTATGACTGACCTCAGAGTTGGACCTCAGGAGTTTCCATGCAGAAACGGGAAACCTTGAAAGCCACATTTACCTTCTTTAAATCCAATTCTCTTGAATTGGATACAGAGGTGAAAGAAATGGGATTCCTAAATTAAAAATGACCTCCGGTCACACCAAGTGTGTTCAGGGTCAGAGCTAACAGACTCAACAAGGCATCTCTGAAAAAAAAAAAATCTGAGCAGAGTCTGAAGCAGTTCTCAATCATATGCAACTTCTCCCTCTTCTAGAGGTGAGAAAGCAATTTTCCCCATCGGAATCATCTGGTGTCGCACAATCCACACTCCCTTGAACATTATCAGGGACAGCCTCCCTGCAGCATTTGCCTGTCGTGACTGACAAATAGGAGGCCCAAGCACACGATCCCTACATAGTAGATTGCTTCGCCTTCGTTGAGCACCCCTGCAGAAAGGTCTGCAGGCCCTGGAAACATTCCACCCAGGAGGAGGAAGACGGATCTATAAAGGAACCCACAGGCCCAACCTTGCTCTCTCCAACATTTCTCTCTTGGGAAAACTGAGGAGAACTAAATGTTGCCTCACCTCCTTTCTACTCTCCTTCCCTCCAGAGACACTATGGGACATCCCCTTGGCCTAGCTGTAGTCAAATCGCTTTGAGCATCCAAACAGGGCTGAGAGAGAGGACTGAATTGCTATCATATTGCAAGCCTCAGAGATAACAAAGCACTTGGACCCGTTTGTCCCTGGCACCTAGCTCTCCTGAATTTCGGATCTAGACTGTTTCCTGAGCGCACACCAGTGCCACCTGGGCATACACATGCACCTCTCCAGGTCGTGCGCAAATACGCGCTCAAGACTAGGTTGCAATTAAACGCGCACAAGTACCTGCGCAAATACACAAGTTTAGGTTGCGGTCTTTTTTTTTTTTTTTAATTTTTTATTTGAGTTTTCAACGTTTTAAATTACATTGAATCAATATGAGGGAAAAACAAGGAAATATTATAAAGAATAATAAGTAAGAATTTTACACCACAGTTCAGGAAATATATAAACTATAACACATTCCTTTTATATTATAATGGAGACCCACTTCAGAGCGGCTTAATAAGTAAACAAATAACCTTCCAAGATACTGAAACACCGTGTTAATGCAGTTTAATCTAAATTAGCCACCCTTCTAAACCCTACGTGGAGTGAGAGTCTAGCTATGGACGCAGTTGTTCTATCTCTGTAAAAATATACTTATTATCCTGATACACCAATACACAGCAGCAAGGGTATCTAAGGTAAAATTTGGCTCCCCTGTTCACAATCTCATTGTTAGAAAAACTTTTCTTTTTCTCTTGTATTTTCCTCGTGATGTCTCGAAAGACACGAACTTGGAAACCATAGAACAGTTCAGATTGCTTTATAAAACAAAAGATCTCTTTAGAACTTCATCCCTTTCTGATGTTTGGAGAAAAGTAATAAATACTGTTGCCCTCTTCAATTTTAGCATCAAAAGACTTTTCCAGAAACTCTGTTAGATTGTCTCTAGAAGAGATATTTTCCATTGATTCCTCCTGTTGTCTCTTCTCTTTATCTTGTCTTCCTGGCAAATAATACCATTTAGACATTGATGGTAACGTCATTGCTGTATACGCCAAGATATTTGTAAAGTAACTTTTAATCAACTCTTTCAATGGCATCCATCTTGTTTTCGGGAAATTCAGTATTCTTAAATTGTTTCTCCTTAACTGATTTTCCAATAAGTCAATCTTCCTTTCAACATAGGATTCTGTTTTTATAAGATTAACCTGTACCTGTATTGGGACCCTTACTGTTCAATATATTTATAAATGATCTGGAAAGAAATACGAGTGAGATAATCAAATTTGCAGATGACACAAAATTGTTCAGAGTAGTTAAATCACAAGCAGATTGTGATAAATTGCAGGAAGACCTTGTGAGACTGGAAAATTGGGCATCCAAATGGCAGATGAAATTTAATGTGGATAAGTGCAAGGTGATGCATATAGGGAAAAATAACCCATGCTATAATTACACGATGTTGGGTTCCATATTAGGTGCTACAACCCAAGAAAGAGATCTAGGTGTCATAGTGGATAACACATTGAAATCGTCGGTTCAGTGTGCTGCGGCAGTCAAAAAAGCAAACAGAATGTTGGGAATTATTAGAAAAGGAATGATGAATAAAACGGAAAATGTCATAATGCCTCTGTATCGCTCCATGGTGAGACCGCACCTTGAATACTGTGTACAATTCTGGTCGCCGCATCTCAAAAAAGATATAATTGCGATGGAGAAGGTACAGAGAAGGGCTACCAAAATGATAAGGGGAATGGAACAACTCCCCTATGAGGAAAGACTAAAGAGGTTAGGACTTTTCAGCTTGGAGAAGAGACGACTGAGGGGGGATATGATAGAGGTGTTTAAAATCATGAGAGGTCTAGAACGGGTAGATGTGAATCTGTTATTTACTCTTTCGGATAGTAGAAAGACTAGGGGACACTCCATGAAGTTAGCATGGGGCACATTTAAAACTAATCGGAGAAAGTTTTTTTTTACTCAACGCACAATTAAACTCTGGAATTTGTTGCCAGAGAATGTGGTTCGTGCAGTTAGTATAGCTGTGTTTAAAAAAGGATTGGATAAGTTCTTGGAGGAGAAGTCCATTACCTGCTATTAAGTTCACTTAGAGAATAGCCACTGCCATTAGCAATGGTAACATGGAATAGACTTAGTTTTTGGGTACTTGCCAGGTTCTTATGGCCTGGATTGGCCACTGTTGGAAACAGGATGCTGGGCTTGATGGACCCTTGGTCTGACCCAGTATGGCATTTTCTTATGTTCTCTAATATCTTCAATCATAGATTTTTCAACAGTTAGTACTTTAGTGTCCAAAAGATTAGTTTTTTCCATGTTCTGTTTTACAACATTTGTCAAATCTATTATGGCCATATTCATTGTGGTCAAGGCCTTCCAAATTTCTTCAATCGTGATTTTTTCAGGAACTTTTAAGGGATAGTTCAACACTACGTGTATTCCTTTTTTCTCCCCTCCTTTGTCTAGAAGGCCTTCCTCGCCAAGCTCGGCACGCCCGATTTCTGCCTCTCCCCCCCTGGAGTCTGAATTAACAGAATTCACCGAAGTAGGTCTGGAATCCATACCTCTTCTCTGGGGGTCTTTCGATTTTTCAGATGGCAGAATCGGCGTCTCCTGCAGCAGCTGTTCCGCCTCCGCACCAGTCAGAGGTCTATAAGGCAAGGAGGGAGTTGTCGGCTCGCCGGAGCTGAGAGATATTTCTTCGGCCAAGGTGAGAGACAGCCGCTCTCCGCCATCTTCACCAGCAGCCCCGCTCTCCGGCAAACACTGCACACCACGGAATGCTTCCTCGATTCGCGTCTGACGATAAGAACTCTCGGGCGTTGAAGCAAGGACCTCACGGATCCTTGCTTTATGTTTGGTATGCGGCATGAAAAAGGAAATAAACCTGTAAGGAAACAAACTTTTTCACAAAATCTCAGAGGAAAAGACACGGAGCTCGGTCGCTTCCGTGCTCACGGTGCAGCAGCCATCTTGGGTCTGGTCTCAGGTTGCGGTCTTATGCACACAAGTACCTATGTAAATATGCACTGAAGTCTAGATTGCAAACATATATGTTCAAATCTAGGCCACGACCTTACACGCACAAGTGCCCGTGCAAGCAACTGCCACGCAGTGAGAATGCATGCACACGCCTACGCACGTGGGAAAAGAACCGCTTCCACGGCCTACCATGTGGCTAAGCAAAGCCTGCCCGCAACTTCAGCGCATTTAGGCCAAGATACGTTCAACATCCGGCACAAAAAATCATCGAAGGCCTCAAGCCTCTTGAGCGTCCGAGAATCCATGAAGACTAGGGCAGAGAGCCAACATCCCCTGCTGCCTGTTCTGCTAAACAAGCCTAGCACATAAGCAAATTAAAACCAGCAGAAGTCCTCTACCAGACCCAGAGACGACTCCTCGGTGCAAATGTCTCTCTGCACCTCCAACGGACAGGGAACAGCTGGCGATAGTTGAGGAGGGGACTTCCCCGTTTCTCCCACTGACGGTGCTAGGGAATTGAAAATGGCTGCCATTTCCGCACAGATGAGGAAAAGCCTCAGCGCTAGAGCCGTCACCTGCGAGGCTTGTTCTACAGTGTGGCCATGCTCGACGCAGACCCCCAAACGCCATGCCGCTTTTGCCGCATGGGCACACTGTTCCTCCCTACACCCACGACACCACCAGCACCTCAACAACAAGCAGGGGAACAGTGCCTCAGCGCCACAAAGCGAACACCTGGTCTCCTATGGAAGCAGAGGAGCTTCTGAAAAACCCCATCCTGAGCTCCCCGAGCTGCTAAGGTAGCTTCCCCCCCTGGAACCCCGATGCTGCACAGATTCCTATTCCTTTGTTCTCTTATAACAAATAAAGATACATAGAAATCATTACTTTCCTTTGGGGCAGAGCTTCCGGTTCCAGGAGTGCCGGCCACATGGCAGATCAGAAAAGAGCCAGACCACTGGCTGTATCAGTGTCCTTTCGCCAAACTTTAGCAACCCAGCCCAGGACTGTGTAAAAGGGATATGTCCCTGCTCCACTGGGCTTGCAGTACAGAACTGCCAGCAGATTCCACAGATGTCTCATGGGGGATGAGGGATCTGGACCACCAGATGTCCACACCACGGACCTCCAGACTGAGCTATCAGAAGGGTCACCAATCCCCTGCTTGTCTGCCTCAAACCAGGGGGGATGGCCCCACCAGGACCTAAAAACCCTGAGAGGATCCAGAAATGTTGTCTTAATCTTTTTTTTCTCTCTCTCCAGACTGCAGGTTATATCACCATCTGCTGGAGACGGAGAAACACTGAGGGACTGCAGGTGGCACACTGGGTTATGTACAATATCAGTGAAACTTTCTCTGCCTCCATCTGCTGGCAGGGAGGGAAAACCCAGGAGGTCTGGACTGATCTGGGTCCATTCAGGAAACCCCTTCCCATACTTTGTAGGCCTATCACATGTCCCTTTTTCCTTTCTTTCTTCCAGCGAGAACATTGGATATTCAGGAGGCATTTGACAAAGTCCCTCATGAGAAACTCCTGAGAAGGTAGTGTCCCATTGTGGATGGGTAACTGGTTAAAAAGACAGGAAATATAGGGAGCTGAACTAAATGGTGTTGGAGAAAGCTCAACAGCAGAGAGGTTTCTGTACTGAGACCACTGCTGCCCAACATATTTATTAATGATCTGGAAAAGGGAACAGTGATTGAAGTGATCAAATTTGCAGGTGATGCAAAATTATTCAAAACTGTTAAAACAGCAGCGGGTTAAGAGGGACTGCAGATGGACCTTACGAGCCTAACAGCCTGGGTATTTGAATGACGGATTAAATTTGACATGGGAAAGTGAAAAGTGGTGCACGCAGGAAAAATAATTCCAGCTACGGGTACACATTGCCGGGTTCTACATTGGAAATCACCATCCGGGAAAAGAACTTCAGAGTCCTTTTGGAAATAATTTGAATCTTTGGCTCAGCGTGTGGCAGCAGCAGTCAGAAAAGCAAAGAGAATATTAGGAATTATTTGGAGAGGAATAGAGAATATCACAACGGAGTAGAGTAGCAGCCTAGTGGCTACAGCAACAGGTAGAGAACCAGGCCACTAGGGTTCAAATCTCACTGCCACTCCTTGTGACCTTGGGCAAGTGACTTCATCTTCCATTGCCTCAGATGCATTAGACCGTAAGCCCTCTGGGGACAGGGAAATACCTACAGGACATGAATTGAACTATCAGTGAAAAGCTGTGAGCCAAATATAAAAGTAATCAAGCCATGGTATGAATGCACTTTGAGCACTATGTGAAGTCTGATTACCCCTTCTCAAAAAACAAAAAAAACAATATAGCGGAACTAGAAAGAGTGCAAGGAAGGGCAACAAGAATGATAGAACTGCTCCCTTATGAAGAAAGAGACAGCTGAGAGGGGATACGATTAGAAGTTTATAAAATCATGGCTGGGTTATTTACCCTTTCAAACAATACTAAAACAAGGGGACTCGCCATGAAACCTAACAACCAGCAGACTTAAATTGTCGAAAGTTCTCTTTCGCTCAGCGCATAATCGAGCTGCGGTACCTGTCATCAGAGGGCGAGGTCAAGCGGACTAGCACAGCAGAGTTTAAAAGAGGCTTGGGGAAGTCCATAACACATTATTTAGTCAGGCAGATTTGGGAAAGTCATTGTTTATCCCTGGCAATAAGAAATAGATCCTTTTTTTGGGGGGGGGAATCTACCGAGAGTGGCCACTGTCAGAGAAAGGATCCTGGACTTGATGGACCTTGCTCTGACCGAGCAGGGCAACTCTTATGGTCATCTACCACAGGCTGTGCTCCTTTACCAGTACACCAGTTTAAGATCTGCTTATTGTTGAGCTGTTATGATCAAAGTTCTGGTTCATTTATGGCAATTTTTTTGTTTCTTTTCTCTCAAATAATCTAAAAAAAGGTCAACAAAATATAATGTGGTCTGGTAGGCAGATCACTAGACTAATGGCCAGTTCAAATCCTTTCTACCACCGGCCAAGTCACTTATCTCCCTGTGCCTCTCAGTATATCCAGTAGTGTTTGGCAACCATCAGTATCGCTGGCCCCTCTCTCCTGAAGGAACTGCATGCAGCCAAAAAAACAAAACAAAACACGCATAACAGGCGACTACTAATCCTAGAGGTGGCTGCCAGTACGTTTCTCAAGTAGTAAAGAGCGCCAGGATTCTGCTCTGACTACTTAAACCCAAATCATTACTACAAGAGAATTTTAGGAAATAAATCTAGATATACGATAGGCTACATCAGCAGGAAAGGATTACTTGATACACTCAGTCTGTCTGCTGTGCCGTCACAGATCTTACTTGATCTGTGGTCTTCTCCCTCCCCTGCTGCTGGGGTTCCTTTACACAACAGTAATGACACTTGGTTTCATAGTGCTATTGAACGTACATAGTCCTGTGCAACGGTCATAAGCATTCAAGGGTAAGTCCCTGGCCCAAAGGACTCACAATTTAAGTAGCTACTTGAGGAGACGGGAGATAAAGTGACTTGCCCAAGGTGACAAAAGGCATCAGTGGGAGAAACGGGATCTGAACCCTGGCTCCTAGCACACTGCTGTAACCCTAGGTCACTCCTCCTCCACTGGAAGTCTTTTTCAAGTGTCCGCCAAACTTCCCAGCAGAAAAAAAAAAAGGTATTCTCTCCTGCTCCTTTTAAGCTTCTTCCAACGACCCTTGTTTTTGAGCTTTGCATTTTATGAAAAATGTTTCCTTCTGATACTTTACTGAAGTCTGTTTACTGAAGTCTGTTTAGCTCCTTTAGCCATGCTCGATTTGAAATGCCTCTATCTTGTCGATGCCCTTTAGCAGATGTGATCACCAGAAATGACTACAGTACTCGAAGTGGGGGGGTCTCACCGGAGACCCAGAGAGAGGTAATATGACTTCCAACAGCAAATCTGTGCCAGACACTGAAATAAGAGATCTGCTTTTGTAATGAGCCTCAGCACAGCCGTCCATACTGAACCAAGTATCTCACTACTGGGAGTAGGTCTGCAGGTGAAGACAGAAATAGTACGAGAGTTGCAGAAGTCATAGCAGCTCAGAATATTGCACTGAAAGAGATGGGTAACCTCACCCCCCAAAGGCAAAATGTAGGGAGAGACAACTTATTTAAATGGAGGATAAATCTAGCGCACCCACAGACTCCTTCCTTCCATTCTGTAACAGCATGTGACCTGCTGTGGCGCCTCGGCCGGGGACCTTCTGAATATTCTTGTGATTTCTGCCGTTTTTTCCAATCTGCTTCAAACCACTCCTGCAGAAGCTTCAACATTGCTTCCCACTGATCAAAGCAGGCAAATCAAAGGAACTCGGAAATGACCGTAAAACAGGTGGGGAGTTCCAGGAACCTGAATACAATTATTTAGTATGCAACAGCAGAATTGTGAAGTTTTTTTTTCCCCTGCCCAGAATCCAAGCAAAATTTTGAAAGCCAGAACAGATGAGGACCAGGCGAGAGCCCGCCTTTGAGTATGGAAGGAGGGCACTTTAACTGCAGTTTCAGTTTGCATATCCTCAAGACAGAGGAAATCTGCCGCGTCTCAGAAAGCAGTTACAGCAAAAGCAGCTCTCTGCTTGCTACGAACAAGAGAGGAAAGCAGACTGAGCACCACACAGATCCCGAATCTGTTGCAAGAAGAACAGGAAAAGCCAGCAGAGGAAAGCACACATTTGTCTTAATAATTAATCTGTTCCTCTGCTCTCAGGCAATATATCTACATCTGATTTGATATAATAGAAGTTTATAAAATCATGAGTAGCATGGAACAAGTTAATATGGAATGGTTACTTACCCTGTGAAATAAAACTAGGACTAGGGAACACTATGAAACTCATCTGATAACAGACTAAAAACAAAGTTTAAGAAAGTATGTTTTCATTCAATGAGAAATTAATATTTACCTAATAATTTCCTTTATTTTAGGACAGTCAGATGAATCCAGAACAAGTGGGCTATGCATCTCTACCAGCAGATGGAGATGGAGCAAGCTGATATCACAGTATATAAACCCCTGCAGTAACATCAGCCTGCCAGTATTTGCTTCAAAAGCAACTGTGGACAGACTAGCAAAAAACTTAATTAAGAACAGATAACCATGTCAATACTTGGCCAACAAGCAACACTGAGCTCGGATAAGAATGTAATAACATTAGTCTGGGGACTGGACTAACACTTCCCAATAATCCTGTAATACGTAGTCAAACATGAGGACCATACAATAAACATTCGGTGGCCAAGAGAGGGAAACTAGATTCATCCGATTGTTCTAAAGAAAAGGAAATTATCAGGTAAGTAGTAATTTCTCATTTCTTAGTGTCCAGTCAGATGAGTCCAGAACAAGTGGGATGTACCCAAGCTACTCCTGAATAGGGTGGGAGGTTGCCCGCAGTCCAGTCAAAACCACTTGTGCAAAGGCTGCAGCCTCCCGGGTCTTCACATCCAGACGATAATACCTGGAAATGTCGACAGGAGACAATTCACTTCTGCCCATGACACTGCCTGATCCCTAGTGGAATGAGCCCTGACTCGATTAGGTAACGGCTTCCCAGCATCAACGGATGCAGCCGTGACTACCTCCTAAATCCAGTGAGCTATGGTAGCCTGCAATTCTGGCTCTGCCTAGTACCGCCATGAAAGACAAACAGGCAATCAGTCTTCCAAAAAGGCTCAGTAACCTCCAAGGATCACAACAGACAATACTCCTCTACACATTTCTCTGTCCAGAGGCAGCAGAGGGATGGACTAATTCAAGTGAAAACCAGAAGAAGGAACAGTACGCAGCTGTTTCACCCCTCAGTCACCTGGAGGAATGGCACCTGGCAAAACAAAGCCTGCAGTTCAGAAACCCTACACACAGAACAAATTGCCACAGTTTTCAAGGTCAATAAACGTAAGGTCAGGCTACGCATCAGTCTAAACGTAGGACCCGCTAGGAAATCCAATTCGAATTAAGACTCCATAAGGGCACTGGAAACCGCAAAGGAGGATGAAGATGTTTTGCTCCTTTCAGGAAACTGGCCACATCAGGATAAACCGACATGGCTCCACCATTCACCTGACCTCTGAAACGGGTGAGAGCTGCTACTTGTAACTTTAAGGAACTAAGGGCTAAGGGGTAGATTTTAAGAGGCGCGCGAACAGCCTACTTTTGCTTGCGCATCAGACTCAAGCAAAAGTACGCTGGATTTTAGTAGATACGCGCGGAGCCGCGCGTATCCACTAAAATCCTGGATCGGCGCGCGCAAGGCTATCGATTTTGTATAGCCTGCGCGCGCCGAGCCGCGCTGCCTCCCCCCGTTCCCTCCAAGGGAAAGTTCCCTCGGAGGGAAAGTTCCCTCCGAGGCCGCTCCGAAATCGGAGCGGCCTCGGAGGGAACTTTCCTTTGCCCTCCCCTCACCTTACCCTCCCTTCCCCTACCTAACCCACCCACCCGGCCCTGTCTACACCCCCCCCTTACCGTTGTCGGGGGATTTACGCCTCCCGGAGGGAGACGTAAATCCCCGCGCGCCAGCGGGCCTGCTGCGCGCCGGGCCGCGACCTGGGGGCGGGTACGGAGGGCGCGGCCACGCCCCCGGGCCGTAGCCACGCCCCGTACCCGCCCCCAAAACGCTGCCGACACGCCCCCGGAACGCCGCGACGACCGGGCCCGCCCCCCGACACGCCCCCTCCGAGAACCCCGGGACTTACGCGAGTCCCGGGGCTCTGCGCGCGCCGGGAGGCCTATGTAAAATAGGCTTCCCGGCGCGCAGGGCCCTGCTCGCCTAAATCCGCCCGGTTTTGGGCGGATTTAGGCGAGCAGGGCTCTGAAAATCTACCCCTAAGCCTTTATTCAAACCATCCTGCAAAAATTCCAAAATGAGTGGGATCTTGACCGAACAAGATCCTCGATCCTCACACCAGGCCTCAAACACTCACCAAACCCTCACATAGGCCAAGGAAGTGGAGAACTTTCTAGCTCTTAGCAAGGTGGAAATCACTGCCGCAGAGTATCCACGTTTCAGCACGCGAGCCCTTTCAAGGGCCATACTGTAAGACAAAATAGAGTCAGATCTTCATGAAGAATAGAACCCTGCTGCAACAGATCCCTGTGTATTGGAAGCCGAAGGGGCGATTCCGCCAGGAGCCACCACAGATCTGCATACCACGGTCTCTTGGGCCAATCTGGAGCAACCAGGAGCACCATCCCTCTGTGGTGCTCAATCCTTCGGATTAATCTGCCCAACATGGAGGAAACACAGTATACATACCACACAAAGAGGATCGATACAAAGAATCAGTTTATTTGATCATTATATAACATTCACCTATCTAACAATAAAATCTAAATAACCCACTCATTCATCTCATACACACCCCACATAAAAACATAATCTTTAACAATAAACATGGAAAATCTGTCATGTACTGAATATGCAAAAACATCAATACAATATTTATTTTATTTATTTATTTTTAATTTTTATATACCGGAATTCCTGTATGCAATACAAATCAGTCCGGTTTACAAGTAACGAAAAGGTTGCCCTGGTCTGGTAGATTAGACTGGGGTTTTTTACATAGAACATAGAACAATAACAATCAACTATTGAACATTATTACAAGGAACAGTGAAAGTAACAATAGTATTTAACAAACATATAATATTATTGTAATAAATTATTTGTAATAAATTGAATTTTTTTAAGGCATTTATACAATTATAAATGTATAAATATTATAAATGTATAAATAGTATAAATTATATTATAAATTATAAATTATATTATAAATTATATTATAAATTATAAATAGTATAAATGTATAAAATATTATTTGTAATAAATTGAATTTTTTTAAGGCATTTATACAATTGTTATTTCTGCAAATTTTCAAAATATAATTAAACTGCAAATGCTTTTGTATAAATATAGAATGACCTAAAAACCAACAGGACAATGTTAGCCCCTAACCAATTTTGAACAATTAATGCAAAATGCAATAGTATAAAGTGCAAAAACTTTTTATATAAATGTTAATTAACCTGCATGACAGTATAACGATGTTAGTCCATAAATGATCCTACAAAGATCTTTGTTTCGCCCGACATCTCTCAAAGGCTTCCTCAGGGATGAACTATAACACCAATATAAACCCTATATCACAACGGGTGTATTTACAAATCTCATCCACGCGTTGAAAATCTTCACACGAAAGAATTGTATGGAAGATCGTAAATCTCTCAAATTCTATCCCAATCGGGACTTCATGTCTTCAAAAATGCTAAATAAAATACAAGCAATAAATGAAGTTTAAGGAACAAGTACCTGATTAACATGCCAAGACCAAAAAACCCCCCAGTTTCAAGGAGGTATGGGGATTCACGTTGGTTGTGCATTTATGTTATAGATGGAGCACTCCGATGTGAGCATATCTGGAATAACCATTTAAGTGAATACCTTTTATAAACATCGGGAAGGTAATGACTGTACTTTAGATTTGGGATGACGGGTTTTAAGTGATGTGGGATGGTTGGCGCTTGTGTAATAACTTGAGTCGGTGTGGGGGTAGGAAAATGGAGTATTCTTGGGATATAAATGAAATCTTGTTTAGTATTTTCAATAGGAGGCTATACCTCCTTGAAATTGGGGGGTTTTTTGGTCTTGGCATGTTAATCAGGTACTTGTTCCTTAAACTTCATTTATTGCTTGTATTTTATTTAGCATTTTTGAAGACATGAAGTCCCGATTGGGATAGAATTTGAGAGATTTACGAGCTTCCATACAATTCTTTCGTGTGAAGATTTTCAATGCGTGGATGAGATTTGTAAATACACCCGTTGTGATATAGGGTTTATATTGGTGTTATAGTTCATCCCTGAGGAAGCCTTTGAGAGATGTCGGGCGAAACAAAGATCTTTGTAGGATCATTTATGGACTAACATCGTTATACTGTCATGCAGGTTAATTAACATTTATATAAAAAGTTTTTGCACTTTATACTATTGCATTTTGCATTAATTGTTCAAAATTGGTTAGGGGCTAACATTGTCCTGTTGGTTTTTAGGTCATTCTATATTTATACAAAAGCATTTGCACTTTAATTATATTTTGAAAATTTGCAGAAATAACAATTGTATAAATGCCTTAAAAAATTCAATTTATTACAAATATTGTATTGATGTTTTTGCATATTCAGTACATGACAGATTTTCCATATTTATTGTTAAAGATTATGTTTTTATGTGGGGTGTGTATGAGATGAATGAGTGGGTTATTTAGATTTTATTGTTAGATAGATTGTTATATATTGATCAAATAAACTGATTCTTTGTATCGATCCTCTTTGTGTGGTATGTATACTGTGTTGTCACTAAGAGGTTGTTTAGTTGTTTATAACCCGTGTGTGATTATACAACATGGAGGAAAGGCATACAGCAACTTGTCTTCCGTCCACTCCTGCACCAAGGCATCTACCCCCAATGAATCTCTCTCGCAACTGAAGAATTGCAGAACTTTCGCATTGCAAGAAGTTGCCAGCAGGTCTAGAAACAGGAAACCTCAGCAATCCAGAATCAATTGAAACGCCTTGTTGGATAGTGCCCATTCTCCTAGGTCCAGACTTTCCCTGCTGAGAAAGTCTTTTCCGGCTCTATGCAAGGCTGAGATCATCTGGAAATGTAGTTCGGCCCATTCCATAAGCTGATTTCCTGTGACACTTGTTGGCTCTTAGTTCCTCCCTGCCGATTTATGTAAGCCATGGTAGTTGCATTGTTCGACATTATCCGGACTGCTAGACCCTGCAGCCTATCGCCAAACTGCAAACATGCCAGCTGGACTGCACTGGCATCCAAACAATTGATGTTCCAGAAAGACTTTAGTGCATCCCAGCACCCTTGCACTGTCAGCTCCTGACAGTGAGCTTCCCAACCATGGAGGCTCGCATCTGTCGTCAGTACTAGCCAGTCCAGTGGTGCTAGGGAAATTCCCTTCCTTAGATGATCCAGCTGTAGCCTCTACTGCAGTCGGGAGGAGCTCTCCATCCGGCAGGTGGAACCAAATCAAATAGTCCTAAGACTGCAGGTTCCACCGAGACTACAGGGAACGCTGAAGAGGACGCATATGTGCTGTCACCCATGGTACCACTTCCAGGGTTGTCGCCATTAAACCAAGTACCTGCAGACAGAACCATACGGTCAGGCGCAGAGTGTTCATCAACAGACATAGCTGTGCCATCAACTTCTGAATTCAAGCTTCCAGCAGGAAAATCTTGCCCTGCTTCGTGTCGAACCGAACCCCAAGGTGCTACAATGACTGAGCAGGCTGAAGACTGCTCTTGGCCAGGTTCACCACCCAGCCGAGCTCCTGCAACAGGGAGATTGCCTCGCGGGTCACCAGGCTGCTCTCTTCCAGCGACTTGGCTCGAATCAGCCAGTCGAATAAATACAGGTGTATTAGGATCCCATCCTGTCTTAATTCTGCTGCAACTACCACCATTACCTTGGAAAAGGTCCTGGGAGCGATGACCAGACCAAAAGGTAGTGCCAGAAATTCATAATGGCGTCCCAGAACTGCAAACTGCAGAAAGCATTGATGCTCTAGTCAAATGGGAATGTGAAGTTAAGCTTTGGACAGGTCCAAAGAGGTCAGAAATTCCCCCGACGGCACGGCCATTATCACTGAGCACAAGATCTCCATGCAAAAATGGGTCACCTGCAGATGACGGCTGACACTTCTGAGATCCAAGTTGGGACGAAAGGATCCCTCTTTCTTGGGCACAACAAAATAAATTGAATATTGCCTCATATTTTCTTGAGACACGGGCACCGGAATCACAGCTGTCAGACTGAGGAGCCTTGCCAATGTATCCTCTACCGCCTGCTTCTTCTGAGGAGGAATGGCAGGGAGAGACCATAAACACATCCCGAGGAATACTACAAAACTCCAGTGCATATCCTTCCCGCAACACCTCCAGGACCCATTGATCCAATGTGATCTCGATCTACCTCTGATAGAAGAGAGAAGGCATCCCCCTATCTCCTGTACCCGGGGGTGGGTCGGCAAATCTTCATTGGGAGGCTCGGAAGGATCCACTACCTGAGCCCATGCCCTTTCTGGGTTGTAAGGACTGAGGCCTACCAAAAGGTTGAGTCTTCTGAAAGGTCACTCCTCTATAAGGTCGAAAATGCTTGGATCCTTAGCACGACCTCTCATGCTTCTTTTCCTCGAGTAATTAGGAACTGGCGATTCGCTCCACTTATTGACCACTTTCTCTAACTCGCTCCCAAACAAGAGCGAGCCTTTAAAGGGCAATTTCATGAGGTTAGTCTTGGAGGTCGCATCAGCCGACCAATTTCTCAGCCATAACTGACACCTGGCTTCTATTACCAAAGCCACCCCTCTGGCTGAGGTGCAGACCAAATCGCAACCTGCATCTGCCAAGAAGGCAGCTGCTGGCTCCATGACTGCCCTGGGATTCTCCCCAGAGTCACTGACCTCCTGAGAGAGAAGGAAACAAGAGCAAGCCACCAAGGTACAACAAGAAGCTATTTGCAAAGTCATTGCCACTGCTTCAAATGCCTGCTTAAGGATCGTTTCACTCCTCCTACCAAGTACATCCTTCACAGCCATTCCTTCCTCTATGGGGATAGTCATCCACTTGGAGACTGCACACAGAAGTGCATTCACCTTCAGAAAACCTGAACGCTCTCTCATCAATGGATCCAGAGGGTACAGGCCTTCCAAAACCTGACCTCCTTTGAAATTAGCCTCTGGGGTGCCCTCAAGATCAATCAATTCTAACACAGGGAAAAAAACAAGAGGCTTCATGCAGAGAAACCAAAATGGGATTTTTCTTTGGCTCAGATGTGGAACCTGCCCCAGGCACTCCCACCATTTTCAAGGTCTGAGAAATCAGGACCGGCAGTACATCTCTATGGAAAAAGCATAGCTTAGTCCTATACGGTTCTAATCTTGGAAGAATTACCATCCTCAAGAGAGTCAGGATCAGTGTCATCATCTGTGCCATCCAGATCTCTATCGGGAAATCCCGCCGTCGCTCTAGGAGTTCTCTGGTGCTTAACAGTAGGTCCAGGCAAGATTTGCACCTAGGACTGCCCTGGGAGCATTGGACGGGGCTGAGGACTGCGCCTGAAGCAAGGATTGCAATCCCTAGAAAAATTCTACCCATGAAAATATAGAAGTATCCAGATCAGGAAGCACCTGAGGTACCACTCACTGAGCTGTCTTCCCCTGCTGAAGAACCAGTTAGAGGAGTTCCAAAATCAGGCACCCCACCTGAAACTTCTTTACCCAGATCTACATCCAGCTGGGAAGAACCAGGCTTAGTGAAATCAGAAGAAGATAATTCTCTAAGCCTCCAAAAAGCACTAGCACAAGGCAGCGGGCACTACTGGCTGAGATGCCAGAATATGACAGGCAGTGCAAAGAGAAAGGCACTTAGGTTTCTTAGATATAGGCGCCATTAGCCCGGCAGCACACTGATCGGTGGCCAGAGGCATGCATCTAGTTTTTTTTGGGGGTTTTTTTAGGTGTCCAAAAAATTCTAGGCATTCAACCTAAGCATCCAAAAATTAGGCGTCTGACACTTAGGCATCCCTAGGATAGGCACCATAAACTTAAGCGCGCACCAAAGCTCAACAGCTCAACTGGTGCACACAGGAAAGCGGATGGCCACTTAAGGTGCCGCTTAACTTGGATGCACAAACTACTAGGCCTGCCTAAGCGTCAAAAAACTGAACGCACAACTTGGACGCATAGCTAGACACACACACTGAACCAACAAACCTGTAGAGGGCAGCCTAAAGCACACGAAACGCCATTGAGGCCCACCACACGGCGTGCAGCGAAAAAGCCTCAGAGCAGGGCCTAGCCTACAGAGGCTGCTCAACCCGCCAGGCTGCCCACATTCCTCGACCTCCCATGGAGCGGGACAAACATCAGAACGGCACACCGAGCACGGAGACCAGGGGGAAGGAGGAAGCCCTACAGCAAAAAAATCCTCTTCCTTTGTCTCTATTTTTTTTTTTTTTTTTTTTTTAAACTTAGCTGAGCTCAGCCTTACCTGGCTGAGTATAGAGACAATCTCTGGCTGCAAGGAGAGAGAGCATATGCTATCACCACCTCGCTCGGCTTCCTGCACCTGCTGTCTTTCAGCTGCTTAGCAGCTGAGTCCACGCCGGCTGAAAAACTAGCTACCAGACCAAGGCACTCATCTGAGGGACCACGGAAATTAACCCAGGAATTCTCAACTGAGGGAGGGACCTTTTGGTATCACCACATGAGAGCAGGGTAAATTTATTTTCCTTATTTCTCCTTTTTCAAATCAAAGCAATCCTTAGTGGGGAGATGCACATCCACCATCTGCTGGAGACGGAGAATACTGGCAGGCTGATGTCACTGCAGGGGTATATATACTGCGACGTCAGTTTGTTCCATCTTCATCTGCTCGTAGAGGTGCATAACCCACTTGTTCTGGATTCATCTGACAGGATGCTAAGAAACAAAATTAAGCTGTGGAATTTATTGCTATAGGACGTAGTAAAGGCCGGTGTTATAGCCTGATTAAGAAAAAGGTTGGACAAACATCTGTAGGACAGATCTATCAGCAATTATTAGCCAGGTACTCTAAGGCACTGGTTCTCAACCTTTTTTTGGCCGGGACACACCTGACAGATGGTTCTCACATGCGTGACACACTGAACATGCAACTATCACAGGGAAAAATATAAAATATGCATTATGCATCCACAGGAATCCCCTCAACCCCCAGCAATGAGCGCAGAGCAGATCTAGGGCATTACCCTGTACAACTCACCATACAAAAAAAGATATTCTGGTTCTGATGACATCTCAGTAAAAGCAAAACAAACTCCCTTTACTACCAGGCACAATAGCCTTCCTTACGAAAAGACAGTAATTTACCACTAATGCATATCCTATTGAGAAAACACAACAAAGCGTTATGTTAAACTAATTCTTTTTCTTTCAATTGTCCTGAATTGTACTCCCTGTTCATTGTAACTTTCTTTCTTCTAATTATGGTTTCCCCTGGTTTTGCGGTAAACCGGTACGATAAGACTTTGTCTTGAGCATCGGTATATTAAAAGAATTTAAATAAATAAAATAAATAAGATTGATACAAATGCCTACATGCTAGTAAAATACCTCACACCTCGATCACATACACAGAACTGACCTTCACCAAGTACAGAAAAACCACAAATTATAAATATGGAGACAGAAACTGGAATGGAAAACCAAAACAGCCACTCTGCATGCAGTGCAAACCTGGAGAAATGGAAAGAGAAATATAGCACCTAACAGACTCTCAGGATTTGCAATAATGCACACAAACTAACCTGCACAAAGTTACACCTGTATTATGGAACACACTCAACAGTAACAGCTTTATCTAAGAAATACTATTAAACCAGGCCCTAAACACTAACATTTCCTACTGGGAAAACAGAATAAGCCAAGCTGCTATAGAGCCCCACACAGAAATAATTGTAAAGCTGTACTAAAAATGTTACAAAACAGCTGCTGAACAGAATAATATCCAACAATTAAAAACTCATAAAAATTAGTAAAACATGTCCAAATATCAATAAAATATTTCAAAACAGCAGTCATCGCACAATACCCAATAAATAAAATGGCAGTCAATCAAGAAAAATAAATTTAAAAAGCCACCTTTACTTACCCTCTCCAGCAACTCTCCTACTCCTTTCCCTTCCAGGCCAATAGCACTCACCATAAGCAGCAAGGGCTGCTGAAGCTCTGTCCTCACAGTCCTCTTCCTTAGCGCCCACAACCAGTCACTCACACACACACACACACACACACCCCCCACGACCAGTCTCGGCCTCTCTCACACCAGTCACCTTCCTGACCAGTCTCTCTCGCAATCACACACACAAGCTCTCACCCAGGCACCCATTCCCATCCACACACACAAGCTCACCAAAAACTTCTTCTTCCTTCACTGCAGGGATGGGCTCCAGTTCCTCCACTGCTTTACTCCGGCGGGCCTTCTTTTTTTCGCCACCACGGGGATGAGCTCCCATGGTGGCCTTGCATCGTCGGGATCGGGTTTTCCTCTTCACTGCCACGGGGATGAGCTCCCGTGGCGGCTTTGCTTCAGAGTTCAACACTGCTATTCCTCCAACCCCACCCCCGGACTATGCAATGCCTGCCTCACCGGCCAATCAAAGGCTTCCTCCCTTCTTCCTATTCCCACTGGCAAGTAGAAGGAAGGAGGCTTCTGACTGGCCTGCGCGGGGGCAGGCAGAATGAAGGCTTTCCATTGGATAGTGGGGGTAGGAAGAAAGGAGGCTTCCATTTGGCATGCAGGGGCTAGAAAAAGGGAGAAGGAAAGTACAACGGGGCAGTGGGACACCAGAAGACACGACACACCTGCCGGGGCTTGGCAACACACTGGTTGAAAATCGCTGCTCTAAGGGATCACCACTTTTACTTCTGGAGGTGAGCGATGAGGAATAGATCTCCCCACTGGGATCTGCTAAGCACTATACAATTCCCAATATAATATTAACCAAAGAACAAATAAAGGCAAACAAAGAACATAAACTGCCATACTGGGTTAGACCAAGTATCCATCAAGCCCAGCATCCTGTTTCCAACAGTGGCCAATCCAGGCCTTAAGTACCTGGAAAGTATCCAAAACTAAGTCTATCCCATGCTACTGATGCAATTAATAGCAGTGGCTATTTTCTAAGTCAACTTGATTAATAGCAGGTAATGGACTTCTCCTCCAAGAACTTATCCAATCCTTTTTTAAACACAGCTATACTAACTGCACTAACCACATCCTCTGGCAACAAATTCCAGAGTTTAATTGTGCGTTGAGTGAAAAAGAACTTTCTCCGATTAGTTTTAAATGCTCTACATTTAAAACATTTACGATTGCCCCCTAGTCCTTTTATTATCTGAAAGAGTAAATAACCAATTCACATTTACCCATTCTAGACCTCTCATGATTTTCAAGACCTCTATCATATCCCCCACCCCCCTCATGTCTCTTTTCTAAGTTAACGACAGCAAGCAAAAAACAAAGGTAAATCAGTTATCATATGACTCACTCAAAGGCTTGGGCCAACATTAAGTGACAAAATTGTGCATTACAAGAGAAAGATATAAAATGTAACCCTGGTCCAGTCTCTCTCTTCAGGTCAGCAATCCTCAAATACAACACAGAGGGCACTCTTGCACAATACTGTTATAGGCAATCCATGCAAAGTACTGAGAGGAGTCAGTCAGGAGTAAATCAGTGCTGCTGCAGGTAGAACAAATTTAAACTAAGGCATAAAACCAGTGGTCTAACCGGTATCCGATGGGTTTGATGGGCTGGAGAATTCTCCAGAGTTACAGAACACCATACCCAGTAGAGGGATGCAGAAACAGCTATGACTTTCTGTAGAAAGCATTAGCAGGCTGATGCAATATCAGGCACGTAGGTCAGCGTGCTGCTTAACATGCGGTTGGATGCACATTTCGGATGTGCTAGATTTACACCCGATTCAATACGGGGATTAGCGCATCCAAAAAGCGCGTCCAATTGAGCACATAGCTAATAGCGCTCATGACATGTAAATTCCATATAGATGAGGCTATTAGCTATTACCCTGCAATTCCAAGAATTGCCACGCAGCCAAGGCACCCATTTTAATGCCCAGAAGCAGGCATTAAAGCATGCCGCGTTCAAGAGCTCCCAAAAAAAATAAATAAATCCTGCTTTCTGTGATTCCTCCTATTAGGATCATCGTGATACAGTAAGAGGAACCACAGAAAGCAGCATCCCCAACATCTGGCCCAATTGAAAGAGTGGATAACTTAATATTAAGTGTCAGGCACTTACTGCCGCTTGCTCCATTCACTGTCACATGTCAATGAAAGGACCAATCCCCTTTCAGAAGGCTGTCCTGAAAGGGGATTGGGTCCTTTCATTAACAGGTGTCAGTGAGGAGGACCAATCAGGAACAGTCCTGCCGGGGGGGTGGGGTGGGGAGGGAGGTCTGGCCAGGTTGTTACAGGTTGTTACAGACACACAGACACTTTCCTGGGCGCCCAATGCAGAGCCTTAGGCACGCACAAATTATCCATTGCGCATCCCTATTAGTGTGGCAGCTCATTTGTCTACTGCATTGAGCACCAGGAGAAGTTGATGTGCGGGCGTTCAAAGAACATGCGTCCGAACTGAGCGCACGTTTTTAACAAGAGGATACTGCATTGGCTTCTAGGCTCTTTTAAGTTACTGTTAAGAGTTTTACCGACGTGCTAGCAGGAGAACCTGCAGTGACAGCATCCACTTTGGCAAAGGCAGGCGGCAGGCTCTGGGTCATGGCCTCTGCTCGAGCCTCCGCCTCATCCTTTTCTCGCTTCTCCTTCTCGCGAGCGTGCAGCTGATGAAGCGACTCTTCTATTTCTTTCATGATGGCCTTATGATCGTTTTGCAGACCTAGGGAAAAAACGACAATGAACAGCGTGGAAAACAGTTCATAGAATATACACAAACCAAAACCATTCCAAGCCTGAGGATCGTAATTTCTACACAAAAGCCTGGAGTGTACTACAAGGTTTCTCCCATGCAGGGAATGATTCACTAAGGGTTTTATCCTATTCTGTGTGTATGGGGAAAAAGGCTTAATGAGCCAAGCCCTTAATGCCTATGGAGAAAAATGCTTCGAGCACTTAAAAGGCCTCATGTATCAGCAACTCTTCAAAAGAAAGCTCACAGAATTACTTACAGATAATGCTGTGCCTGGCAGTACGAACTTGATATAGATCAATATCTGAGCGTGGATATCCTTCACTATCAATCAGAGGCCCATCCATGCCCACTCCTTTTTGCTGTAAAAGGAGAAATTTTTCAGTGTAACTGATAAACATACAAGTGCACACAACTGTTATTCCAAATAATACATTTTTCACACCTCCATTGGACCGAGAGGGCCTTCCTATGGCAGGTCCCTCTTAATCTTAGCCATTAGATGTATGGCCAAATGCTGAGCACTTTATCTTGTAACTGCCACCACAATAAAAGGCCTTGCACAAGGTACCTATGCGAGTTGTGCTACAGTAATAACACAAAGGATTCTTCTACTATGAAAAAGAAACTTGCTTAAAATAGCGCATTTAGGATCAGACGTACTAAAGGGTTTTCTTCCATTTAGTGTCTATGGGAAAACACTTAGTAGACATGGCCCTTAAGAGATTCTTATACCTGTACTCAACCTATGACCTTCTGCTTATAGCTCAGAATATTCCTAAATTAAATGTTAAATAAATGGATGGCCTCATTAATTAGCCCATTTAAAAATCTTTGCAGCAAATGTTAGATTCTGACATTCCTCAGTGTTTAACTGCAACCAGGTTAGCACAATTTGACTGCCATTTTCATCCACCTGAATGCACAGAAATAAAGATAAACAAATAAAAACAAAGAAATAAAACATAAAGCGATCCCTTTTTATTGGACTAATGTAATACATTCTTTAACTAACTTTCGAGAGCCAACAATTTTTTTTTTCAGGTCATCTTTTGCTCATTTGAATTCTGACCTGAAGAGGAGAGAGAGCACTAGCTCTCAAATACTAATAGTTTAGTACAGTAAAAAAGGATTACTTATGTTATTTTTTTTTATTTTGTGTGTTTAACCTTTATTTTATTTCTCTGCAAACCAGGTGTCTCTAAACAATGCTATTTAAACAAATCCAAATCTGGTTTAAGTTACTCTTTTTAATGGCACTTTCTTAAAGATAATGAGGTCTATAATCCAAATCTGGTTTAAGTTACTCTTTTTAATGGCACTTTCTTAAAGATAATGAGGTCTATATTGTCTGGCTAAGTTTGGCACTTAGCTGAATAAACACCAGGATTTGAAAATCCTGCTGGTTGAAAACTTATCCAGTTACGTCCAAATAAACCTATCGAGCAGCTAAGTTAGCCAGATAAATAGAGACTCCAGAGACTGCCCTAGCAGCAGGACAACTGCAGTGCCTTACTAGAGGACTGGAGAAGACCAATATAAGGCATTACAGTAGTCCAAGGATGAGAGAACCAGTGAATGTATCACAGTTTTTAAATCTTTTTCCTGAAAATAAGGACAAAGTCTGCACTTTGCTAATCTGAGGCTTTAATGATAAACAATAGTCTACACTCATGCTTTCAGTACGGGCCTGAGTAACAACTGGAATTGTGAAACCCTCAGTCAAAGAACATATGGTTATGTCATGTCTATCCAACTATGTAAACCATGTTTCAGCTCCTAAACTCACAGAGGTCCAGGATTATACTTTGGGGTATGCTGGGGGCAAGGGTCAGCTGAAGTTCTCATCACAGAAATGGCACCCTGCAATAGATGAGGGGCAGAAAGAAGTGCTGAGAGCTGGCAATAGGGGCTGACATCTTGAGCAGAAGTGAGAATCAGTGCTGCAGGGAGAGGACAGGCACCTAGGCTCCAGTCAGTCGGAAGGCCTGCCCATAGGTACAAGAACACCTCTTCCACACGTATACACCCAGTGGGAGTATACACTTTCTACTTCTTAACAACACTATTGCTCAATACTACATGAATAATAGAATCTTATTTTTACAAGAAAGAGGTTAATTCATGTTTTAAATTGCACCTAATAAACTGTATTATGTACATTTTTTTAAAGGCAATAAGCATTTATTTCAAATATTTACCACCTTCCAGATAAAAAAAAAAATCACAAGAAAATGATACAAAATATATAAACGAAATGTAATAAAACTACAAATTCATAAAACCTCTAATACACCAGGAGTTTGCGATGGTACTATGAGCCTAGAAAGTGTAGAATTATTTTTGGTGACCACCCTCGCCTCTCAAAAATAACTGTAGAAAGCTGGAGCCTGAGGGAGAGCCAGCAACGCTCGGATGTACCGACTCTTCCAGCCTCAACTGCTCAGTCGCCTGCACAAACATCTGGCAGAGAAATAACTACAGGGAAGGGCGGAGGAAAGTGACTGCGCAAATCCGTGGGGGGAGGGGGAAGCTGGATTCTTTGCGGGCCCCAAATCCGTGGGCCACTTGACGCACCCCCTTCAAAGGCCAGGAGTGCCCAAAAGCCCAGCTCGGGAGCTCCTGGCCCACGTCGCGCGTGGCTCCTTCTTTATCTCAGCACCCGCAGATTCCGTTTTTCTTCTGCTTAGTCACAGGTCAAGGCCGGCAGCAACACTCACATCCTCCAGCACTTCGTAGTAGGCTTTAATCTGCCCCTCCAGCTCGTCCTTCCTCTTCACCAGCTGCTGCACGTCGCTCACGGTCACAGGCGCTTTCCCGGCCTCGGACATCTTCCTGCCGCCAGTCCGCCCCACGCAAGCCGGAACCGGCAAACTACAAGTACGGAGACCCGGAGGCGCTCGCAGCGACGGAAAGCGGAAGGGGGAGGGCGGAGCATCAAACAGCGCATGCGCCAAGTCAACAACACCTTTCACATTCCTGCACAAAATTATCAGCCTGATCTGTTTGCCCGAAGAGAGATGGGGCTTATTTAATATTGAAGAGTTATTCAAAACAATTCCAATTTGATTAGTCGGCATATTAAGGAAATGCTCAGATGACTTACAATAAAATTTGTAGATAATTACAAATAAATTAATAACTAGAATAACATGAACTAGATGGTAAGTGTTCTTGGCTGCTGTAAGAACAGGCCGCTGGTGCTGTTGAACTACCTATTACTATTATTCCTCTGCAATCTGCATCAAACTATTTCTATCCAGTCTTGGTCAATACAGATGTAAATACAGTGTAGATGATGTAAAAGCATTGGACAGACCCCAAATGTCAAACAACAGAGGACAGCTTGCTGCAGCTCCTCCCCTGTCAGCCAAGGTGCTGGGAAGAAGAGAGGAAGGACTGAGTCTGAAGCAGACTGAGGAGAGAGCAGAAAAGAGCCACTCTGCTTCCCAGTCCGACTTCATCTATTCCTGTCCTTCAAGAATAGAGGCTTGGCAATTTCTGGAGCCAGAAGAAGCAGCTGAACAAATGAGACAGCAGCGGGTTGGCACAGACCACACCCCCAACCAATGGTGATTGGCCAGGATTATTAATAGAGGCCTGTACTTAGACCCCAAATAGGTCAAAGTCTTTGCTGCTTCTGGGGACTTGGGGCCTTTTTTTGTGCTTTTTTCCAGTTTCTTTTCTGCAGGGTTGTGTGTTACTTCACAAAGGGGTCTTTTAGTGGAGAGAGTGTGTGATTGCTATTACTGAGGTGACATCTGATTCTGAATATATTTTGTTTGTAGGGGGAATTGCAAGGGGAAATGCTCTAGCTGTGCTGTGCACCCACTCTTGGGGAAATTTCTGTGGCTGTGGAGTGTGTATTACAAAAGAGAAGGTGCATCTCCTGAAAACTCCAGGCCCTGCTGCAGAAGCAGGCCTGGATGAAATTGCACGTAGCTGGGCCCTGCTTGGAAGGAAGACAGAAAAGTGCCATCGGACCACGTGCTTAAGGCAGAGCAGAGCGTCCTTTCTCAGTGGCAAAGAAGAGGTCCATTGGGCCGCTGGCGCCCCCCCAGAATCGCCCGCGCCGAAGATGAGGACTGGTCCATTGGGCCGCAGGAGCACCCCAACCCACCGGCAGTTGAAGTCTGGAAGAAGCAGTGCATCAGCCTGAGTGAGGAGGATGCCACTGCCCCCCCGATTTCATTAGAGGAAGAGGCCTGGGTGAGAGGGCGTGTGAGTTTGTGTATGAGAGAGAGGGAGCATGTGCACCTGTGTGCGGAAAAGGAAAACGCACGCTCCTGAATTGAGATCCATTTTCCTAACTTGTGGTTGTGCGTACAGCCACGTCTCCAGGACGCCGAATGCCAAGGATGCTCTAGGGACGCACAATTGATCCCTAGCACATCCTTTTTAGCGTGGCACCTCATTTTCATACTGCATCAAGCACCCAGGAGACTTGGCTGTGTGCGTATTAAAAAAACAGGTGCCCAGTTTGGACACACGTTTTTATGCACGCCTAACACTGAACAGGTCTATAAAATAAATATAGTTGGAATAAAGCAAAACATCAAAAAATAGAACTAAATAAAATTACATATATGCCAACTTAAATAAAAAGGTTTTTAAAAGCCCTCTAAAAGTTTTAACAGAGTCACACATATGGAGCTCAATTGGTAATACGTTTTAGTGGT
Source organism: Rhinatrema bivittatum (assembly GCF_901001135.1). NCBI lineage: Eukaryota > Metazoa > Chordata > Amphibia > Gymnophiona > Rhinatrematidae > Rhinatrema > Rhinatrema bivittatum. The sequence continues at coordinate 21,684,845 of NC_042625.1, forward strand.
TTAAGTGCTGAAACAGGAAGGCCCATGTAGAGACTATTACAATAATCAGAAAAATAGAAGCCTGTAGGACAGTAAGGAGGTCTGTAAGATACAAGAGCTTTTTCACTCAACGCACAATTAAGCTCTGGAATTTGTTGCCAGAGGATATGGTTAGTGCAGTTAGTATAGCTGGGTTCAAAAAGGGTTTGGATAAGTTCTTGGAGGAGAAGTCCATTAACAGCTATTAATCAAGTTTATTTAGGGAATAGCCACTGCTATTAATTGCATCAGTAGCATGGGATCTTCTTGGTGTTTGAGTAATTGCCAGGTTCTTGTGGCCTGGTTTGGCCTCTGTTGGAAACAGGATGCTGGGCTTGATGGACCCTTGGTCTGACCCAGCAAGGAAATTTCTTATGTTCTTATGACAGAAAAAGACTAAATGGTCCATCTAGTTTGCCCAGCAAGGTACTAACTGCCGCTCCATGCAGGTTACCCCCATGTTTCTGTTACAGATAGTAACTGCCACTCTGTGCAGGTTTCCCCCATGTTTCTGTTAAAGACAGTAACTCTGCCCTGTGCAGGTTACCCCCATGTTTCTATTAAGGATAGTAACTGCTGCTCCGTGCAGGTTACCCCCATGTTTCTGTTAAGGGTAGTAACTGCTGCTCCGTGCAGGTTACCCCCATGTTTCTGTTAAGGGTAGTAATTGTCGCTCCTTGCAGGTTACCCCCATGTTTCTGTTGGGGATAGTAACTGCCTCCCCGTGCAAGTTACCCCCATGTTACTGTTTAGGGTAGTAACTGCTGCTCCATGTAGGTTACCACAACAACTAAAGATCCAGAGATAGCTAGGAACTAGTACATAGCAAAATATATTGGATCCAGCTATAAAAATATAACAGGATAAATTGTAATTTTTAACTTTATAGTGACCTCATATCGTGCCGCTAGGGGCTACAAGCTTTTTGAATGAAGCTCTAGAGAGTGCTAGGGCTTTTTTTAATCATTGGTCACTATAAAAGTCAATGATTCTTCAATCTGAAGCTATCATGCACTTATCTGTATAGTAGGTTAAAGTCCACCTTTAGGTCGAACTTCTGAATGGTCTTAGTAATGCCAGTACATGTGCAGTCCACAATCAGGTCGAGCTGGGCTTTTTGATGAAAAGTCTTATCCTGTCCGACACTGCAATGATCGGAGGTCACTCCTTCAGGGAAACAGACAATGCTTGATGCTAGCAAGGAGCAACTGGTGGACAACCTAAAAAGATGTGCAGCAGAAACCCTTTAAAAGATGAATAACATCTATATACGAAGGCACACCAAGTTTGGGAAGACACTTACTTAGTCTATGTAGAACGGTCAATGCGTTATCAGGTTATATACGTCATGATGAGGCTTTGTGCAGCCCACATATGTCTTAAAATAAGGGCATTGTAAGCCATAGAACACAAACGGGCCAATACAGTACCGTGCCATTGGACGTGTGTTTTCCCTTACCCCTTATTCAGTAAGAACATAAGAAAATGCCATACTGGGTCAGACCAAGGGTCCATCAAGCCCAGCACCCTGTTTCCAACAGTGGCCAATCCAGGCCATAAGAACCTGGCAAGTACCCAAAAACTAAGTCTATTCCATGTTACCATTGCTAATGGCAGTGGATATTCTCTAAGTGAACTTAATAGCAGGTAATGGACTTCTCCAAGAACTTATCCAATCCTTTTTTAAACACAGCTATACTAACTGCACTAACCACATCCTCTGGCAACAAATTCCAGAGTTTAATTGTGTGTTGAGTAAAAAAGAAATTTCTCCGATTAGTTTTAAATGTGCCCCATGCTAACTTCATGGAGTGCCCCCTAGTCTTTCTACTATCCGAAAGAGTAAATAACCGATTCACATCTACCCGTTCTAGACCTCTCATGATTTTAAACACCTCTATCATATCCCCCCTCAGTCGTCTCTTCTCCAAGCTGAAAAGTCCTAACCTCTTTAGTCTTTCCTCATAGGGGAGTTGTTCCATTCCCCTTATCATTTTGGTAGCCCTTCTCTGTACCTTCGCCATCGCAATTAAGTAAGGGGCGGAAAACGCGCGTCTAACCCGCCAAACCTAATAGCGCCCTCAACATGCAAATGCATGTTGATGGCCCTATTAGGTATTCGCGCGCGATTCAGTAAGTAAAATGTGCAGTGAAGCTGCACATTTTACTTTCAGAAATTAGCGCCTACCCAAAGGTAGGCGCTAATTTCTTCAGGCACCGGGAACGTGCACAAAAAAGCAGTAAAAACTGCTTTTCTGTGCACCCTTCGACTTAATATCATAGCGAAGGGTAAAAAAAGTAAAAATAAAAATTTTGAAGTTGGCCGGTGGCTGTCGGGTCAAAAACCAGACGCTCAATTTTGCCAGTGTCCGGTTTCTGAGCCCGTGGCTGTCAGCGGGCTTGAGAACCGATGCCGGCAAAATTGAGCGTCGGCTGTCAAACCTGCTGACAGCCGCCGCTCCGGGCCAAAAGGAGACGCTAGGGACGCGCTAGTGTCCTTAGCGCCTCCTTTTGCCCGTTTCTACCACCGGACCTAATTTAAATACTGAATCGCGCGCACAGACAAGTGGCCTGTGCACGTGCCGAGAGAGCGGGCGTTCACCCGCTCTCCCGCGCACTTTACTGAATCGGCCCGAAAATTAGTATTACAGTCAACATCTTGTTTTCTATACACTTTTATCCCACTCTTAGAACCAATCCATTCTATACCAGTATATGCTTGAGCGCAAAAGGTACATTTACCATATTGGGTTTGTCCTACCAAACTTTCAGCTGGTTTGGTCTGAAAGGAGGCCCTGACCACATATTGCTGAATATTAGTGCCCCTTGAATAAGCAAACATGGGGGGCGACTGAAAAATGGAGTGTGGGCTTAATACGTGCCAATTTCATTGAATAACTTGCTTGATTTGTTGAGTTAATACGGTATGTTGTAGTACACATATGAGATTGGAAGTTTTTGTCCTGTTTCTGTATTCTAACAGTTGTTCATGGTCAGAGAACATGGCTCTTTTAAATGCATGGTTGATTGTGTAGTTAGGATATCCCCTTTCACGCAGGATCTGCTCTGATAAACAGGAGTTTTTTGAATCAGGCATCATCATTAGGATACAGATTTCGTGAAAGAGGATATCCTAATTACAAAATCAACCGTGCATTTAAAAGAACCATGTTCTCTGACCATGAACAACTGTTAGAATACAGACACAACTCCCTATCTCATATGTGTACTACAACATACCGTATTAACTCAACAAATCAAGCAAGTCATTCAACAAAATTGGCACGTATTAAGCCCACACTCCATTTTTCAGTCACCCCCCATGTTTGCTTATTCAAGGGGCACTAATATTAAGCAACATGTGGTCAGGGCTTCTTTTCAGACCAAACCAGCTGATAGTTTGGTAGGACAAATCCAATGTGGTAAATGTACCTTTTGCGCTCAGGCATATACTGGTATAGAATGGGTTGATTCTAAGAGGGATAAAACTGTATAGAAAACAAGATATTGACTGTAATACTAATTTTGTGATCTATGGCTTACAATGCCCTTGTTTTAAGACTTATGTGGGCCGCAAAAAGCGGAAGATACGGACACGACTGACTGAGCATAAAAGTCGTGTCAAAAATAGGGATTTAAAAGCACCTATTGTGCACCATTGTGTTACTGCGAATCACTCTTTTGAAGATTTCAAATGGTTAATTTTTAAGCATGTCCCCCCCTCATGGCGTGGAGGGGACAGACAATCGATTCTCAACTTTAAAGAGAATCAGTGGATCCACCGCCTACAGTGTATTGAACCGCTTGGACTGAATGAAAAAGTTGAATGGTATTCTCTAATTTGACAATGTGGTAATGTCCCAACATCAAAATGGCCTCTATATGATGTATATACCCGTTTTTGGATACACGTACCTTCAACATAGCATTTTAAAATGGCCTCTTCATGACGTATATAACCTTTTTTGGATACACGTACTTCCCACATAGACGTCACATCCGTCTGTCAAGCTTCAAGTATTTCAAAATGGCCTTTTCATGACGTTTATAACCTTTTTTGGATACACGTACTTCCCGCACAGACGTCACATCCATCTGTCAAGTTTCAAGTATTTCAAAATGGCCTCTTCATGACGTATATAACCTTTTTTGGATACACGTACTTCCCTCACAGACCTCACATCTGTCTGTCAAGTTTCAAGTATTTCAAAATGGCCTTTTCATGACGTATACTAGATGCATTCAATACTGACTGTGCTAGATCCTGTATGATTTCTGAGTCTTCTGCAGTTAATGTCAATTCATTTCCACTAGCAGGGCTGCCTTTTAAGCCTGTCAATTTTGAAAGTCGGCAGGATCCCTCTTGTATAAATGGCAGCGTTTTTCAGTGGGCATTTGTCAATGTTGAACTCATCAGATGTAGCAGGTAGACTTTCTTCACCGCACATGTAAGTTTTGAGTTCATTAGACAATAACACAACTTAAGACATTTTAGAGAAAGTAATATCAAGACGTTGGCTCGTTTCTATTTTTCCAGCGGTAATGAAGTCTTGGTCCTGATAACGCATTGACCGTTCTACATAGACTAAGTAAGTGTCTTCCCAAACTTGGTGTGCCTCCGTATATAGATGTTATTCATCTTTTAAAGGGTTTCTGCTGCACATCTTTTTAGGTTGTCCACCAGTCGCTCCTTGCCAGCGTCAAGCATTGTCTGTTTCCTGAAGAAGGAGTGACCTCCGAAATATTGCAGTGTCAGACAGGATAAGACTTTTCATCAAAAAGCCCAGCTCAACCTGATTGTGGACTGCACATGTACTGGCATTACTACTAAGACCATTCAGAAGTTCGACCTAAAGGTGGACTTTAACCTACTATACAGATAAGTGCATGATAGCTTCAGATTGAAGAAACATTGACTTTCATAGTGACCAATGATTAAAAAAAGCCCTAGCACTCTCTAGAGCTTCATTCAAAAAGCTTGTAGCCCCTAGCGGCACGATATGAGGTCACTATAAAGTTAAAAATTACAATTTACCCTGTTATATTTTCATAGCTGGATCCAATATATTTTGCCATGTAGGTTACCCCCATGTTTCTGTTAAGGCTAGTAACAGCCACTCCATGCTGTTTACCCCCATATTTCTGTTAAGGGTAGTATCTGCCGCTCCATGCTGGTTACCCCCAAGCCTTATGTTAACTTATTATGCCCACATTTTTAAAGAAGCTATCCTCTAAATAGGACACTGGGAATTAATGGGTTAAGGGTAATAATATTCACAATCAAAACCAAGCAACTGTCAAACCCATAACAAAATTACTGCTAGCAGCATTTTTATGGGGTGAGCAGCCTTCTTGATAATTCAGACAATGCTCCTTGAATGTGCTTTGCCTTTGAACTTGGCTGTAGAAGCAGTCCTGTGCTTTTTCCCTAATGTCTGTGTATCAATATCCCGGACAGTAAAAATCAGGGCTCAGCATTGACTGTCGCCTGAATCCAGTTCCCCTTTTTACCCCTGCCGCCGAAGCAGAGATCAATGTTGCAGTTACATCAAAAGAATCACTAACCCGTTAAGGGTAGTAATTAATCCCCATCCTTCTGTTAAGGGTAGTAACTGCCGCTCCGTGCAGGTTACCCCCATGCACTCTTTTCTTTATTTCCAACCCCTAGCCTTTAGGGATCCACAGTGTTTATCCCATGCCCTTTTGAATTCCTTCACTGTTTGCAGCCATCCACTCCATGAAGAAATATTTCCTGATATTAGTTCTGAATCATCTCCCCTGAAGTTTAATTTCATGACCCCTGGTTTTACTGTCTGCTTTGCAATGGGAGGACGTGGCAGTCAGTTAGCAGGAGATGGGAGGAATGGGACAAGAAGAATTGAAAGGTGAGATGGAGGAGGGGCAAATTCAGATGTGGGTGGGTAGTAGAGAAAGTGATTTAAGAGATTTATAGGCAGAGAAGAGAAATGGAGAAAACAAGATGAGAGGAGAAGATCAATGTCAGGGAGGTGTGGGAGAAAGTGATGAAACGTGAGTAGGGGTACCAAAGCTCTAGTTTGCCTCCAAGCTGGTAGATTGCTGGGGTGAGGGACTGAAGCTCTGCTGAAAGCTTCAACCCCTCAGCAACCGAGAAGGGGTTTACAAGTCTGAAGCCAAGACTTGCAACCCCACCCCTGAGGAGCACGGTCTCTAAAGGGCGCTGGGATGCCAAGAAGGGCCAGAGGACCAAGCTGAATCTTGGAAAAGAACCTTGTTTGTCTGTGGTGTCATATTCCTGTCACCAGTTCCTGGACTGGATCATAAACATGAGGTTTTGTACATGAGACAAGAGTGTGATAACTAAACCTATGAGTTATTTAAATCCTGTGATGTGTAAACTGTCAGTTTTGTACATATCCACAATGTAATTCAGCTTGGGCCTACCCACAATTCGCATATCTAACTTGATCTAATTAGGTCTGAACCGGGGCAGATTGGCATTCCCCAGTGGGCCAATCGCTCCAATCACGTGGCTGTTTTTTCAGCTTCCTAGCCTGAAGAGAAACCTGCAGGGCCGCAGCGGAGCCCATCCTGCCACAGCCTGAAGAGAGGTGTTATGCCGGTGGACCCTTGGACAGAGGGGGAGTTGGCGCTGCTGTGGGGAGAAGCCCCATAGGTTCCCACCATCGGTAGGCGAGGTTAAGGAGGAGCAGGGACCCCGCTGGAGCTTCACAACTACCTACCCACATTCCCCTTAGGTTGAGCCCTCAGGTGCCAGGGCCAGCTGGACTTACATGGAGTCTCTGCAGAGGAGGAAGTCCAGACAAGAGAGGAGAGACTGTAGCGCAGGCCAAGTTTGGAACAGGAAGTGAAGCCCAAGGAGTGATCCACACAAGGATTGAGGCGGGCGGCGAAGCTCGTAGTGAATGTCCAGGCAAGGGTCAATCTCAGGCGACATAGCTAGTAATGAATGTCCAGGCAAGGATCTTGGCAGGCAGCGTACCTCGTAGTTGATATCCAGTCGAAATCAAAGCCAAGTCAAACCAAGAAGCAAGGGAGAAGGCTGGGAAGGAGTGGAAGGAGTGGAGAGAATGAGACGGGATTTGTGGAATGAGTGGAAGGAGTGGAGAGAATGAGACGGGATTTAAGGAAACTGGAAGAGTGGTCGAAGATATGGCAGCTGAGATTCAGTGCCAAGAAGTGCAGAGTCATGCATATGGGGTGTGGAAATCCAAAAGAAATGTATTCGATGGGGGGTGAAGGGCTGATGTGCACGGAGCAGGAGAGAGACCTTGGGGTGATAGTGTCTAATGATATGAAGTCTGCGAAACAATGCAACAAGGCGATAGCAAAAGCCAGAAGAATGCTGGGCTGCATAGAGAGAGGAATATCGAGTAAGAAAAGGGAAGTGATTATCCCCTTGTACAGGTCCTTGGTGAGGCCTCACCTGGAGTACTGTGTTCAGTTCTGGAGACCGTATCTACAAAGAGACAAAGACAAGATGGAAGCGGTACAGAGAAGGGCGACCAGGAAGGTGGAGGGTCTTCATCGGATGACATACGAGGAGAGATTGAACAATCTAAATATGTACACCCTGGAGGAAAGGAGGAGCAGGGGTGATATGATTCAGACTTTCAGATACTTGAAAAACTTTAATGATCCAAAGACAACGACAAACCTTTTCCGTCAGAAAAAAATCAGCAGAACCAGATGTCACGAGCTGAGGCTCCAGGGAGGAAGACTAAGAACCAATGTCAGGAAGTATTTCTTCACGGAGAGAGTGGTGGATGCCTGGAATGCCCTTCCGGAGGAAGTGGTGAAGTCCAAAACTGTGAAGGATTTCAAAGGGGCGTGGGATAAACACTGTGGATCCATCAAGTCTAGAGGGCGTGAATAAAGAGGAGGCAGCAAAACACTGCACGGAGCGGCAGTAGCCACAGAGGCATTCACGGAGCGGGATGCCAGTGGCCAGTGGTTGGTGTTCCACCTTCACGGAGCAGAAGGATGGAAGGCTGCCATCTCCAAAAAAAAAACCAGGGGTGGGTAAGAGTATGGGGCAGGGATGTGGCCTGCTTGTTGCAGCGATTGCTACCCCTAATTGAGCTGGATGTCACTTGGATGCAGATACGGCACTGCTCTCTACATTGGTGGTGGGGTGGAGGGGAATTAGGGCTGGAGGGTACTGGAAGCCAATAGTAACAGGTGGGAGAGAGAAAAAGGGAAAAAAAAAAAAGGATAAAGTGTGTAGCTTGCTGGGCAGACTGGATGGGCCGTTTGGTCTTCTTCTGCCGTCATTTCTATGTTTCTATGAATGAGGAAGGAAGACAGGAACTCAGGAACTGCAAAGCACAACACTAGGAGCGTGGAGATCTATTGCCAAGGCTAGGCCTGCAGGCATGGATTTGACTTATATAGTCCCTGGGCAGTGATGTCATCAGTAAGGCCCACAGGGCTTTTCTTGCTGTGGGCCCTTTACATCGCGCAGAGAGGCAGAGCAGGATGTCGGTGGCATTCCTGCCGCAAAGAACAAGGGTGTGGAGTCAGCGGCCCGAGCCACAAAGAGCAATGGTGGCATTCAGAACCGTGAAGCGGTAGAATTGCATCGGCAGTGGCTCCCCATCGCCGCCAGGAAACCCGGATCTGCCTCCGCTGCTGCGGTGCGGCATTGGGTAAGCGAAGCTGGCTGCGGAGCCTTGTGGCCGGCAAGCGCAACAAGAGGCCTGTGAGCTACAGCCAATGGCCCCTCCCCCACCTTACAGGAGCCGTGGGTAGCAGTGGCCTTCTTCCACCTCCCAACATTGAGGAGCAGCACTGTCATCCCACAGTGGACAAAGGGAAGGCTAGAAGAGAGGGGGAGACCTGAAAGCTATGTGTGTGTATAAGAGAGAGCCTACATGTATGTATGAGACTGCCTGCATGTGTGTTTGTGTGCAAGAGAGCCTGCATGTGTATGAAAGAGCGACAGAGCCTGTGTATGTGTGAGAAACTGTGTATGTATGACAGAGTAAGTGTCTACATGTGTCTGTGAGAGCCTGAGCCTGTGTGTGTGTTAAAGCAAGAGAGATTGTGTGTGTGAGAGAGTAAAAGAGCCTATGTATGTGACAACATATATGTGAGTGAGAGAGAGCCTGTGTGTGTGACAGCATGCATGTGTGCTGGGGAGGGAGAGAGAGGTAAAGATTGTGAGGCCTCCGCTCCCAATCCACAAAAATCAGTAGGTGACTGGAAATCAAAAGATCCCAAGTTAGGAAAGCTGGAGATTTTTAATCCTATTATTTTAAATTTTAGGGTGTTATTTCATGTGTCTGCTGTTTGAAATTTTTGGGAAATATTGGAAAAAACTTGTGAGTTATTTTAATTACTGGATGCTCATTTGTTGTTGCCTGCTTGACATATTTATTCTTTTTTGTGGTATGGTTTTAATATTATGGATAATGTTTTATAATCTCTTGACTTTATTGCTTAATGTTTTATGAGGAATGATGTTTCTGGTTTTCCATTGTTGCACTGTATTGCATTGCATTGTTGCACTGTCAGGCTTGCTTTGTTTTTCAGAGCATGTGTGTGGGCAAGAGTGAGTAAGCCAGTGAACATGTTTGTGAGTGAGAGAGAATGAGCACACCAATGAACATTTGTGTAAGCAAGAGAACTATTTAAACAGTGAGCATATGTGTGAGCCAGAGTTTGTGAGCCAGTCAGCATGTATGTGAGAGAAAATATAAAGGAGTTTGTGTGAGAATGAGCATATCTGTTAGAAAGTGTGTATATATATAAGAGAGAGGAGAAAGTTTGTGCTTAACTGCTTACCCCCTATCCCTGCCTAATCCATGACAATCTGAGGGTGACTGGAATCTAAAGTTCCCAAGTATGGAGAGCAAGGGATTTTTTTTAGTCTTAGTTTTAATTATCGGGTGTGATTTGATTTGTCTGCTGTTTTGAAATATATTACTGCTTGGAAAATTAAAACAAAAAAACAATGTTATATATTTTTAATTATTTGATGTTCTTTGAAATATTTATTCTTTTTAAGAGTATGGTTTTACTATTATAATTGATGGTTTATATATCGTGATTTTACTGTTTGATGTTTAATAAGGAATGGTGATATTTCTGTTTTTCCATTATTGCACTGTTATGCTCAGGCTTGTGAACCCTTGGGCCGACGGGAGGATGGAATACCTTAGGAGGAAGATCCGTAGATTCTCCAGTTGGTTGGCGAGGCAGGAACAGAAGAAGTGACCAGCTGACCCTCGGCACAGAGGCGACTGTGGAGGCAGACGAAGAGTCGTGACGTCGAAGGAGGAAATGTGTCTTCGCCACTGGAAGTCCGCGGTCCCTCCAGAAGGAGCACGTAAGGACCCAGACTGCTGGGACTTAGGTGGACCTTTGAGAGATCAGGAAGTCGAGTGTTCGGTGCAAGGGCTGACTGGAGCTTCACCAGTGGAAACCCGCGGTCCCCCCGGGAGGAGCCCGTAGGGACCCGGGCCGCTGGGACTTAGGTGGGCCCTTGGAGACGATTGTCAAGAGGAAGTCCAAGGTCAAGTGCCAGAGGGTCATCGCTTACCAGTCCGAGGTCACACACCTAGGGATCACCACTTGCCAGTCCGAAGTCACACACTAGGTATCACCGCTTGCCAGTCCGAAGTCAAACACCAGGAATCACCGCTAGCCGATCCGAAGTCAGGAACCAGGAACACCAAGACAAGACAGGAACAAGGATCCGAAGTAGAAGAACTCACCGAAGCAAGCAGACCTGACTAACTACGGAAGTTGCCAAGTCGAGAAATGAGCAGAGGAAGTCTCCTTTTATACTTCCTCTGCTCTGGCTCATGGGGAACAGCTGAACCTGGTTAAAGGGATCAGGGCCCTTTAAATCTAATGAGGAGGCGCGGCCTCACGCCTAAAGATGGCTGCGACCATCTTGGATTTCCTCCGCGGAGGAAATGCTGCAGGACGTTGCTAGGGAGGAGCGGGGACGGCTGCCCACCCGGCGGCCAGAGCAGGGACCTGCGCCGATGCGATAGGCATAGGGTCAGGGGTCTCCTCCGGAATTCCCGCAGTTGGTTGCCGTCGCGGGCAAGGTAGGGGGCCATGCTTGTGGCCTTCCACGAGTGCGGAACACAACATGCACTTTGTGTGGAGTCAAATTCAGTTTTTGTTTGCATGTTTCTAGTTAAAATTTATTGTCCCTTTATTCTGTATTTGGTGAGGGTCTGTGTGTTCTACATTTGTGACTGAAATGAGGTAGTCTGCTAGTGTGTAGTTTCTGTGTAGGAATCTATAACAGCTAGGCTTGTTCTGTTATCCTAATATCAGGTGTATTGGTGTTTTAGGGCCTGCTGTGCAGTGTAGAGCCTGGGGAACTATAAAACCAGTAGACTCTGTAGCACTCAGCCAATAGGAATGCACTGTAAAGATGGTGGGGGGCATGGAGAAGTGGAGGCAAGCTACAGTCACAAAAAGGGGTGGGGTGAGCCAAGAGGACGTGCCGATGCAATGTTGGGGAGGCTTCTGTAGGCTGGGTATTCCTCCTGAAAAGGTCAACTGGCTGTGGGAACAGTGAGTCTCTTGGGGTGAGGGTGAGAATGTGAATGGGAAAGGGAGAGGGTGAGTGCACCTGCAGGCTGGGGAAGGGTGTTGCGCTTGTCGGTCGCAGACGGTTGCGCCCTCTGTTGCTTACCTCTTTTTTCCCAGTTCCGTCCATGTTGGAAAGATGGCCACCACCGCCTCCACACGCCAACCTCCCTGGCATCCCCGGGACGGTGTGGGCAATTGCATTCACCATTTTGAATCTGGGATAACCTAGGGCAGGCGCACGCACCAGCCCCTTTCATATACACGTCATGGCGGGAACTTCGGGGGCATCCCCTCCGCATGACATCACCTGCCTATGTGTATTTAACCTCTCTCAACCTTCCTTCCTACAAGTTAGCAAGGACTTCCTTCCTGCTGAATTCCTCTATGTTGCAGACCCTCAAGTCCCATTGTTCCTGCTCTAAACGCCTTAGGGACCCGCTCCTCAGGGGCCTTGCCGTGTTTCGGTCATCCGCTCCTCGGAGGACATGCTCGTTCCAGTCTCCACTTTATCTAAGTGAGTACTTCTACCATTCAGCCTGCCTCTCCTTCTTCACTTGTTACTACAGTGTGGATTCTAGGCATACCCCGCTCTGCGGACCACTACCGGATCTACCTGCTACAGTCTACCATCTACTGTGTGGATTCTCCGCGTACCCCGCTCTGCGGACCACTACCGGATCTACCTGCAACAGTCTACCATCTACTGTGTGGATTCTCCGCGTACCCCGCTCTGCGGACCACTACCGGATCTACCTGCAACAGTCTACCATCTACTGTGTGGATTCTCCGCGTACCCCGCTCTGCGGACCACTACCGGATCTACCTGCAACAGTCTACCATCTACTGTGTGGATTCTCCGCGTACCCCGCTCTGTGGACCACTACCGGATCTACCTGCAACAGTCTACCATCTACTGTGTGGATTCTCCGCGTACCCCGCTCTGTGGACCACTACCGGATCTACCTGTTACAGTCTACCATCTGCTGTGTGGATTCTCCGTACCCCGCTCTGCGGACCATACCGGATCTACTTTACAGCAAGTACTTGGAGAGAGCAAGTTCCAGCGCTACCCGCTCTGTGGGCATATTCTTCTCTGGACTTTGCCTTCCTGCTGTCCTACAGGCAGCCTTCCACCTTTGGCAGTATAATAAATACCTCTTTTCTCTGTGTACATTTTCTGCTGAGAACTAACCTATCGTGGCAAGTCCCCACAGGGTTCCTCCCTGTGGGTGGAGACAACTCTTGCTACGATCCAGGGCCCCATTACTAAGCCAAATTATAAAAAAGGGCTGCACCGAGCCAAAACCTTTCAGATAATCATGTGGCAGTACTGGAGCAGGGGTACTCACTGTGGGAGTATAGGACCAGCAGCTGCACAATGACAGAATGTGTGTTTCAGAGAGAGAGAGTGTGTGTGTGTGTGTGTGTGGGTGTCTTTCTCCCAGACACAGAAAGATATCCATATGAGCTTAAAACTGGTGAGAGTGGGGCCCATGGGCGGATCCAAGATGGCGCCGTAGAGCAGTTTGTGGGAGTCTCGGTGTTTTTTGTTCCCTGACCTGTTTGGTGTGAATGCCACATCCAGCCCGGAAGCGTAGGGCGAAGGAGAGGAATGACCCCGCAGTCCTCTCGGGAACCTCTATTTCGGGCCCTATGGGCGCCCACGTCCAGCAAGTGAGATTGGATGTGCTGTCCTTGGGGGAAGCGTCAGGAGGAGAATCTTCGGCCTCTCCCCCGGACTTATCGACATCGTTGTCCCCAATGTATAGGGCTCCACTGGCAAACCCGGCTGCCTTCAGAGCCTGGGGTGAGCCGATGGCGGGGCAAGTGCTGAGGATGCAGAAGCCCTTCGACTCCGTGCGGGGTTGGAACACCCTGGAAAACCTGGAGGAGAGGCTGGAGATGGCCCCAATGTGGGTAGTACTGGCTCACTGAAGGAAGGAAGAAATCAGAATCAGACTGAACAAGTCCTTACTACAGATTTGAATCCACTAAGTAAGTTCTCCATGCCTACCCTGGTAAGATAACTTTAATTACCCTTGATATGATATGGGAGGCTATTGTGAATTTGGGAACTTCCATGGCATTGCAACTTAACTCATTAATGACTTGGCTATTTCTACAAGCCTTCCCTGATCTTTGACATCCCCTGCTGCTACAGCTCACCTTGATCTGCCAATCGACGTTCCCAATCCCCGACATGGTTTCTGACGTTATATTAATCAGTCCTGAGTTTTATGAACAAATACTATTTAGTCAGGAATCATATGATATTCCACAGCCCTAGGTATAGGATATCATGTATATATTTGATAATATTCAATCCTGAGTACAAGTGATTATTATAGTCCTAAGTAGATGTCTAGATATTATTTATTTCTGAGACTAAGTATTATTTATCTCTATGTTAGCCATACCTCTGGCTTTCCTCCTCCCAGTTCAAGTGCCCCTGTTTATTGTAACTTTCATTCACTTTTTCTCTCTTCGCCTACTGTTCACATCGATGTTAATGTTATTGCACCGCTGTTTATTGTAAACCGATACGATATGATTGGTATCATGAGTGTCAGTATAAAAAAAGCCCTAAATAAATAAATAAATAATGGATAAAGTTAATAATATTCAAGATAGAGTTGTTTTGCTGGAAAACTCAAAAATATCTTTTCCAAAAGAAATTGGGGAATTAAAACAGGATATTAAAAAATGAAGCCTATTCAGGATTTGCTTATAAAGGAGAATCAACAACTTCAAATTAAAATCGAGAATTTGGAAAATGCGATGTGAGAGAAGAATCTCTGCTTTATTAAGCTTCCACATATACCGGCGAAAGATATGTTCAGAAAATATCTCTTGGAAATTCTCAAAGTTCCAGAGGCGGCTATACCACCATTATTCAAGTCATACTACCAGCCCCCATATAAGAAGCAAGAGTCTCAAGAGAATCAAGATGGTGCTCAGGAGATGGATTATCTAATTCCCAACGTAGATGTATCCCAGTTACTGGAAACATCTGATAGTGCCCTGGTACAAGCGGCCACTATGGCGGTCACATTTGCATTAGAACCTGAGTTTTAGGCTATTCTTTTGAGGCTATTCTTTAAACATCGTACTGAAGTATTTTTTCATCTAAATGTCAGGGTCTATCCAGATGTTACCAAGCAAATGCAAAAGAGGAGACAACAATTTCTTTTGTTGCGACCCAGAGTTTTGCAGATAGGTGCCTCTTTTGTTTTGAAATATCCCTGTAAATATAATGTAAAATATAAGGGTCTTTCATATGTTTTCTTTTCTCCTCCTCAAGTAACCTTTTTCCTTAGTGACAAGCTAATAATGTAAGCTGTAAAATGTAAGCTGTAGGAATTGATTTATTTCAGTTTGTTCTGTCTTCTGTGCGATGAGTGCCCTATAGGTAGCGATGTCCTTTCGTGGATTGCAAACTGGCTAAAAGACAGGAAACAGAGAGTAGGATTAAATGGACAATTTTCTCAGTGGAAGGGAATGGGCAGTGGAGTGCCTCAGGGATCTGTATTGGGACTCTTACTTTTCAATATATTTATAAATGATCTGGAAAGAAATACGACAAATGAGATAATCACATTTTCAGATGACACAAAATTGTTCAGAGTAGTTAAATCACAAGCAGATTGTGATAAATTGCAGGAAGACCTTGTGAGACTGGAAAATTGAACATCAAAATGGCAGATGAAATTTAATGTGGATAAGTGCAAGGTGATGCATATAGGGAAAAATAACCCAAGCTATAGTTACACAATGTTAGGTTCCATATTAGGTGCTACAACCCAAGAAAGAGATCTAGGTGTCTTAGTGGATAACACATTGAAATCATTGGTTCAGTGTGCTGCAGCAGTCAAAAAAGCAAACAGAATGTTGGGAATTATTAGAAAGGGAATGGTGAATAAAACGGAAAATGTCATAATGCCTCTGTATCGCTCCATGATGAGACCGCACCTTGAATACTGTGTACAATTCTGGTTGCCGAATCTCAAAAAAGATATAATTGAGATGGAGAAAGTACAGAGAAGGGCTACCAAAACAATAAGGGGAATTGAACAGCTCCCCTATGAGGAAAGACTAAAGAAGTTAGGACTTTTCAGCTTGGAGAAGAGACGGCTGAGGGGGGATATGATAGAGGTGTTCAAAATCATGAGAGGTCTAGAACAGGTAGATGTGAATCGGTTATTTACTCTTTCGGATAATAGAAAGACTAGGGGGCACTCCATGAAGTTAGTGTGTGGCACATTTAAAACTAATCGGAGAAAGTTCTTTTTCACTCAACGCACAATTAAACTCTGGAATTTGTTGCCAGAGGATGTGGTTAGTGCAGTTAGTATAGCTGTGTTTAAAAAAGGATTGGATAAGTTCTTGGAGGAGAAGTCCATTACCTGCTATTAATTAAGTTGACTTAGATAATTACCAACAGGTAATTTCTACTAGCAACGGTAACATGGAATAGACTTAGTTTTTGGGTACTTGCCAGGTTCTTATGGCCTGGATTAGCCACTGTTGGAAACAGGATGCTGGGCTTGATGGACCCTTGGTCTGACCCAGTATGGCATGTTCTTATGTTCTTATATAATGTAGTATACTCGCTGTTTAGATACTGCTCTTTTATTGTAATTTTCCTTAGGGAATTTTCCTTAATAAGTGTTCTCGCATTTGGATCCATTATTGTGGACTTGTAGAATAGAAGAAGTATGTATATTATTTCCTCTTTTTCATAATTCGCATATATTATTTCTTTACTCTACTGATCAAGATTGTTTCTTGAAAATTTGTTGGAAATTGCATAAATAAAGAATTAAAAAAAAAAAAGGAAAGATTTTATTTATTATTTATTTATTTAAATTCTTTTACTATACCGATACTCAAGACGCAGTCTTATCGTACCGGTTTACAATAGAACAGGGGAAACCAATTAACAACTATGTAGAAGGTAAAAGTTACATCAAACAGGGAGCGAAAAACTTGGGAGCTGGGGGACAGGAAAGATATTTTAAAACTATGGAGAGATATTTTAAAACGATATCAACTGAAGAGTGCTGAAATAGTCATTGAAAAACCAAGAAAACCAAAGACAGCGATACAAAATCAGCTAGATTAAACTCGGCTGTGGGTTAATCTTGGGTAATTATTCACAATTATTCATAAATCTTGTGGACGGGGGAAGCATGAGGGTAAGCAGGGGGGGGGGGTAGGAGGGCTGGGATGGGGGTAGGGGGAGAAGGGAGGCAGTCAAGATACCCATACACTGTGAGCAAGAGTGTTTGTGTGAGCGTCTTTGTGTCTGAGAGACTTTGTGTGTGTCTGACATTGCCTGGCAGTGTGGTTGTCACATTACTTGGCAACTGGTTCAAGAGCTGATTGGTTGGCAAGAGTCTTTAATACCAGACAAGGAATCCAAGATATAATTATGAGAGATGTAACCAGACTGGTGGGTGGATGGCAATCGGTTGCATGGATGGAAGAGGGCACGCAGCTCCGTTTGCTCACCTCTGATCTAGGGTGTGTCTACTACTTAGTTATTTAGGAAAAATGTGACATTTATGTTGGAAATGTTTTGACTCAGTTCTGCTAAGCTCCAAGTCACCTGATATACCTATGAAGGGGCAGTTTTGTGTGCTTTTTGGAACTGTTGAAACACAAGCTGCAGGGAAAGTGCACAAGGGAGTCAGATAGATACCTTGTCTCCGAGCTGATATTTCCTGCAATCCGCCCTTGGTCTGAACAGACACTGAGTAACTTTTAAAGAAATTTCCAACAAGCTAACAGGCTTACACTGGAGACACAAAATGACCTAATTACATCCCTGTGTCTAATGAAGGTTAAAACCATCAAGAACAATCACTCAGGCGAATATTAACCTGAAGGAAACATGCTTTGGACTTTTAAGTAAAAAGAGAACCCTATCCATAATCTTTCCTTTTGTCTCTTGATTACATCACAGAACCATCCCAGACTATTTAAAGGGACATCCACATACACATAGTCCCTTCTTCCTCCTTCAAAAGTCTTTTACGAGCCTGAGCCTTTCATAACTCTTTCTCCCCTCTCATACTTTCGCCCTTCTCTCCCCCTCGGTATGGCAGCTGCACCATTCTCTGTAATATCACTTTGTAACAAGCTTACATATTCGTATAAAATATTCTTATTTCTGTCTATTTTCAGCTATACCCACTGGCCTGGAACCTTGAACATAACTAATAATAATACGAATGCGGAAGCCAAGTCTTATTTGTTACTGTAAAGTACCTAAGCAAAACCCTGGAGAACTCTGAGCCAAGTCTGATTTATGCCAGCAGCGACCCCTGAATCTGACACCAAGAGAAGAAAAGTCAAATGGAAAGAGCTTGGAAAGGAGTTGGAAGGAGACAGAATGGAAAAGATGAGAAACAGCCAAAGAAAAAGCATTTTATTTTCTGTTTTGTGACTTGGAATTTGTAATGTAATGATCTAGTAGCGTCTGTAGTTTCTGCAGACTGAACACTTTTATGGGATCATTGAAATACAATCACAAAATTCTTGTGCATAGCTTTGGAGACCACATGCCTCCTTTTCAGCAGTGAATGTCTGACCTCTGAAAGAACCTCTGGTTTAAAAAGTTCATGTACAATATTTCTGGATAACTCATACGCTAATCCAATGAAAGTTTTTAGACTCTGCCAGAATCACAAGAGCCTAATGTTGTTTGCAGGATTAAGTTATTGTACGTTCTATAACCTCTTTTTTTTTTTTTTTTGTTCTGATAGGGTTACCTTTTGTGAAATGTGCCTCAGTCAGCTTCACCAGATCTGAGCACCTTGCTAAAGGGGCAGCAAATCACTGATCATGTAAAGTGCAACCGCTATGGTGTAGCCTCTTGGCTCCTCTCCTGTGTTTGGTGCACATTAAGGTTAGCAGGATCTATTACACTTATATCCCTGTCCTTTACAGGATCAGTTGGGAGGGGCTGTTCATGAAGTGAATTATCAAAATCTCCTGTTGGGGGAGGAGCCCTATGGACTGGTGCTCCAGCTCAGTACCTAATAATACCTCAGACCTGTGCCATCACCATGACTTACACGGATTGAGACTCATACAAACCCTAGGTATTAACCCACAGAAATACTGTGCCCCTAGGGAGGGGTGAGATTACAGCAAGGGGATGGGGGTTTAACTGTTATTCTGGAAAGGGGGGGAGAGTAGTATAGCTAGGGTAACTTTCTTGGGGGAGGAGGGTTCTTATTGCCTCTTGCTAAGCCTAGCACAGTAGCCATTGATCTCAGTAGCCCAGCTCATGACAACTTATTACAAGCTGGGTTCACTCAAAGTATCTCATTAATTGGTTATGTTACCCTTAGTTATCAGATCCTGGAGTACACCTTTCTGAAGATAAAAATTATATTATTAAAAAAATGAAAGGTGAGAACCTGGTAAACCCCCACAGAAGGTTTCATCTGCATCCCAGGCCTCCTCTCTAAATGTCAATAGTCAACCTCTTCCATGTTCTTCCCCAGCCTTGGGAGTCCTGGGCCGCGGCAGTGGCGTCTGAAAACGAGAACCAACTGCAAACTCTGGTTTACACCCCAGGGTTCTGAAAGAACTAAAAACTGAAATGTCAGCCCCATCAGTAACAATGTGTACCCTATCATTAAAATCGTCCGATGTACCTGACGATTGGAAGATGGCCGATGTAACCCCGATATTTAAAGAGGGATCCAGGGGTGCATCGGCCCCGCCACCGGTTAGGAAAACCGATCTCAATTGATCGTCCGTTTCCTGCACCTTACTGCCGGCGGTTTTTTTTTATTATTATTTTTTGTTAAAATGTGTTTACTTTTTCCTCCTACTTAATATCGCAGCGGCCCCAGTGCCTCCACCCCCCTTAACAAAATTGCTCGTCTTGAATTCAAATCGTTGACCCACCCCCTAAGTCTGGAGCTCAAGGAATCACATCCTTGGGTATTAGAAGCACTTTCCCTCTTGATAAGTGCCAGGTGCTTACTGCCTCCTACCATTTGGGGGGAGAGCAGTCCTTGAAAAGCGCGTAGGATCTCTCTTCCGTTCCCCTCTAGCAAAACCTGCGGACTTCCCTAGGTCTGACTACATCTGGCCAGCCCTTTCTCCGTGCTGGAGATTAAACCCCCTCCTTCCTACCCCGCAGCTTCATCTGGAGTAGACCTGGGACTCGGAGGAAGAGGTGCGTGCAAGAGCCACCCCTGCTGCTCCGAGCCTTCCTTAGCGGAAATGGGAAGACAGGCCCCTCGTTGACATGAACCGTGCATCAAACTGCTCTTTGTATTCGGGGAGTTTCCTTTCCAAGCATCCCTGCTGCTTTTTCTCTTTTCTTCTTCTTCCTTGCCAGGCCTCTCGCTACTTTCCCTCTCTCGGGTTTTTTTTTTGTTTTATTTTATTCTGCCTTACCGGAAAAGAGCCACGGCAGCTCCCGAGAAAAGGAGTGCGAACGGAATTAAAAAAAAAAGTGTTGTGTGCGGTTGGTACTTAACCGGAAAGAGCAGGCAGTTCTCCTCGTTCCTGGAGCCTTTGCATTCGTTCCTGGAGCGTGAGATTCAGTCTGGTCTCATTGATGCCAGATGTTGTCTCTGGCTTCGGACGGCAGTGGGTGGGAGGACGCGTCCCTTTGTACAGCAACACAAAGGGACGCGCAGGCAGGCTTCCAGGGCATAATCAGCTCTGAACGAGTCCTCAGCAGCAGGAGGTCAAGCTGGGAAAAACCATCTCTCTCCAATCTCTGGGGTTTTCTTTCTTTTTAACATTTTCTGTGTTATATATATTTATTGTTTCTGTTTTCAGACTTCTGGCATGACTTGGCTGGCAAGCAGATGGTTTTTCGGTTTGCCGTGGCAGTGCAAGGCGCAGCATTCAATTAGTTGTAACAAAAAAAAAAAAGTCACTCTGCTGCCAATTTTTTGAAGAAACACAACCCCTTAATTTCACTTCCAAGAAACCAGGCTTCGTAAAAACGAATCGATTAACGTAATGGGATCGCCTATGACAGAGCTTAAACGACTCCCGTCGTACGCTGCCGTCATCGTCTTGGGCCTCTTTTTTCCTAAACCAATCGGAACGCTCCCTGCGGCAACGCCTTCTCTTTTAGCCAATCGCCAGAGAACTTGCATCCTCTAGGTCAGGGCTCTGGACGGGAAGGCCTCTTGAGACGTCCACGAGGTGTCAGGGTTTCTGAACTGTTTACAGTTTAGCTAAAGTCTCGCACCTTCCAAACATCTCGTTGAGTCTTAGCAGCTGTGACTTGATTCCAGCTTCTCCTGACTTTCCAATATGTGCTCAAGCAAGATTCAGCAGAAATATGTAAAAATAATTACAGCATACAAATCATACAAAATCTAGCATCTATCAACACGAAAACATTTCTCTTAGCCTAGCGTAAGCATGCAACAGGAGCAACATGTCAATTTTTAAAGAACCTCATTTGGGAAAGCCTGTATTTTACTTCCACAGCAGTACTCGGGTGCAGACGTAAAAAAGGAGGGTGGAATTCGAAACTCCCCTTATCTTATGTTTGGTATTTGTAACTCGCATGAGAAATTATTTACAGGCTCTGTTAAAAATAAAAAGAAATCGCGCCTTGAAACAGCAGGTTCCAAAGTGTTTACTGGAACATATTAGATAAACATCTGTGAGGATCCTGACTGGAAGTAGGGAACTGATTTGGTAGCCTTCCGAGGGCCTGTCCAGTCTTTCTAGCCTGGGCATCCTAAACCATTCATAAAGAATTCTTGGGGCTTTTTCATTTTAATTTAAAATAAACATCAAAAGCTTTCCTATTCACAAAATGGATATTATTATTATTATTATTATTAATGATTTATTTCACTGCATGAGCCACCTTATAAGTGAAATAAGACTGGAAAATTGAACTGGCTGCTTCTCAGATTTTACCATTAACGTGCTCTATAGCTGGCAGACTCTTAATTGAATTAATATTTTGCGTTGGCGCTGTCCCTGAGGTGCCAGATCAATTTGGGATGGCCCTAAATGTATTCCGGAAATCTCATCTGTGCACTGGAGAATCTGTAACTCGAAAGTTGTTTTTTTTTTTCTTGAGTTACCTATTAAACGCACATGCAACTCATCTCCATTTTACGCCTGATTAAAAAAACTAGTTCTGAGCTGTACACGTCTGCATTTAGGGTCTGAATTACAGTCCAGAAAGGATGGCGCAGAGCCTCCGATTACAAAGGCGAAGGTGGAGCTGGCTCCGGTTACAGGGCTATATGTGCGCCTCGAGCGAGCTTCCCTCCAAGGTGCAAACTCCCTCTCTCTTGCTAGAAGATGGTAAGTTTCCAAAATCTGCCTCTTGTTCGGAGTAAGGGGTCAGCCACGGGTGAAAGGTAACATTTTTAAACCGAGTGCTCCATAGTTTCTGTGGACTTTACTTATTTTGAACATGGCTCCTTATACCCAACACATTTAAATTCCATGGGGGAAAAGCTAATTCTACACATTTCTTGTTGTTTGGTTTTTTTTTTTCAAGAAGGCCAGATTTTTTACTTTTTAACATTTTTGTTTTTTTAACATTTTTGTAGACGTCTTACACAGACAAAGGAGAGAAGGTAAGCTAAAGATTGCAGATCTATCCTTTTTTTTTCCAGTGAAATGTAGAGGTGACACAAATCAGCGAACCTCTCCCGATACAACCTCCCTTTACAAAAAAAAAGCAGAGAAGAGTGAATGAAATGTGCTTCCCTGACTCGTCTCTAGGCTGAGAGGGGAGGGACATTCCTATTGGGATCGGTCCCTACTTTCAAGCCACCCGGACGGGCCACAGGATGCTGGGTGTGATGGACCATTGCTCTGACCCATAATGAGCTAGAATTTGGTACAATTATGTATAACGGCAGGCACTCTTCAGTCTACAAGCCAACATTTTTTGCAGGTTCCATCCGTCAAGTTATATAGATTAGAGAAAACAAGAAGCAGAGCTTTATCAGTTGCTGGTCTGAAGTTATGGAATTTGTTAGATAAAGGAAATCCAGGATGAAGCAGATTAGCTGTGTTTTAGGGAAAAAGTAAAAGCAGTTTTATTTAAGCAAGTATATGGGCAGAGATTGTGAAATCATTTGTGATAACTTTATATATTCTGGTTTTATGATGTGTATTGTTTTTATCTTTTATGCTTGTTTATCTTGGAATGTGCACCGATTAGTATTTTTTGTATTAGATTTGCGGACTAAAAGACTGATAAATAAATAATTTAGCTCATACTTTATTACATTGGGCCCAGACGGTACATAATTCCCATAAGCAAGTCAAAAAATATATTGTTAGCCCAGTAAAAAGGAATCATCTTAAATCATTTTTGACATATTTATTTTAGAAAACGATAAAACATAATGTCACTAAGAGCATTTTACTTTAAAAGGTCACCAAGTGCTGGAAAGTTCAATAAACCTTTTATGAACAACTCTTAGCTTTAAGCAGCAACTGGAATCGTCTGCTGGAGAGTTGATTTCCCAGTAAAACAGATCTTTGAAAATACCCTTCCAGGATCTTAGAGACTAAAATGGAGACTTCAGTGGAAATGCTTTCTTTCAGTGTTTGCTTTACTCACATGCATGATATTTGTTTCAATCTGTGGCAATCAACTTTGCCCATTTTATAGTCCAGGTACATAACTTTTTAAGCTAGTTCAACACAATATTTAATCTAATACATAATATAAAATCAGGGAGTCGGTGCAGATGGCAGCTTTTGAAAGTCAAAGATCAGATATCTACATTTGGAAGTCTTAAAATAAATCTTAAATATTAAAGGAAAAAAAGCGCTTTTGCCCATCTTTTCTGAATAGGAAATTCACTGAAACCAGAGCACAGCATATTAAAGTGGTAACACAACCAGAGATCAGTGGCTGCTAACTCTAGAGTGGTAACATACAACCAGAGATCAGTGGCTAACTCTAGTCTGAAAAAGATTCAGGTAAAGGATAAACTGGAGAATAAATAAAAGTTAATGTCTAAATGTACCTTGAGAATTATTATTTTGGTGTGTTGCACACATTTTTTACGTGAAAAAATATAAGATTTAGTTTAACTGAAGACCTGTACATTATGTAGGTTAAATCCTTGTTATAGATATTGGATGTAATTGTGAAAGTTTTACCTGACAGATCTTTGGGCAATTGGCGACTGGATATTACAATTCTTATATTTTGATTTTGTTAACCTGTAGTTTATAAAATTACTTTGTAAACTATTCTATTGTGCATTGTGGATTTATGTCTGCTTTTTTATTTTATTGTTTTAGTATTGTTGAATTCTATACTTTGCAAATTTGAATTTATTTTTGTATCACACTTAGATTTTATGTTAGGTGTGTTGTAAATAAATAAGCATGATATAAAAGTTGAAAGCTATGGACAGTTTGATGCCAACTTCTCTTACAATGCCCATTGTAGAGATGGTTGTGTAAATAAGACATACCTTCTTGGGTAATGTATTTCCTTTCTGAAACAACATAGCATTTAAAATCTAATTTTCTTCCTACCATTTAGCATGAAAGAGGCAGATTTGTCTGTTTCCACTCCATTACTATGTGGGTTGGCAATGCGAAACAGGTAGGATGCAAGTTTTCTCCTACTTCGAAATTCAAAGGAAACACTGGCAGGGAATATTATTTAAGCAGCAGAGTTTTATATTTGAATCCCAGGCTTGCTATTGACTGCTCTGGGGGGCGAGTCTGCTGAGGAATGGTTGATCCCACAATCTGCAGTTAATTATAATCACATTTGCTGCATCTCGTGCTCCTTCTTAGAAAAAAGGGAATGACTTTAGCTGTTGTAAGAGAATGGAATGTCTTGCACCACTGGACAGATGTTCTGAGTCCATAATTCTGCTGCAAGGAGAAGACTGTTTGCAGTATGAAAGAGGAATTCCCTGAGCTAATAGTTATCCAGAAACCCAGGTTACTAAATAGGAAGGCATAGAGTAGAATTATTTTAGCTTATAGGAGGACATTCAACTACAGCAAGAGATTGACATTTTCAGATTAAATCAGGGGAGATGATGTTTGATGCTTCTGGAGACAACCTTTTTTTTTTCCTTTTTCCAGTCAAATTTTTGCTTTTCAAAACCATTTCTTTTTTTTTTTTTTATTTCAATCTGACAGTTTCCTCCAGCTCAACTAGAACCAGGACTGGGATCTGTTGCCACGAGCCTTCATTTGCAAATACCTGGGGCTTTTATTCCCTCTGTTTTATTGTCCCCCATTGCACCCAATCTGGTCACTGCAGCCACAATCCAGGGCTAGGGGCCATGTCCCAGGTCTCATTCCAGAATCCTACAATCATGAACCATGAATCTGGGCACTAGGTTTGCTCTTGAGTGATGACCATGATTCCCTCCCACCACCACCCACGATGGGGGCTGTGGACACAACAGCACTCCTAGCCGACCAGGGGAGTGGAAGATTGCTGCTGGCAGGGGAGAATATTGAAGGGAATCAGCCTGAGGGGTTGCTTCTGTTTTAGCCTATAATCAGGTCAGGAAATTAGGATGATTGGTAGCACAGCAGTGAGAGGGATAGCAATTAAGGAGGGGGACCTGGAAGATCAATACAGCAGATCTTACATGCTTTGAACACATTTGCAACTCATTAAAATATAGCTCAGCTATACCTTGCCAGTCTACAGATATTTGTTCTCAGGGATTCATGAAATGCTCAGTATTCAATGTTCCTCAATTCGCTGCAGGAGGTGCACCTAACTCTTTGGTTCTCCTTATAGTCACTATTGCGTTTGGTGGTTCGTGGGAGCAGCTCATGAAACGCCGCTCTCACCTCTGTGGCCGAGCTGGCCACTCTTCTTCCCAGCGCGGCAGAATGCTGCCAGCTCCAGCTACCTGTGACTACCCTTAGGTGCAAACTCACCTGATATTGGGCTATTTAAAGGGACTGCAATGGGAAAGTCCCTGTGGTCCCTACGAATGAAAACATCACCAGCATTGCCCTATATAGGGGTAGCTTCCCTGATGCATCCTGCCTCAGCAACAGGTCCAGCTACAAATGTAGTGCATTGCTTCCTGCCTTCATCTGCCAGCCTGCTCAGCCCTATCCATCCCTCTTCCTCTCCCTCAGATGGATAACTGGTTTTGATCCTTGCCTGGACTCTCAAGACGCCTGACCAGCGCCTGCTTAAAATCCTAGCCTGGCCTTGGACTACATCCCTAGTCATCAGCAGAGACTCTTGCCTAAGTCCTGCTGACCCCGGCACCCAAAGGCTCAACTGAGTTGAACGAGGGCTGGTAAAGGTGAAGCTCCTGTCCGGTCCTGACCCAATCTCATCCCAGCCCGAGGGTCCTCAGATACAACAGCCACAATGAAAATGCACATGAGAGTTGCATGCACTGAATCTCCAATATATGCAAATTTCTAATTCCTTACAGATATCTCAAAAACCCTGTCCAGTGGGGTGTGCCTCCAGAACTAGGGATGTACTGTCCCCTTAAAATAATACGAAAACATCAATGATATTTGTGGTATATCGTCTTTTGGCATTTCCCATACAAAAGAACACATTAAAAAAAAATACTAACGAAATATCATTTGTCTTAGTGCATGCTGAAACATTTCAGTGAGTACCACTTTGTATCATTTTTTTTTTCACTTTTTATTTTAATGATTTTAACATTATAAAAACAAGAAAAGATAAAATAACATTCCAACATTTGGTGTACTAACCCTGCCCCCTCCCATCTCCCTGGAGAAGAGACAGATGCCCCCATATGAGCATAACAGATACAGTGTGAGATTATGGCAGTACATTACGTTAAATAACAACAACGAAAACACGTCCGTTACACAAGCGACGGCCTCCTATATTCCCAATAAGACGACCAAATCTTATCATATAGAGGTAAAATTTGTTTGAGAGTGTACGTGAGCTTCTCCACATACTTTGTATAATTTAATGAAGGGGGTGCATTATAAAACTTCTATGTGTGTAGTAAATATACAGCACATGCTTACGTACGGTAAAGAAATGATATAAACAACATAAAACTGAAACAGCATAATGAGGCAAAACGTTTTTCCCTGAATGCCCCCTAGCCAGAACAAAATTGAGGACCACTGGTTTACATCTCTCTCTCTCTCCAGAAATTGCCTGCACTGTCTGGATTCCTATGCATTCATTCCTGAACACCAGAGCTCTTCTGGATCATTGTGGCCATATTCTGGGGATACCCCCCACTCCCCTCCATCTTCTGTGCAGCGGGGATTGCATTGTTGTGACGTTCTAGTGATACAGAATTGTCGTACTCTACGCTGCCTTTCATGTTTGCTACTCACTGGGCATTGCCACGCTGCTGCAGTGGACATAAAAATCAGAATTCCAGGGGCGCCAAAAGGCACACACAGTTCTAGAGCCTGGAATCCTAGCCAGGAGGGCAGTGCCATTCACTTAGCATCGTGGCTAAGTGAATGGCACTGCAAAATCTTGGAAGAATTCATGATAGTGTCTCAGGATTTTCGCCCTGATTTTTTTTTTTTGTTTTTTAAATCATAAACTGCTTTGACTTTATACCGAAGCAGTTTTAAAAATACAATTTCATAGAATGAAAAAGTCTTTACATTTTTTTTAAAACTAGGTAATTGCTATAAAATAAGCTATTTAGAATATAATAATATGGGACTGTTTTATTATATAATTTGAAAAGAGATAACGTTCAGATTTAATTATTGACATTTCCTGGACAAAAATGTTATCAAATCACAATTGTGAAAATAGCAGAAAATGCCTAACATCATAGTCGTCCCAACTTCTACCACACTTGTGTCGAGACATTTGAAGGAACAGGGAAAAGGGGATAATATGTGAAGTGCTCGGGCACAGGGGTAAAGTGGCAGAGGAGAGACCTGAGGTAACATGGCATGCGAACAGGAGGAGTGGGGGGGGGGGGGGGTGTAAACTATCCTGAGTTTTTTCATTCATTTCAAGCTAATGGCATTTTATGATTTGTAACATGTTCCTCTCACTTCAAAGGCTTCTTCGTTTTATTGCACCAAGATGGGTTTTGAGCCGTTGGCATACAAAGGCCTGGAGACCAACAGCAGAGAGCTGGTGTCGCACGTGGTGAAACAGGACAGGGTAAGGCCGCAAGCTGGAGAGGGGTCGGGGAAGGTGGAGCTGCTCTGGGAATATGTGTAAAGGAGACAGGGACACGAGCTCTGCACCTGAAAAAGATTCTGCTATAGTTCTGCTGCCTGCCCTGAAGTCACTGATAAACTTAATTCCCACATCGAATAGTGCCACAAAGGTCAGGAAATATTCATCTGGTACCACAGCCAAGCTTAAGAATCTAAGGAACCTTTTTTTTTTTTTTACACTTTGGAAGAGGCGGAATACAAGATTGAATAGATAAATAAAGAATAATAATAAAGAATTTTTTCCATAGACACACAGTGGGGAAAGTTTTAGTTTCTAGACATTGTGAAGTAAATTGCTTCCATGCAAATGTCTTGAACCTGAGGTCACCTGACCCCCTGAGTGGCATCACCGCTGAGTCAGCAGTAAGGGGAGGGGGCGGGGCTCCATTCCATTGCTTGGCATTTGATGTCGAGGTCTCTTTAGCCTTGCTTCCCTTACTGCATCCTCTGGTGCTGGGAAAGATGCTTTAGTTCATGCCTTATAATGAAAGGGGTGGATAGGAAGATATCCAGCAAAGCAAGGGATGCTTGCCTGTGTACTCAGTGTATTAGTAAGAGCCTGAGTACGTGTGAAGGTTGTACACGCTCTCAAGGGGAAGTGCCCATCCTCGAAATTCATGGCGACTCTGCGTTCAGCCAATTAGAAACGATCCAGCAATACGTTTTTGAGACCCAAGTTGTCTTCCTTTGATGAGAACTCTTGGATGTGGCTGAAAGTGCCCTGGTGGGTTAGCAGCCAGACCAGCAGGGCCAATCCCGTTCTGGGAAAATAAGGGACTTGCAGGTCCCGCTTCCCTCTCTGCTGCTGCAGCACATCACGGATGTTTCCAGGAGCCTCTGCTGCTGGATCTCATGGTTCACGCGGGTCTGAACGTCTTCGTATCCACTCAGCAAGTATTTTGATCTGATTGGCGGAACACCGTACCAGGCTGAGGGTGGTATTTTCCATTTCAAACACGAGAGAGAAGGTCTTTGAGACAAGATAGAAAGGAAGAGTGGTGGGATGCCATAGATACACAAGGCCTTCAGAGGGAGGGTCACTTCCAAAGCTTTTTCTATGGATAAACAACCATTTACCCATGGGCAAAGTTCCACTGAAAGTTACTGTCTGCCCCCTCCCTCCACTGCAGATACTTTTCACCTACGTCTGAAAAGGAGCATGGTTAGGGAGGGGGGCGTACACACACACAGCTTTCACTTTGAAAGCCCCCACCCCAGCTTCCCACAGGTTAGATTCGAAGCAAGTGCAAATATGCATGCTCAGATTTCAGCCCCAGTCTCCTGCAGGCTTGCGTTTTGAAAAAGTGTCCTTTGTAAAATGTGCCTGCAGGTTATACCCAGGGGCCTGCGAGCACCAAAGGCTGTTTAAAACTTGCCTTGCTAGAATGGATGTAAATGATGCAATTAACATGCACTGTTTACATTTCAGATCATATTTGTCTTTGTTTCTGCTCTCAACCCTGGAAATAAAGGTAAGTGCATACATTTAGCACTACAAAAGGCATCTTTTCAACAGTGTTGGTAGCCCTGCATGCAGATGGTTGAACCTAGCGCTAGCACAGAAGCCTGAAACACCAGAGAAACATTATTTCTGCATTTCTTTGGCAGTGTGCCACCAAGCAGGACTGGATTGAAGAGTACAAGTCATGTGCACGAGAATTTCGGGGTGGGTGGGTAAGAGTATGGGGCAAGGGGGTGGCCTGCTTGTTACAGCAGTTGCTACCCCCAATTGAGCTGGATGTCACTTGGATGCAGATTCAAAGCTGCTCTCTAAATTGGGTGGAGGGGAATTAGGGCTGGAGGGTACTGGAAGCCAATAGTAACAGGTGGGAGAGAGAAAAAGGGGAAAAAAATGGATAAAGTGCGTAGCTTGCTGGGCAGACTTGCTGGGCCATTTGGTCTTCTTCTGCCGTCATTTCTATGTTTCTATGTTTCTATATTCGTTTTCAGTTCAAATGAAAAGTTACCATATTTGTTGAGAAATATCTATTTATTTAATTTGTTTTAAAAAAATGTATGTGCATAAATACTGTTTTACACACACAAAATTTAATCTAACTTACCTTATGCACTTAACATAAACAATCTAATTTTGTGCATGCAAACAAGTTACGCACTGAAACCATGGGAGAGTTATGAGAAGTGGACATCGTCACTTTCTGTTTGACATGGAGAAGAGGAACAAAGATTGGTTATATATATTTATCTAGATCCAGGTGCTGATGCCAATAGTTTTACTGGGATGGATAGCAGGACTTTGATGTATACTCTTGATATCTGCTATGTTACGCCCGGAAAATTAAAAAAACAAAACAAAACCAAATAGAATGAATGCATATCCCTAGCAAGGATCCAGCATCCTGGGCTCCCTAGATTCTGAATGTAGAGTTTTCAAGGGCAAAACATTCAAAAATTCAGCTATGTTATGGAACTCAAAAATGACTTGCTTGTGCAACCGTCATACGTGGCCTCAGTGGAATAATGGCTTATAGTGTCAAGCCCGTGTAGCACTGGGCTTGAATAATCATAGGTTGCTGCAAGTGATAAAGAACAAATACTGTGTGAATACTACAGATTTGCGCTTATCGGTATCCACCAGGGTAGCAAGTGGTATTTCATATCCTGAAGAGCACGCTCCAAAGGCAGTGTTTCGGAGTGTTCAACTCCTTCCTCAGGGAACTTCAGGAAGGTAATATTGTAATATGACTCTGTGTGGAAAAACAATGAAAGAGTTCTGAAAATGCCTGTAGGCTAATAATCCAACAATTGGCAAAAGTCTGGAAGCATGAACACTTACTATGCAATAGTGATTATGGTCAGTCAAATGGCGGTGAGAACCACTGGCTGTAGTCGCTGTAAAAAGCAAAAAGATACTCAATACGGCTTTCTCATACTGATGGTGACAGTTGTCGATATTAATCAAAGCCTGCAAGAGTCCAGCATCGTGCTGGACTCTTGGAGCGTGCTTGGAGCGTGCTTGGAGCGTGCTTGGAGCGTGCTGGACTCTTGGAGCGTGCTCTTCAGGATATGAAATACCACTTGCTACCCTGGTGGATACCGATAAGCGCAAATCTGTAGTATTCACACAGTATTTGTTCTTTATCACTTGCAGCAACCTATGATTATTCAAGCCCAGTGCTACACGGGCTTGACACTATAAGCCATTATTCCACTGAGGCCACGTATGACGGTTGCACAAGCAAGTCATTTTTGAGTTCCATAACATAGCTGAATTTTTGAATGTTTTGAAGTTTCTGTTTTTCAGCTATTCTGAGAGTTTTCAAGGGCTTCATCGTGGGTGAGATCCATCAAATTTGCCAGCTTGATGAAATTTCATTTCTGGGGGGGGCGGAAATAGTTTTGTAATATTCTGCAAACATTAACACCTTTATATAAGTTCAGATTGAAAATGACCTCAGCAAAACCGCACAATTACACCTGCTATGTGGTGTGCGCGTAGCTTTTACTTTGAAAATGTACATGCCTTTTAAAATCAAAAGTGTGCATGTACATGAAAACTCTTAGACCCTGCCCCCAAGACTGCCTCTCTCAAATGCATGGGAAAATGCACCCCTACAGGTCCTGTGCGCACAGGGCCGGCACATTTCTAAAAGCTTATTTTCCGCGCTGCCTTTTAAAATTACCCTGCCTCTGGTTAAGGGACTAAGTCCAGAGTTGCCAGTACAGAGAAGAAAAATGGATGCCACATCCTTCTCTTCCCACTGAAATGGACTGGACAACTAGAAGGGCAGAGTCAAATGTGTGTATGTGGGTTTTGGTTTGTTTTTTTATTTAAAGGCTATAACTATCAGGTCTGCAAATCTAGTGTTCACAAGCAGGTCAAGTTTTGGGAAATGAAAGAGAACGGCGCAGTCACCCTGCAGTTTGGAGGAAGCTCTGGGTTCAGCAGGAGCATGGAGGTGCGGGGCAGTCACATGTTGGTCTTTCCCCCTCTTTTGCAGAACTGGGAGAACACTTACTAAAACATGGAGATGGTGTGAAGGATGTAGCCTTCCAGGTGGAGGACTGTGATTTTATCGTGCAGGTAGACATGCACTCCTTAATTCTTTGCTTTGCTGCTCACTTGCTCACTTGCTGCCTTGTTTGTTCTTTGTAAATACGAAAGGAGATAATTTCCATTGCTTGGAACAGCATCATTCTTCTACTTTAGTGTCAGTGAAAATTCGGAGGCTGTTTTTAAGAGGAAAAAGGAAGCCGGCTTTAAATTATAGCTTAGGAGTGAGATCTAGTACAGATAGAACTTCTAGAAAATGCAAGACCTTCACTGACTCTCTAAAAAAAAATAAATTAAAACAATAAAAACTTCCAGAATTTAGTATTTGAATTTAGGTACATTATGGTGGCTTAAAATCACAGTAATGACCAGTGCCACAGGGTACTCTTGTCTGAGGTGAAAATCTACATTTCAGACTCCCATGCATTATCCCCTGTGTCATCAATCCTGCCACTCGCTGTTTTTCTGGGATGCTCTGCCTATATGTTAGAGGTTGTGTACTAGCACTGGATTTTGCCTGGAAGTACTCTGAATGCTGAATATACTTTATCTGGTTTGCTTGCCTGTGTGTCTTAATTACATAAGAACATAAAAAGTTGCCATACTGGGTCAGTCCAGCATCCCATGTCCAACAGGTCACAAGTACCTGGCAGGATCCCAGATAGTCCCTGCTCAGGGCAAGAACCTATCTTTTTATATGTATCTGTACAGAGCTGTGTACACCTTGTAGTGCTGTTACACTGGACAATAGGGATGTGAATCGTTTTTTGACGATTTAAAATATCGTCCGATATATTTTAAATCGTCAAAAATCGTTAGGGCCACGATACAATACCAATTCCCCCGATTTATCGTCAAAAAATCGTAAATTGGGGGAAGGGGGAGGGCAGGAAAACCGGCACACTAAAACCCCCCTAAAACCCACCCCCGACCCTTTAAATTAAATCCCCCACCCTCCCGAACCCCCCCCAAATGCCTTAAATTACCTGGGGGTCCAGCGGCGGTCCGGAACGGTCTCCTGCAATTGAATCATGTTGTCTTCAGCCGGTGCCATTCTGCGCCGCCATTTTGCAAAATGGTGGCGCAAAATGGCGGCGGCCATAGACCAACACGATTCGACTGCAGGAGGTCGTTCCGGACCCCCGCTGGACTTTTGGCAAGTCTTGTGGGGGTCAGGAGACCCCCCCAAGCTGGCCAAAAGTCCCTGGGGTCCAGCGGGGGTCCGGGAGCGATTTCCTGCCGCGAATCGTTTTCCGTACGGAAAATGGCGCCGGCAGGAGATCAACTGCAGGAGGTCGTTCAGCCGGGGTCCGGAACCTCTTTACTGAGAGGGAGAAACAGGATCCTGCTGGTTGCAGCACGATCAACCATGTTTTCCTGATGCAGATGTGGGTCTGAGGTTCTTGTTTGCCTTTATTGATTGCATCCTGTCGAATTTACTTTTATACAGAAAGCCAGAGAGCAGGGAGCGGTGATAGTGAAGGAGCCCTGGATAGAGGAAGACAAGTATGGAAAAGTGAAATTTGCGGTGCTGCAAACGGTAAAGAAATAGCAAAAGATCATTTTATAGTTTTACACATCTGTAATTCTGCGCACCGATTTTTTAGCAAGATTTTTTAATTTTTAATTTTCACAAATATTTTTAAGGCAGCGGTTCCGTGACGCCTGGCTGATAGAAGCCAAGGCTCCGCCGCCAGTGGCAGATCACACGTTTTATGTTTTATTTATCTCTATACCGTCGTTCTGTGGGACAATCACAGCGGTTCACAAGCCATTACATTCATAAATGAAACACATGGTAAAAAACATACACATAATCAATAAACATCGAGTCTGAGTCGTCCTTCAATAAACTACAATCCTCTTGCAGTCCATTGTCTCCTTCTATTGATGAGCCTAGTTTATCTCAAAAGCCATTTTAAATAGCCAGGTTTTCAATCCTTTTTAAAAACCTTTAAGATCTTTTTGTGTTCTTATATCTTCTTCCCAGGGTCCGCGCGTCCATTAGGCGAACTTCGGCGGTCGCCGGGGGCGCAGAGCCGTAGGGGCCGCCAAAGAGCAGCCACGTGGTGCCGCAAGCGGGGGCCTATCCCACTCGCGGCAAAGAGAAATAGAGACTGTGTGCTTCT